>NW_009970718.1:1020113-1081413 GCF_000747805.2 Chaetura pelagica | reverse complement strand
AAATGTCAGTATATTCACAGCTTTGCTTTGGTTTTTCAGACCTTCCTGATTTTACAGAGTAATTTCACTTCTCAGGATTGTTAGTCTGTAACACTGGGGTGAAAATCACTAAGAAATAGTTTTGGGTTTTTTTTGTCCATTTCAGTTCCTGGGACTACCACTTTTTTTCACAGGTAACATTGAAGTGTGATTTTCAGAACTATTCTCACTGTTTCTTATTTCTGGAAATAAGAAAACATTTCTGAAAGCCGGTACATTTCCTATGTACCCATGAAAATGCTACTTCTTAAAGGCTGTTATCAACAATAACTCTTAATAGAGACTAACCACATCTCCTCTACAAAATGGGGCTAGTGAATATCAATTTGCACAAATTATTTGTTCCAAGCTATGTAACCTTCTAACCAGTCACAAGTCATCTGTGGAACTTTAATTATAAATCATACCTCAGCAAACAGGGAACATATTTTTTTTTTCAGAAAATAAATATTTCAATTATTATTTTTTTGCTGGTAAGCTGGTGATTCAGAAGGATGACAAGAAAATACGAACTCCAAATTAACCATACAATGGCAAAACATGAGTTCACACATCACCATAATGTGAATGTAAGTACCTACATCTTTTTGTGTTAGTTCCATAATCTTAACTGCTTTTTTTTCTTAATCTTTTCAACTCAATAGATCAGAATATCAAAGACTGAAATTTTCAAACTTGCACTTGACATTTCCCACCAGGTGGAGTTTGTTACTTCTATTTACTGATGTCAACCAGGTTTCAGTCTCATGCTGAGCAGATGCTTTACTAATGCTTTGCACAGTGGTTAATCAAATATTTATGCAGCACATGAAGGAAGTGTACTTACATTTCATTTCATATGACTGAATAAGTTCTATACCATTTCCCCAGTAAACAGAGTCACTTCCAAACACTTTAAATTATTCATGTCCTCACTTGCAGATATTGAAAATATTACAAATAGTTATTTTCTGGCAATGCATGCTAGTCCTGTTGCTGAGGTGAAAGAAAGAAAGAATTCCTTCCATGTGTAACAGTTACATGAAAAAAAAAAATGGTTCTATTCTCTTAATATTGCATATTCAGTGCCAGCTCCTGACTAATTTAGAAATCAACGCTAATCCATAAACATATTTTTTCTTCCCTTCTTTACAGCTGAAACATTCTGATACTTTCTATGCTCATGTGTTTTGATATGTGTAGGTGGTTTAATCCTAAATATGATGGAAAAAAACTGAGAATGTAATATATCAAAAAGCAACATATGCAATATCTTGCCTCTGCCCTCTAAAAGGTGTATTGAAGCATTCTGAGGAATTTGAAATTGAGAGATAGGAAAACCAAGATTCCGATTTGGCAGAGTCTTTGTTTAGGTTGCCCTTACACATACACAGAGTTTCATTTAAATTTTGCTGGATTAGACACTAATACATAATGTACACTTTATTAATTTCAGTTGTGTTATTTTTGTTGTGACAAGTAAAATGCTTAATTTTATTCTGAGGTAATTAATTAAACATTAATTAGAATACTATATATAATAAAAATAAATGTGCAGTTAACCGACACAAAGTATTATGTGTATAAGAAAAAAAAATATATATATATAAAAAAAAAAGAAGAAAACATTATTTCTTAAGTCTGAGCTGGCAACACACAGAACCTACAAACATGCTTGAGGAGAAAATGAAAAGAAAAATTATGCTGAAAAAGTGAAGCTCTTTGGAAAAAAAAATGCAGTTCAATAAAGAGAAACACCAGGCCTTTACATACAGGGACAACAAAGTCCAAAAATATAGAATGGGGATTATACATCTGAGCAAAAAAACCACAAAAGCAGGGCTGGAGGTGAAGATGGATCCAAATGGCACATGACTGAGTAGCATTACAATGTGGTAAACAGGTATAGGGGTATTGTCAATGTGTCAAGCAGTCTTTCGGCTCAAGACATTCCTGATAAGGCTACCATTAAAACACTTTGTTCAGATTTTGGTGTCATGCTCTAAGTAAGAAATGGGTCACTGAAAGAGCCTTGAGACAATAACAAGAACCAACACTGGTCTGACCTGTAAGGCAGTCTGAAGTAGTAGTAATAAGGAGAGAATCATGACTACACTTTCAACTGTGTAAAAAAGGAGCTGTGTGGGGAAAGAAAAAGTCCAGATTGGAAAGTAAGGACTTAATCTGTAGCAAGTGAGGGTTATGGCAGAGATCAGCAAAATTTTGGGAATAAGTATAAGCAAGAGCCTTTCTGCATGCCACTCATACCATTAGCTTAGCAATAACCATAGACATCAAGAGTTATCAATTCTAGAAGTAGGCACTGTCTGAAAAAATATGTTGTTAGTTTCAGAAAGTGCAGTCAGTTAGAAGAGATTTAACTGAAAGGTAAAAGAAAAATCTTGCTATAGTTTTGATACAATTATGTAACATCGTTTTATGTAGCAATGATGATGCTACAGTATAGAGAAATGAATTTATAATAAAACAATTCATGACTGTACAGATTTAAATCACTTATACATTATGATTTTATGTGTGTTCCTTCATAGAAAATACAATTGTATTGCATAAAAAGTGAAAAAATACCAGTTGCTATTCCTGAGAGCCTCATCTTGCATTTCAAAATGTATCATAGTGCAGATTTTTTATCACTTTATACAGATGAATCACAGAATTCTAGGCTGGAAGGGTCCTCAAAGATAATCTCATCCAACTTTCCTTGGAAAAAGCATGGCCTAGACAAGATGGCCCAGCACCCTGTCTAGTTGAATCTTAAACAAGTCCAATGTTGGAGAAGATTACTTGAATCATACTGGAAGTAGCTGCTCATTGGTTTCATACTAGCTTTAATACTCACAATACTTTCTTCTGAAAATATGGGAAATTTAAAAAGTAGTCTTATTATAACTGGAATATTTGCAGAAGAATGACATTCTTTTCCAAATTCAATCCTTATGGAGACCAACTTGCTTTTAGTTATATATCAAATAGTTGATACAATCATTGAAAATGGAAAATTGTGGAAGAGTATGAAAAGGTCTACAGGAAAATGTCTTAATTTAAGACAGTTAGGCCAAGCATGGTTATTTATAGTGTGTTATAGAAATAGAGAATCATAGAATAATTTAGATAGAGAAAGACCTTTAAGATCATCAAGTCCAACTGTGAACCCAATGCTGTCAAGTCCACCACTAAATGATGTCCCTGAACACCACAATAATAGGATCTATCCATTCTTGGTTGATTAATAGTGTTGCTTACTAATAATTTCCTTTATCTCTCTTTTCTATCATTTATGAACTTAAGCAAATAACTTAATAAATAAATAAATAAGCTTTTTTTTTTTTTTTTTTTTTTTTTTAATGCAGTTGCATTATTCTATTTCCAATTAGTTCACTGTTTGACAGAGAGGATTTAAACTCATGCTGTCCAAATCACACATTTGAAACAGAATCTCAAGCTGTTTCATTATTTCTGAGTACAAATGCTGTAGAATTTTTTCCTTGTAGGAAATTTTGGAAGTTTTTTCAGAAAAGTTTATGGATTTCAGGACATCACATTTACTAGAAATCCCATTTTCTCATCTTCTATCACAAAACATTAATTTATTTAAAGTATAGACAATGTCGTCTATCTTTTATTTACAACAATTAAAACATAGCCTAAGGAAAAAAAGAAAGAAAAACCAGCAACATCACACATGAGTTAATTTTTGGCCCTGTACCTCAGGATTCTTGTCTTGCATAGCAAGGTCTTTTTTTTTCATCTTCACTTTTTTTCCTCCAGATGGGTGACTAACTATAGTTAGTAGAGTTGGCAGTAAACAGGTAGGTTTAGTTCTGTTCTTCAAAGGTTTGTATTCACGAAACATACATTATTATACAAAGAGCTTTAAATTATGCATTTTTAAATATTTTTTTTAAAGGTTAATTCTCTTAAAATATAGCTTCCCATAGAACTTAAGAGAAAGACTAACACTTTTGATTAATTGAGATTTATGTGAAAATTTTACCTATTCTAATTTGGATGACCTCGTATTTAGAAGTTGTATTTTCCAGTAAGCTTTTGAAACAACCATTTCTTTACTCTTTTTTGACGGGGTAATTACTTAATGCAAAACCACCATCAATTATTACAAATTTCTTTGACAATAATATAAGGATTTTTTCAGGAAAATATCAAGAACTGTGAAAGACATTCCATATCATCAAGTTAATCCAGTGACTGCATTTGCTCAGTGCAGAACAAGTGTTAGAAGTCTTTCCACACAGTTTAACAGTGTTACAAGGACCTGAGCAGCCAAGGGACTCATAGAGGCTCTGTTGCATGAAATTTTTGTTCAAATGAAGTTCATTGTATTACTCCTGTTAGTCTCAAAAGAGAAGATTTTTTTTCTCAATCAAAATGTGTTCTATGCTCTTGCTTTCACTTTTCTTTTCCATTCACTCCACGGTGTTTTTTTCCATTGCCTTATTGAGGATGTTGCTAGTAACCAACGCCAGCTTCATCGCTCCCCTGAGTACCATGTTCCACTGCACAGATGCTTGAACTCTCTGTATACCTACTATACATTATTTTAGCATCTGCTTAGTAGTTCCAGAAAAAGGTAAAGCTGAGGCTTTATTTCCATGCCAAATTATTCTTACTTTCCTCTTCATCTTTACTTCAGTTAGTCCTCAATATGGAGCTGAAGTGTCCCCAGATAATACAACAAATTGAAAGTTAGAGCTAAACTAGGCTTTAACATGTAACTGACATTTTTACAAGACATTGAAGATGACTATTTTTCTTACATATTCTAAATGGCCAGTTTAGCTTGTTTAGTGAATGTCATGATTCCAGAAAAAAAGTCAGATAATGGCAATTAAGCCTACAATGATATAGACAATTTCCAGGAGATTTTGTTCCCCCTCCTTCCTGCCTCAGCATTCAAGAATTCAATATCTAAAGACATCTTGCTGCAGTAGAAAAATATTACACATCAAGTATTTCAGTTTCTAGGAATTTCCAGCTATAAGAATTGCTTTAGAAAAGCCAGAGCAATGTTCTGTAGAAGTCTCTCTAAATCAGCCATTGTTGAGAAATCTCTCAATGTTGAGAAAGACTAAAAAGTGGATACATTAGTTGGAATAACTGATGTTAGAGTCAACAGGGCTAGACTCATGTGGAGCTTTGAAGTACCATAGAGAAGAGAGTGGCAAGGTGATAAGTTTATAGAGTAAGCATGATGTTAAAGTACTTGAATTACAGTGTAGCTATCTACCAGGCTGCTGAAAAAATGATATGATGTTCCTACTTCAAGTTCTGTAAATAAGTCTTTAGCAATCTGCTTTGATCATGTGTTACAACATGATTCTGTGGCCAATGGAAGGCAAAGATTGATTCCATGATATTTTATATTCAGTATTCAAAGAGAAGAACAGCTTCTGGCATTGGATCATCACCTTTTATCTTGGAAAAAAATATTCCTTTGCTGTCTGAGTTCTTCAACCTCATGTTGTATGCATCACAGGAGGCCATAGAATCTATATATGGTTGCCTCCCAGTGCACAAATAAATGATATGGGCTTTGTTTATCCTGCTTGTGATGATGCTAAGGCAGTTTAGTGGGTAGATAGTTTAAATTTTTGTTCTCATTTTTCTATCAAATCATTTAAACATGTCAAATATAGACAAGCATCCTTTTTAAAAGATGAATATAAGTTTAAGAAAATAGTATCAGGAATCAACCCAGCCATGACATCGCAAGACTAACAGATTTTATTTCTATATACTGATTGAAGTGTGGCTTTATCCCAAGCTGGAAGATACACGCACTTTTAAAAGTAACTGCCTTAGCTGATGAGTTTCCTAGATACAGCTGCTCATTGCTTACGTGTCCCAGAATGCTGTTCTCATTCAAGAGATCCCGAGATTTGGTGAGATGTTATATTTCAATCTTTTAGTATCACCTGATTAATTTTTATGGTAGTGGATTAGAGAGAGATTTCACAAGTATTCTGGAATTAGCAGAAGAAGAAGGTGGTGTTGAGAGACAGAGAACAGATGGATCAGGAACCTCTTCAACCAGATAGCTGGAACTGATGAACAAGGTGATGCCAGCCTCAACACTTTCAGGTGCACAGCAAGACAAGCCTTCTTGAATTGTGAGTAATGAGTCTGTTAGTTGTTCAAAATGGAGGAGCAACACTTGTGGAAACTATAGGCCTATTTAAATAATTAAGTGTTCTGCAGTGAAATATGTCAAGCTCCTAGCAACAGAGTCCAAGTCATTTGTAGGTAAATTAATGCCTGAGGACCAACTTGAATCCATGAGGTACAGGTTAATTTCAGACTCTGTAATAAAATGTTTTATTTGAATTCAAATTGCCAGTGATATAGAGGCCTGGGTGTTCACAAATTTTTCTAAGACAAAAGCTATTTAACAGAAATGGAAAGAATAATGAAATAAATGTTGGACTTTTGCAAGATTAAGTAACTTTGTGGAAAATTTTCTTTCTTCTGCCTCCAAAACTAGCATCTGCGAGGAGGTACTATGCAGTTTCTCCTGGCCAGTGTATAAGTGCAAAATTGGGATATTTGTTTCCTTTCTTTTACTGCTGTAAATTTAGAAGCTTCCTTGCAGATTGTGTGGCATTTCTTGCAGCAAATTGGCAACATTTCTATCATTGATGCACAGTTTACCGATATTCATCAGAAATATATTTATTCTGAGCTGAGCATTTGGAAACTGACCACAGGTAACTCATTGAATGCATGCATGAGGAAAAATAAGTTTTGGGTTACCCAACTGCAGATATTAATTACATATTTTCAATTTGATAGGTCTTTTTCTAATGGTAGATAATGTCATTGCAGACTTAATGTCAGTATAGACCTAAATATCTGTACTGCAAGCATGGACCAAATAAACAAACAAACAAATAAATAACTTCATTCTTCCTATGACATTCCTGTTGTAGTGGACATATATTAAAACCACCCTTTGAAATTTTTTTTTTTTCACTTTGTACATTTACATATGCATGAACACTTCTGCCAGTACAGCTAGTAAAAATGTGTAATTAAAATCAAGTCCCCTGGGCTTTATATATAACAGCACTATTCATGCTTTTTTCTCTCTTCAGTTCCAATGTAATTTAGTATACACATTGCCCTTACGTTACCTTTGACCTATGGACCCTCTTCAGGAAGTTCAAGTGTTTATAAAATGGGCCCTTCATGTTGCTATACTCTTTCCATAGAATTTCTGATTGACAAATAGAAATATTTTTTTTTGGCAACTAACGTTTTTTTTCAAGACTAACTTTTTGATGGAATATAGTTAATATATACTACTTGTTTTGTAATTTTTCTGATTAGCCATTTGTATTGCTGGACCGATGATTGTTCTTGTGTGAGACAGAGGTTTTCTCAGGCTTTCAGCCTACAACATTGTAGACAGTTACGTTAGGACTGAAAGCTATTTAGATAGACCTTCTTATTATGCCTCAGATGTGTATAGAAAGCTTTTTGAAGAATTAAGGGATCATGTATTTAGTTGACTAGTGTATGGAAACCCAATGTAGTATTATTAACCCAGTTAATACATCCATGATCTCTCTAGCTGATTATTCAGTATTTCTTCAATTAAATGTCACTCCTTCCTTGATTTATTCTGACATTTTGCCTGATTTTTTCCCAGTCCTGTCAGTTACACCTATGTAGGTCCTGGCAAATGACATTCCTCCGGCCCAGATTTAATTTTTCTTGCTGCCTGCTCTGATTTCTGCTACGGCTAACTAAGTTGTCAGAAGAGATGTGTTCTCCCAGTCTGGCCATTCAGGATGGGGACAGTTTTGTTTTCCTCAGTCACACCCTTCTGTCCCTGACTGTTATCATTATGGACTCAGGAACCTGGGAGCCCTTTGGAGTTCCTCTTCTGTATGTCCTAGCTGTGTTCTGGCTTCAGTCTTGGGGTAAGAATGAGCAGTGCACCAATTCCATTCCTCTCCATCCCAGTAAAATTCTTCCTCAGTGATCATGTTTCCATGGAGATTAAATATGACATGAGGAACATCTGGTGTTTTCCATAAAGGACAACATTTACATAAGAAAAGGAATGGGATCCTCGTGCATACAGCCCCAGCAGGTAAGGAGAAGTTGTGTAACATTTAACGTATTAATGAATAGCACCCTTACCTGATTTCTTACCTCTGCAAAGGTCTAATTTCCTCCCTAATAATGCCAGTGACAACACTTACACTGAAATAGGCAATGAAAATAAACTTTTTATCAGTAATAAGAGACAGTAGAGGGAAAACGTAGGTCCTTTCCAGAAGGGAACAGGATACCTCATCATGAAGGATATGAAGAAGGCTGAGATACTGAATGATTTTTTTGCCTCAGTCTTTACCAGTAAGGTCTCTGGTCACACCATCCAAGTCACAGAATGCAAAGGTAGAGACTGGGAAAAGGAAAATCTTCCCACTGCAGGAGAAGGGCAGGTCCATGACCATCTGAAGTAACTGAAAATGTACAAGTCCACAGATTCTAAGGGAGCTGGAAGATGAAGCTGCAATTTCACTTTCCATCATACTTGAAAGTCATGGCAGTCTGGTAAAGTTCCCACTGACTGGAAAAGGGGGTTCTCTTTTCAAAAAAGGAAGGAAAGGAGAACTCATGGCCTACATGCCAGTCTGTCTCACCACTGTGCCCAGCAAGATCATGGAACAGATCCTCCTAAAGGCTCTGCTAAGGCACATGAAAAATATGAAGGTGACCACCATGGCTTCAGCAAGGGTAAATCATGCCTTGTTAATTTGGTGACTTTTTATGATGGGGTCACAACGATAGAAGAGCAACTGACACCATCTACCTGGTGTTGTGCAAAGCAGTTGAAACTGTTCCACATGACATCCTGGTCTCAAAATTCGAAGGATATGAATTTGATGGATGGAACACTCAGTGGATAAGGAATTGGCTGGATGGTTACACTCAGAAAATAGTGATCAACAGCTTGATGTCCAAATCAAGACCTGTGACAAGTGGTGCTCCTCAGGATTCGGTACTGGGAGAGATGTTGTTTAACATATTTGTCAGAGACATGGACAGTGGAATCAAGTGCACCCTCAGCAAGCTTGTTGATGACACCAAAGTGTGTGATGAGGTTTACAGGGTTGCTATCCAGAGGGACCTTGACAGGCTTGGGAGGTGAGCCCACATCAAACTCATGAACTTATACAGATAAGTGTAAGGTCCAGCACCTGGGTTGGGGCAATCCCAAGCACAAATACAGGCTGGGCATAAAATGGATTGAGAATAACCTTGAGAAGAAGGACCTGGGTGTGCTGGTTGATGAAAATCTCAACATGAGCCAGTAATGTGTGCTTGCAGCCCAGAACACAGGTGGTGTTCTGGGCTGCATTAAAAGCAGCATGTACAGCAGGTTGAAGGAGGTCATTCTGCCCCTGTATTCTGCTCTTGTGAGACCCCACCTGCAGCACTGTGTCCATTTCTGAAGCCCTCAACACAGGAAGGACATGGAGCTCTTGGAGCAAGTCCCAAGGAGGGCCATGAACATGATCAGAGGGCTGGGGCTGGAACACCTCTCCTATGAAGACAAGCTGAGAGAACTGGGACTGTTCAGCCTGGAGAAGAGAAGGCTCTGAGGAGACATTATAGTGGCCTTCCAGTACCTGGAGTATCCTACAGGAAATCTGGGGTGGGGCTTTTTACCAGGGTGCATAGTGATAGGTTGAGGAGTGATGGTCTTATGCTGGAAGAAGGTAGATTTAGGTTAGACATTAGGAAGAAATTCTTTAGTGTAACAGTGCTGAGACATTGTAACAGTTTGCTCAGGGAAGTTGTGGATGCCCTATCCCTGTAAGTGTTCAAGGGCAGATTGGATGGGGTTCTGTGCAACCTGGTCTAGTGGGAGGTGTCCCTGCCCATGGCAGAGGGGGATTGGATCTAGATGATCTTTAATGTCCCTTCCATGTCTAGCCATTTTATGATTCTATGATTCTTTCTGTGAATAAACTTAAAATATTAGAATTATAATTCTGCTGCTCTGATGTTGTGTGGTTGCAGAGATCATGCTGCAGCAAAATGTCACAACTATGTACTGTTCTCAGAAGTACAAACCAAACCTTTGAACCCTTGCAACTTGATGACTGTGAAGGGGGAAAGGTTACAAGATGATGAGGCTATGGTAAGTTTCTAGCCTCTTACATAACAAAGTAAGATTTTCTATTAATTTGAAGTAAAAACCCACTTGGTGCATGAAATAATAAATTAGAAGCATGTTGAATAAGCTATGCTCATTTTTTTCAGATTGTCTTCTTCCTGGTGAAAATTTTGACTGATTAGCACTAACAAACTCATTGTGGTCATCTGAATAGTCTCTTAGTTATTTCATGTATTTTACAATGATGGAGTGAGGTTGTCTGGAACGTCATTTACCTGACACGGGATTGACTACTCTCCAGGAAAATAATATTTCTTGTTTAGTACTGTAAAAGTCAACCTAGCTTCTTATAGCAATGGAGTTCTCCTATGTAACTAGCCACATAAAAACAAGTATTGCCCACCATTCTTGTCTGGCTCCGCAATTGAACAATCTGACAGTTTTCTGGAGGAAGATTAAAATCCAAGTTACTGAGCCCTGTTGTCTACCTCCCCTACCAACAGAAGTTACAGGGATTTCTGATCCTCCTGTATGCCGGTTCACTTCGTCCTGGTTCACAATTGGATTAAATACCTCTCCCAGGAATGGATGAAGGAAGCTGTCCTCTATGAGAGGGGTGGGAATGGCAAGAGTTATACTATTCAATTTTTAATTGCTTTTGCAAATCTGTCAGAGGCCTGATTGAAATTCTTTATTCTCTTTTGCCTCAGAGAATTAACATGATAGGCCTCTGAAAGTAATTAATTAATGACTGAAAAGTCTCTAGAGGCCCAAAGTTGAAAGGCTGAAATTTTATATTTTTAGTGAATAAACTAAGGTAAATAATACACATTTTTAGAAACTACTGCACATTTACTATTGGAGTTTATTAATTTTGGAAAAAAAAATCTAAGTACATTGAAAAATAGAGTAGTGTTATATTAGTTGTTATTCTTACTGTAATTTGAGATATGTTTTCTCTTTTTGTCTGAAAAACATTCTTCAGTTCCTTGCAAAATATTTTTCAAACATCAAAATCTTTTTATTAAACAACAGTTGTGAATGTTTGAATGAGGGAGCAGAGAGATGCAATCTGTAGCACAGAACAGATCTCATTCTCTGAATGCTGGCAAAGCAACTGTGTGTGTGTATGTGCAGGCATGTGCATAAATCACTTGCTCAGGTGAAAAGCTTATGTTAGCAGCACTTAGGCTGACTTGCATAGCCAGGAAAATCAGAGGTTGAGACAAAATGGCAAATATATTGCAGTATCAAAGGTCACTTCGAAAATTTCTGTCAGTCTGGAACATTAGAAAGTCAAAAATCAACATCATATTGTTCTGTTTGGTTAGAATGTGCAACTACACTCTCTCTATGGACTCCCATTATTTAAAATAATTGCATGTTCTTTTGAAATCAGACAGCCATTCAAAGACCATATTTCCCATTTTAGAAAGAAATGAATCAAGTGTAGTGAACAGCTTATTTTATTCCAGCAGTCCTTTTAACATGCAAATAGTAGTCTTTCAAAGAACACACTTCTGTTTATGCCATTAACGATAGTGTAGGAACAATTGATAATTGACCAGTTTAGGAACTGTGTACTTAAAGCTTTCCTGTATTTTCTTCTGTGTAATAATAAAAGATCTAATAAAATACTTTCTTCTGTCTTTCCTCATATGTCTTTCCTGTGTCTAAATCAGTAACAGAATCTATGTATCAATATTCATACCATATAATTTATTAATTTCAGCCATACAAAACTGTGAATTTTTTTCCTAATTATCTTGTGTTGGAAAGCATTAACATATTTTCAGAAAAGGCACTGAAGAACAGATAGACTGAGAGAAGTCTTGTGGATCATCACTGAAAGAAAAGAAGGTACAGAATCAGCTTCAATAATTTATAAGTAAAATAAAACTCTTCCACAAAGCATGGAGATTCATAGAAAATACATTTCATTTCAAAAGCTGCTCTTGATAACTCTTTAAAGGATTTATTGGAAATTATTTCTGCATCCCTACTTTATGATCCCACCCCTATAACACACTAGGACACTGGACATCACAGAAACCTCTATAAAAACATCCTACTGTCTCCACAAAGATACTGTAGGATCCTCTTTCAAAAAAGTTGCCAAAGTCAAAGGACCCACAAGTAATGATCTTCTCCGAACCTTAAAAGAGGTTTTATAAGCATCATGACAACACAGAATACATGGATTTATTTTAGTGAGGGTTACTGAAAGCTAACTGTATTTCCTAATATTTTAGGAATATGTGCATCTGGAACAGAGTTGCAGAAGAAACCAAGAATAAATTAAGAAAGAGTATTTTCTGCGAAAGGGATGTGAATGCTACTTCAGACATTAAAAAGGAAAACTTTTGGAATCTGTGTGAATTTGTGAAGACTTTTCCTTCATAGGGCATATAATAAATTATATAATAATTAGTCAGCTTGAAGTAGGTTTATAGACATATCTTAAAGTAATGTATGTGTATAATAAATGCAGCAATTTGCAGCTATTGTGAGTTACACTTTGGGGTCAGAGACTGGGCATATTTCAGTGTATTTCATCAGTTAAGGTCATTTTTATTAGAGATAAAGAGGAAATATTGGGTTTTTTTATTTTTTTATTTTTTTTTACAAGCAGGACCATTTAAAATGCAGAAACATTTGTTGAAGCTATAAAACCAATGAGACCTTTAAGGACATTGTTTTGCTGCAGAAACTCTGATACAGTCACTGGTAGTCAGAAAATCTCAGCTTGATCCTGCTGTTAAATCATTTTATATTAAAAATAATCAGGAATTATTATTTTTTAAAAAATAATTGTGGAATTAAAAGTAAGCAAACAACTTTTAATGATTTTTTGTTTGTTTGTTTAAAAAAATGAAATCTAGATTTATACAAAATCTAGATTTATAGAAAATGAAAGTTGGAGGAGAAACATTTGCCTCTCTACTAGGCCAGGTATGGTAATTGACTATCGTATATTCTACTTGTAATCTGTAACCATGCAATCTAAAAAGTCATCTGCTGGAATGGAAACCCCTCAGTGGTTTAGACCTGGTTCCAGATTAGTTTTGCTCTTCAAAGGCAGGGATGCAGTCACTGGATTTGACACTGAATTTGAGGTAGTGGTAGAGAGTTGTCTCAGATTCAGATCATTGTTATAGACAAGCTTTGAACCCAATAAACTTTTATAAAATGAAATTTTATTCTTGTAGAACAGACCAAGTTCTCATCTGTTTTGCTTTGTGATTTGTTCTTTCTAAGGAGAATTAATTGAAATACTGAAATAAATAAATCTTAGGTCTTCTCCTGAGGCTTTCTCTTTTTGGCATTTGAATAACTAACCTCTCTGTTGTTACAGACTTAAAATAAACCTCAAACCTTTTATTTCTGAAGAGAAAGTTTATGCAGAAAACAAATTCTAAGCTTCTATTCTGATTCCTGTGACAATAGTCCCATCTCTGTGCAAGCAGAACTGTCTGCCAAGAAATTTCTCAGATGTCAAGAGTCAGGAGTATAAATATTAGAGAATGTAAGTTTTCTGTAGACAAGAGAGCTCAGAATAATTTTGTGACCTTTCAATTAAGTAATGCATAATATGTTTCCTTGTTCTTATCCTCAGTTTCTTTTTTTGCTTCTATGTGTAAACCAAAAACTTGGAATGCATCTCGCTGATTAAAAGATAATATTAAAGAAAATGTAAAAATTGGTTTAATGGTCATTTATAGAACTAAAAATTACTGTAACTTATAACTTTGGCTTATATCTACAAGCAGGCTTTCACTTTTTTTAATATACTGGCTAACATCTACTAAGTACTTTTAAAGGCTTTTGCTCTTTGTTGATGATGGGAAAAGGTCTGTCATGTTCTTTTGTTAAGAGTAATAATAGACTTGTCTGCTAAGAGGCATACATAAAACATGTACAGCACTAAAAAAGTATAAATCCCTTAGGTAGTATTCCAGAATATTCTGTCATATCACCATTTCCAATAAATAAAGACTGTAATAAATTGTACAACAGAGGTAGGATACATTGTACTTAACTTTGGAGGTCTACAATGCAAAGCTTTACTGTTCCAGTGCCTCATCACCCTCACAGGAAATAGTTTCTTCCTAATGTATAGACTAAATCTAACCTTCTCCAGTTTAAAACTGCTACACTTCATCCTATCACTACACACTCTTGTAGGAAGGCCCTCCCCAGCTTTTCTGTAGCCCCTTCAGGTACTAGAAGGCTGCTATGAGGTCTCCTCAGAGCCTTCTCTCTTCCAGGCTGAACAACGCCAACTCTCTCAGCTTGTCTTCGTAGGAGAGGTGCTCCAGCCCTCTGATCATCTTCATGGCCCTCTTCTGGACTTGCTCAAACAATTTCATGTTCTTCTTGTGCTGGGGGCTTTAGAACTGAACACAGTACACCAGGTGGACTCTCATGAGAGCAGAGCAAGGGGGAAGAATCACCTCTATTAATCTGCTGGCCACATTTTTTAAACATCTGCCTTAGGGAGAGTCTTTGTGCTCTGAAAGTGACTTTTTTTCTCCAGATATGAATGGAGTTTAGGGATGACTCACTGTAGATGATTACCAGTGATAGGTTCCTGCATTTCTCAGATTAATCTCATATTTGAAGGTATGGGATCCCATATATCCATTTGCTGAAGGACTCTGGCTAAGGTCAGAGTGCACAGTGCTTTCTCATGCACAAGACCACCTAGAGGTAGCTGTAGCTTACCATCAAGAAACTGTGCACCTCAGAATACTTTAATCTCTAACTACATAAATCTCAAACAATAAAGCACTGGAGCTGGTTCACATTCAAACTGTTTCTAAACCTCGGTCCCCACACCTACATTTCCTGTGGGTGGGTGGATGTAGCAGCAGTTCCATCAATTAGGCAGCCAGATGCAATTCGGTTACCTACAATTAAAATTAATTTAGCAACACAATTACCAGAATGGGTGTGGTAACCATGAGACTTTGCTGTATAGACAGGTCAGCCCACAAGCTGGCTGAGCCGGGAATGGTGTGATCCTTATCTAAAAAAGACCATTTTTTCCCTGGCTGAGAGTCCCCCACATTTAGTTCTTCTCTGAATGTCATTTCATGCTGGAGCCTTAATGTTGACTCGCACCCACACAGTGTGCATGCAAGCAAAGTATTTACAGTGAAGAATATACCGAGATGTGCCATCAGAATGATGATGTTTTAAATCTGCTCAACTTAGAGCCAAAAGTAGTGGCAAGAACCTTCCAATTTTCATCCTTTTAACTGCTGATATTTTTGCACCACCTATAGCCTTTAGAAGCTATATATTCAAAGAATCTTCCTAACAGTCCTTTTAATAGCTGTAAGTTTGATTTAATTTTTCCTCAAATCCACACATACAGCTTATATGACACAAATCTATGACCCAACTAAGGTTGGGTCACTTCAGTAAAAGTTATAACTTTTTGTATACAAAATGTGTAATCCCTTTTTCACCTTAGTTGGTTTTAAGTTATTACTGTTCATTAGTATTTTAAAATGTTAATCTTTGTGCACTCTGATTCCTCTATTACTCAGAAATATCTGAATGAATTTTTTGAAAAGTTTTTTCAAAACATACACTCCTAGAGTGAAGTAAAGCTTAGGAAGTTTCTACCCGAAGTTAATTTTCTAAGCTTAACAGAATGCCAAAACAGTAGTTACAATGAAAATTCTAACTATATTGTTAGTGCTAAGAGAAGAATACAGGAACATAACTTGTCATCTTTCTTGTCAGTGTTTAGATGTCAGAAAAAAAGGTATTCAAGAAGCACCGTATGGGAGGTCAACCAATGACTCTTATATACTATTTGTTACACAGAGATCTTACAGTGTACACCTGTTCTAAGTGTTATAATTTTTTAAAAGTCTCAATATACTACTAAACATGGGTTAATTTTCTCCAGTGGAAAGAATTTTGCTCTTTTATAAGCAAGAAAATTCCTGTTGGCTTCAGTGAGAGTTAGACAAACTTGAAGTATTTAGTCTTTTGGTCATTTTAGAAAAGAAGCACAGAGCAAATCACAGAATGCGATTTAAAGGTACTTTCTTTTTAATCATGGGGTTATCCTAAGGCTGTATTGCTATCTTTACGTTTAAGTTAATCTCTTTCAAACAGCATGCTTTCTGAATACCCATCTTCCCACTGTGCTCAAAACATTACAGTGTGTCTGTTATCTCAACAAGATTAGAGGGACATATTGCACATTTCTTATAGGTTTTCTACTTTTCTTAGCAATGTCTGCTTTTTTTTTTTCTTTTTTTTTCTTTTTTTTTTTTCTTTTTTTTTCAAGAAAATTCCTGTTGGCTTCAGTGAGAGTTAGACAAACTTGAAGTATTTAGTCTTTTGGTCATTTTAGAAAAGAAGCACAGAGCAAATCACAGAATGCGATTTAAAGGTACTTTCTTTTTAATCATGGGGTTATCCTAAGGCTGTATTGCTATCTTTACGTTTAAGTTAATCTCTTTCAAACAGCATGCTTTCTGAATACCCATCTTCCCACTGTGCTCAAAACATTACAGTGTGTCTGTTATCTCAACAAGATTAGAGGGACATATTGCACATTTCTTATAGGTTTTCTACTTTTCTTAGCAATGTCTGCTTTTTTTTTTTCTTTTTTTTTTCTTTTTTTTTTTCCTTTTTTTTCTCTTTCCTGGAAGCAGTTATTCATTCACTTGGAACTAGAAAAAATTATAACACATTTTTCCCCTCTGAGATTGGAATACCTGTTCCTGACAGACTCAGCACTCTTTACAAAAAGAAGCACCAAGGCTCCCATGTGCAGGGTCAAGGAAGTGGTTAAATACACAATTAATCAAATATCTTTATTATCATAAAAAGATGCACACAAGGTACTCCAGTGTAGTATTTCATTTTAGTGCCATGTTTCATTCCATGATGCTAGGAAAACAAGTCTAGGTTTTAAATATTATTATTTAACTGAGCACATTAAGCTCAACCATTCACCCAAGGTTTTTAGGTTTACAAGGTGGATCAGGAAAATGGTGTAAGACAGAAGAGAACCAAGCATGTATTTATGCTTCAGAGACCTCCTATCTGTTCTAGGTTTTTCACTGAAGCAGATGTGCAGAGCAATGAGTCAGCGTAACTTCAGGTACCTTTTACACACCGGGATCAGTGGATCCACAGCCACATCATTCTGGAGTTCCAAATGAACCAGCTAAAAGTAGTTTTCACAAGTTTACCACTCAGACATGATAATAATAAACTGAAGAATAGTAATTATATATTTTTATATACCTACATATAAGGGAGAAGACTGACTTGTATTTGCATCAGAAGGTGTTGGTTCATTATGATCCCAGTAAAAAAGTTAATCAGACTCTGCAAAGTGTAATTTAAAATGTTCCCATGTTGTGTAAAAATTAAAATCCCTCTAGGCAATCTGCTAGTATTGCTACAGAATAAAACTCCTTTTCAGATACTAAAGGACTGACTAGCTCAATATTTCAGGAGATAAGGGAAATACTTGAATTATATAATGAAACAAGAAACCTGTAAGGATTGCTCAAGCTAGTAAGATTTATCAGTCATTCTTTCTTCCACCTGTAGGATCCAGTCACATGACTCCACAGCATTACCAAATTCAGAAGACAAAAGAATACTGGGGAGTTAGATCCATGAAGTATTACGCCTTTCCTAATTGCTACAGAGCAGAGGAAGAGAAATCAAGAGAGGTGGAAGTCACAATTGCCTTCCTTCATAGAACAAATTCAGAAGAAAACAAACAAACAAACAACAAACAATTAACTTCTTAGTTGCTTCTTGTTAGGGTCTTCCATTCCAACCCTTAGGTGCACTCCCACTCTTAACACAGACTCACAGAATCATCAAGGCTGGAAAAGACCTTTGATAGCCTTGGGTTTCCCATTCGCATTATTTTTAGGATCTGAGGAGGCAAGGCTCGGAACATTCAACCTGATGATAATATTCTAAGTGTTTGCAATTGCACTTTCAGGTGAGAAAAACATTTCTCAACAGAACTGCTGAGACTCCTTTGACATAATAAAATCTTAGATTTGCAATTTCAAACATTTGACAATACAAAGTAAACATTAAATTTTGAGAGGGTGAGTAAAGAAATTACTTTTACTTTTCATGCTAGTGTACAAAAGCACAGTGTCTATTATCTCTCAATTACCTGTCTTGTCTGTTAAACTATTTCCATCTATTTTCAGCAGTATATGGAAATCCAGTTATAGGTGGCTCCAAAGAAAATTAATTTCTTATACATATAGGTCTGTATTCTTATACATATAAATCTTTCTATATATTTTCTGAGAAGCAACCTTCTGATACCCCACAAACCAGACCACTCTGAGAGAAAAACCTAGAGCTCTGAAGAAACACAGGTTGTCATTGCAGGTTTGAAGAACTTTCACATGGCTCCTTCCCGTCTGTGATTCAAGGTGATGTTCCTTATATCCCTGATGGATCAATGAAAAATCAGTCTGTCAGTGAGGCTAGCTGTTAGTATGTCAACTTCTTGAATTTTCTAGGGGAGATAAAACAGGGAGATGAAGCTTCCAAAGGAATTCCCCAAAGGAAAACAGAAGGTCTCTTCACATCACTTTTAGTCACTAAGATACATGAGTTAACTCCAGCTAGAGTTTCCCCATTTACTTCAATAATGTTGGAGATTTCATACTCTTATCCATTAGTGTAAAATGGTACAATATCTGACAGGTTAAAATTAGCTATTACCTTAAATAGTTCCACATACAGTACTTCTACATCTTGTCTATTTCATCATAAATTCTCAAGTGACATGAATTCAGCATGAACACTGTTTCCTAAGATGATGTGTGAAAATAAAATTCTGTAGGGATTTTCTGGTAAATCAGTGTAACATTTTCAAGTTGTCTGAAGGAAACACAAAATATGATTAAAGACAGAAGATAAAAATACAGAAAGGCAAGGACAGAAAAGAAGGCTAAGTAGATGTAGGACATGAACGAAAGAGTAGATTAAGACATAATACAGCAGAATTGCAGACAAGAGAAGATTAAGGAAACTACAGACAGAAAGCAGAGGATGTCCATTCATTATGGGATTATAGAAAAGCAAGAACTGTATTAAAAAACTGTAAAAAAGCTGTAAATAAGGATGATGTTCTGATTCTTTTGAGATCACTGTCAAAACTTCAGTTAGCAGTGGTGTTAGTCTATAAATACAAAGGAAAAAGGCAAACATATATATGTATATAAACATATACATGTTAAACATACACGGGTATAGATGCATACATGTATCCACATGTATATTTTCATATGTGGCAGGGAAAGCTGGAAAATTAATACCTACATTCTTACAGCACAGTTCTAAAAATGATGCAATTCTAATGAAGACACAGCTGAACATACTGAAAAAATAGCTTAATTGGGTACTGATAGCAGTCTGGCAAGAACAGCATAGGTGGATTTTTCTTTGTTATCCAGAAGTAGTGTGGAAAAATGTCTATGAAAAGACCTTGAGTAACAAAAATATTTTATATTTTTAGAATTGGTATTCTAGTTTTAAAACAGGATTAATCACCTCCAAAATAAATAAAACACACTTTATGAGTAACAGTCCTGTGCTTACAGATCTCTCTTGGTCTGGACATTGATGTGCTATATTTTCAAGTCTGAATAAAGTCTCGCTTCCGTTTGTGTAGTGGTTTATTCAAATTAAGATATGAAACAGAGTTAATTTGTTGTTGAGTTGATGTGCCTATTCAGTTGACCTTCCTCAAAATTGAGACACAAAAAAATATTGTTAGTAAACAAGTGTTTTACAGCGTATGCTGAGAAACTTTAAAACAAGACGAGGTTGACTTGTGTGACAGGGTGAGTATCGGGCAATCAGATTATTATAAACTCATCTCTGCTGTTACCCTGAGGAGTGCAGCCTTGCAGAGTATGTCCATGGTGGCTGTCAGGCACTTTTGCAGTCCTTCAGCCTTTGCTCACCTCATGGGTGCACTGGCAGCCTCCTTGTGTGGCCTTTCCTTTGCCTCTGCACACCTGTGCTCTGTCTGAAGGGTTACAAAGTTGGCTGTGAAGAGATATGCAGGCTTTTTAAGAACACTTCTTAAAAAGAAATGACTTCACGTCACACTTAACAGTGAAATGAAAAAATCCTCTCAAGCAGGATCCAATTTAGTTAGAACAGTCTCTACAAGCAGTGTCTCCCCCGGGATGTAGTACTGCTCGAAAATTAGGCGCTGTACATCTACACGATGAAGCATTTGTTCAGAGATGTTTCATATTCAGAAGGTACCAGGAGAGAGCCCTGGTCAACACTATCATATCATTGCACTGAAAAGGAATTGTACAAGGAAAGAAAAAGAAGTGTCAGTCTGGCAGTACAAAAAATTACATTGTTGTGTTTTGCTGCAAGTCATTCAGGTATAACAGTATTTGAAGTCTACAAAAAATAACCTTATACAAACACTGACACAGGGTGTTTGCTGAAAAGCAATGATTACAAACAAAAACAAAAACAGATCTCAAAAGCAAACAAATTTGATCTAGTCACATAAGCTATTGCAGACTGCTGATTTTGTTTCCCTTTACTGTAGTTCCCAGCATATTTCTGTCCTACTGAGCAGACTGTTATTGTGTGTACACTTCAGAGAGAAATGATAAAAGAGAAATCTTCTTCTCTTTGAGACATAAAGCTTTGTTGTTTTTATGTGCTGCATTACTGTGTAGGAAAAGAAACAGACAGCAAAACAAACGTATCCAAGGTATAGCCAGGCTGAAATGTACTGCAGCAGCATTGAGTCTAGACCAATATACTGTTCTGTATGCAAGAGAAAACAAAAACACTGAAGGCAACAGGCTAGATTCTAAAAAAAAAATAAGAACAAAAAAAGCAAACAAAAAACTTCTAAAAGCTACAGCATCCTGAAATTTTTCCTTTATATTCTTGCTATTTATTGTTCATCTGAAATAGCTTTAAAAACTATGTTACAACCTTGCATTTTGTACATGCAACACACAAAACATAACCTTACCCAAAAGTTCCATTTTGTATTTAGGGAGTAGAAATAACTGTTAAACACAAAAATGTATACACTCATTACCACCCTTGGAAATCTTGCTCCAGTCAAAATGGTGTTTTGATGTTTTGAAATATTGGTATCATTGACAAGTTTCTTTCAATGCATGTTTATGATGGGTATTCCTCTTTACATTCCAGTGCTGGCATGGAAAATTCTACTTGCAGAAATATTTCATAGTCAACACACTTCCTTTTGATATTTCAGGGTGAAATTAAATATCTCAATAATGACTCTCTTAAGTGAAAGGAAATAACTAAAAAAGAAAGGAAATAAGAGTAAATAAAAATAAATGTTAACAGTTTGGAAAGATTGGGAATGCTAAGAATTCAGATGCTTGAGCTCTTTATTTCAAGTAATTTAACCAATGAAACATTATCTTTTGATGTCAAACTTCTCACAAATTGATAATGATTGATAATTATTTTTAAAACTGTGCATTTATTTTAAAACTAAAAAAATAAGTGTTACCAGAATATTTGTGGTGTAGATGAGTGCCTGCTTATTAACTGCAATCGTACACAAAAGATGAGGGATGCATTGTCCTCAGTTCTGAATATTCATGCACATGTGGCACCTAATTTTCTAAAAGCTTTTTCTCTTTTTTTTTTTTTCTTATTTGTTTATTTGTTTTTCTCCCTCAAAAACCCTGTTGCCACAGATAGCTTGGGGTACAGTTTTGTTTCTGCAATTGAGGGAAATTGAGGGAAACCTGAAATCAAAAGGAGAGTGATTGCATATGCACTTTACCAAGCAGACTAAGGTGGGTAGCTGAAGATACAGTTATCTATTTGATAGGTTGTTGAGGTTTTTTTGGGGGGGGCTTTGTTTATCTAAAATGCAGGTTTCTGAACTTGTCATCTAGGGTTTCCCTACTGAAGAGGATGAGATATAGGCATCTCCAGTAAGAATTTCATTTGCCAAGGCTTAGGGGTAGTCTGTGAGACCAGACCTGTCTGGTGTTTAGCAGAGACCTCTGTTAAGATATTTTTTCATCAAGCAATAAATAATGTTTGGGCTTGATTCATCCTATCTCTCATCTTCACAATGGTAAGATAAAAGACAATGTCTGAATCAAAGTTAAAAGGAGGAATAGCTATCTTTTGTTTCATTTGGGTCTGTTATGAACTCCACAGTCTTTCTGCTTATGCTGCTGTTGAGCTAGTCATTTCATCTTTTATCTGTATAGTGAATTAGTCCTTCTTGCTTTGCACTTGTGCTTTTTAAACTGCGTTTTTGTTTTTAAAATAATCTTATCCAAAATTAAAGGATATAAAGTATTCTATATACTCAAAATCTATTTAAGGAAAATATTGAAATAGTGGAAGACCTCTAACAAGTCAGGTAATATACAAACACTTCTTCGGTATAAGCCATTTGACAAGTTCTTAAATTACTATGTATATTTTCCATCTGTTTAGATATTTAAAGGCCAATAATGTCTTTCCAACAAAAACTGCATGACTAATTCATAAATACTAAACTAATTTTCTGTTTTAGAGATGTATTTAAATTTCAGTGCTAGAGGTTTATCTACATTAATATGTTCTCCACAACCCAAAATGGAAACAAATGTTACAAAGAATATTTAACTCCAAGACTAGTAGTCAACAGCTCAAATGAAGGCCAGTGACGAGTGGCGTTCCTCAGGATCAGTTCTGGGACCTGTCTATGAAGATAGGCTCAGTTTGGGTTGTTCAGTCTGAATAAGAGAAAGCTCCAGGGATACCTCAGAGCAGCCTTCAAGCACCTGACGGGGGCCTACAGGAAAGCTGGGGAAAGACTTGTTACAAGGATGTGTAGCAATAGGACAACGGCAAATGGGTTTAATCTGGAAGAGGGGAGATTTAGGTTGCATATTGGGAAGAAATTTGCTGTGAGGGTGGTGAGACACTGGAAAAGGTTGCCCAGGGAGGCTGTGGATGACCCCTCCCTGGGAGTGTTCAAGGAGTGACTGGATGGGACTCTGTGCAACCTGGTATACTGAGAGGTGTACCTACTCATGCAGGGCTTTGGAAATAAGATGATCTTTAAGGTCCCTTTCAGCCCAAAGCAATCTACAATTCTATGGTTCTTCGGTTTGTGACAAATACATCTGAACTGCAGCAACATACTAAGCAAAGTCTGAGTATGTTTTGCTGAACACATTACCCAAAAATATAACCTATTATTGACACATTTTGACTTGGAAATGAACAATCCTGTATTTTGAACACAAAAGCAAAAGTCATTTGTATGATGAAGGCCTTTGTGAAAGAAGTCTGTAATTAAATTGAGATGATGAATGCAAGCTGATTGCCTCATAGGAATCCTCCCAATTCTGTTAGAGAAATCACTTATTTTTCTTTTCTGTGCTGTTACCATGGAACTACTTCCTCACAAAATCCATTTCTGCTTTCTAGAATTATCTAACACCAGACTTGTAGTTTCTCTCCCCAGTGAAGAAGCATTATTTTTAATTAGGAGACCAGAATAAAATGCAATGGTAACTACAAGACCACAATGAATATTTTACTACTATGATTTGTTATACAAAAATCTGACATTTACTAGGGCCTTTCATTCCAGACTCTCACAGTGCTTTACAACCACAGCACAACTTCCCCAGTGTGACACTGCTGAAGCACAGCCACTCCAGAGTGGAGGGCAGCAGCTATTTTACTCCCACTTGACAGCTGTTGGCTATTATGACCTGCTTCTTTCCTATAGTTATTTTTCTGGAAAGTATATAAGGGAGAAATCCACCCACCAGGAGATAAGCAGAGACCATCTGCCATGTCTAATTTCACATTTATTCCAGGCAGCAGTTCTACCAAAATCCCAGAAATAAAAACTCAGTTACTGTTATAACTTGAGCCAGCTGATGTAAAATGAAGCAATGTGTTGTATATCTTGCCATGATATTATCCATGGATCTGTATTAATATCATAAAGATTTTAGAATTCCTTTCCAAATTCAAGATGAGTTTATTTGAAATATGTGGATCTTTTTAGTCACATAACAGGTGGTCCTCCTGGACAAGTGGTCCTTCCTGGACAAGCTATGTGTACTTAATCTTATAAATCTGTTTAGAGAGATCTTTGTAAAATCCAAACGCAGATGAAGTGAAATGGGAACATGTTATCTGCAGCCAGAAAGTGTAGATTATTCTATCTTTGAGTATCTAACTGAAGCACCTATCTTACACTAATAAAATAATTACTTTCAATTTCTGCTGTGGTCAATGGAAAGAGGTAGCAAGTCCACAGTTAGCTGATACATGTTCTATCATGTATTATAGGCTAATCTAAGCCTATAGAGAGCCAGACAGCTTAGCTCAATGTTCTGTATTGACTCAAATATGTTTATGTGGGTCAGCCTGTCTGGCTGATCTTGAAGATCTTGTGACACTTTGGATGAAATCTTGTTATTTGGAAGAGGTTGCTACTTCTTCTATTACGTTCTCTAGACTCAGAATTTTATGTTATTTTTATATAAAATTATATGGGGAATAGTTCTTAGGTATACTTAAAATAATTGTTCCCCTAAGAAATGCATGTTTGTGGCTGCATGTTACATAAAGTCTTCTTACTCATGCTAGTTTACCCATCCTTACTTCCATCAAGCTATAAGAGAAACAATAATAATAAAAAAATAATCCAGATTGAAGTAATTAATTTTTAAAACTTTCTCTGTTTTGAGGCAGTACCTGTCTTTGTATATATATGTAAGAGAAAATATTTTGGAGACATGATCTGAGTCTTACTCAGTAAATTGAAAATTGATCTGTTATCCAACACATTTTACATGAAGTAAATCAGTTAGAGACAAACCATAATCCATTCTAAATGCAGTAATTCAGTATCTCAGATAATACATGACTAAATCAATAAGAACAAGACAAAAATGTAAGTCAAGCTGAAAGGTTCAGAAAGAAATAGATTAGAGAATGATCAGGTTAAGAAAAAGAATGATCATGTTACCAAAAAATGAAGGAAACGAGAAATCTTTGCCATACGGTTTCAAGTGTA
Source organism: Chaetura pelagica (assembly GCF_000747805.2). Lineage (NCBI taxonomy): Eukaryota > Metazoa > Chordata > Aves > Apodiformes > Apodidae > Chaetura > Chaetura pelagica. The sequence continues at coordinate 1,056,130 of NW_009970718.1, read as the reverse complement.
GATCTTCTGTTTCAGTAAAACTCAGGATAGCATTAAAAAAACCTGAGTTAATAGAATTAGTGTTGTGTTTTTTGTTGCTTGTTGTTGTTTTTTTTTAACTTTGAATTCCATTGCAACTGGAAGACACAGGAAACGGGGGAACTATGTGGAGAGTGGAATAGGATCAAGTAGGTTTACATTCTCATCTTTTAAACTGGGTTTTAAAACATTCACCTGTGAATTATATAGATCTCAAAGATTAGAAGTTAGGAGTATGTGTCACACAATGTTTTGGTTTTCTGCCCTTTTGCAGCCAATTTTTATGTTGCCCTATAGTTAGAGTTGAGCCTGGAAAGCACAGGAAGATTTATTCGTATTTGATAAAGCAGCAGCAGGTTATAGGTACAAATGTTAAGATCTTCTGAGAAAATACTTTTCAAGTGTTTTGAGAAAGGTAAGGCTTAGGTTCATCTGGGTTACTAGCACAGAGAAAAAACACTAATTTCTGCAGCCAGTACCAAGTATGCTGGAGGAAAGCAGTCTTGAAGTTTGTACATATTTTGTGCCTTCAGTTTCCTTTGCTGACCAGTGGAAACAAAACTGACTTATATCTTAACTCTTTAATTTGCCTTTGGATCTGTTAACACAATTGCTTAAGATAATTTTATGAGAAAGAAAAAAAAAAATTCTGAAAGAAAACTAGTGACACCTCATCAAAAAGCTATTTAATTGAAATGTTTAGAAAGTGCCAGTGGAAGGTAATGGAAGTGAATATATATTACCTTTTATAAATTAAAATTCTGTTAAATATTTATTTCCAGCATTCAAAATGTCTAAAGCCATTTTTATCAATAACTTCTTGGAATTGTAATTAATAATAATAACAACAACAACCAACCTAAGCTAGGTCCTTGCTTGGCATAAAATGAAAAAAAACAAATCTACTAATAGAAGTGAAGCAAAACGTTTTCAAGAAATTATGAAGCTGATATCTTGACCATGTCATGCTCTGAGAACAATGTCTTTTTATTTCTACTTAGGTCTTGTTTGATCACACTTTCAAACTGCTGGTAGCTTACCTTAATTTTAATGGAAGTATTAACAATTTTATTATTCATAGCTGTGTCTACCTGTTCTGACAAAGGAGTGGGAGGTTGTTTCTAGATAGGGTAAGATGAGTCTACCTGGTACCAGCAGTTCTCTTGAAACCAAGACAAAGACTTTAAATTGAGAAAACTTACTTAGGTGATATTTATGTTTATTTTAGAGCTTGAGAGGTGCAGAAAGAAGTTGTTTACATGAACCTTCATATGGTATCTGACAGTGAATCTCTTTTATAATGTGAAAAGTGAATAAGTCCTAAAAGGGTTTTATAAACATTAACCCTCTAAGTCTATACATAGAATAATAGAAGGAAGCAGTCTTATAGACACCAAAATCAGAAGAAAGAAAAGAAGGTTGACAGAGGAAGTATAACTTGCAAGCTAAAGCAAATTTCAACTCCCAAGGACACATTAAATCAAGGTCCTTAGATCTAAGAATATTCCTTAATCATCCATTAACTTTCACATTATTCTTCTTCACTATATTAGAAAAGTACTGAGCTGACTAATTGTGCATACAAGGTGTACAATAGTACTAAGAGACGTTCCAAACATTTTCTGGAGTGATAATTTAAAGAAGGAAGAATTCCAACATAAAACACTTAGAAGGAATTGATCCTAGTTGGAGTTCAACTGTGGTGCAAATATTACAGGTTTGAACATGCAACAAATATGGAAAATATGAACATAAAACACAAATCATCCTTAATATTGCTATTATGTGTCTAACACTACCGATAAACTCAATACTTCGGGATTGGGAAAAAATTATTATTTCAAATCAAGTTTCCTTCTAATTCTATAAACAGAAAAGACTGAAATATATAAGGAACTATATATAAGGAATATATAAGGAACTACAAATAAAAATAAAAACATAGAATCATAGAATAATAAGATTGTTAATGTTGGAAGGGACTTCAAAGATACTCAAGTTCCAACCTCCCTGCCAGGAGCAGGGAACCCTACCACTAGACCAGGTTGCACAAAACCTCATCCAACCTGGCCTTAAAAACCTCTAGGGATGGGGCATCAACAACCTCCCTGGGCAACCCATTCCAGTTCCTCATCACCCTTATAATGAAGGATTTCTTCCTAATATCTAACCTAAATCTCCCCTCTTTCAGTTTACAACCATTACCCCTTGTCCTATCACTATCTTTTCTGAAGAAAAGCCCCTCCCCAGCTTTCCTGTAGGCCCCTTTCAAGTACTGTAAAGCTGCTATAAGGTCTCCTTGGAGGCTTCTCTTCTCCAGGCTGAACAGCCTCAGTTCTCTCAGCCTGTCTTCATAGTAGAGGTGCTCCAGGCTTTTGATCATCTTGGTGGCCTTTCTCTGCACCCTGTCCAACAGACATATTTTTCTTGTGCTGAGGGCACCAAGACTGTACACAGTATTCGAGGTGGAGTCTCACCAGAGCAGAGTAGAGGGGCAGAATCACCTCCTTGGCCCTGCTGGCCATACTTCTTTTGATGCAGTCCAGGACTGGATTGGCCCTCTGGGCTCCAGCGCACAGTGGTGGCTCATGTCAAGCTTCTCCTCTATTACCATCCCCAAGTTCTCCTCAGGACTGCTCTCCAGTCATTCTTCCCCCTGTATTTGTGCCTGGGGTTGTGCCAACCCAGGTGCAGGACCTTGCACTTGGCCTTGTTGAACTTCATGAGGTTGGCACTGGCCCACCTCTCCAGCCTGTCAGGGTCCTTCTGGATGGTGTCCCTTCCCTCTTGGGAAGTCCTTTATTTTCAGTTTCTTTTTTTCTAACATAGGTGTTCAAGGCTGTACAAGATATTGTAGGCAAAACTTTCTAGTGTTTTGACCAATAGCACAGTTTCTCACATAAAACACCTAAAATCACATCTACATTTTCATAAACCTATCATACTTTCAGTTTTTCATAGCAAAAGAAACTGCTACTATGTAAAACTTTTCTACTTCTAAGTCATTGTCATTTGATAAATTTCTAGTTGATCGTGGAAAATCTTATTAGTCTCTCTTTATAACTCTTTATGTTTGAGTTAAAAAGCCCTTCATAGGGCTTCGAATTTCCATCCTATTTCAATTACTGTAGTCTTCAGGATCATTGTATACTTTCTGCATGATATGCCAATTTTCCTTTATATTTACTTGCCTCTTAACATTGCGTCACAAGCAATTTTCATTAAGGCTTTATTTTTGTGCCAAATTAATTAATGAAAGCATAAAAGATTGCAGCTGGACTAGTCCTGGAAGAACTCTGTTACTAATTTTCCTGTAGTCTGATAATTTCCTTTTTAAAACTATTTTAGTGATTTTTCTTTCTCTCTGGATGTTTTTTACTAAGTCTCACATGTCCCACCATAACAAGTAACTTCTCACAGAGAATCAGGTCTCTTGTTCTTTTGAAATCCTGACAAATTTATAGTATTTATCTTTTCTATAAATCCTGCAATTTTACAAATAAAACTGTAAGCTTAGTCTAGCATGACATACTGTGACTAATTAATTGTTATATTGTATTTTCATTTACCTGTGCATATTTAATTAGGTTTTTCTCTAAAACAGTTTTTTAAATGTTTAATTCTATTGGTGAAAAATGGATCAGTTAAATGGTTGTCTGGACCACTTTTTCTCTTCTTGTTCTGTAGGGTTGCTTTGCTAAATATTGTCCAATGGTATTGCAGCAGAAAAAGGAAAACATGCATGCCAGACTTCAGGTTGGGTATCTTCAGAGACAGGGAATAGCTAGTATCTAGCCAGTATATAAAGTTTAAATTTCACTTTGACTTGAGTAGTATACTAACTGCTGTCACATGTTTACCCCTGTACTCAAACCTCCTTTCCTAAAGTAAAGATTAAGGATTTGCTCAGTATTAGTCACATTTAGATTATCTTACTCATCATCCTATATTAACTGTACCAACTCTATCTTCTTTCCTTTTTCTCTTTACTTTTATGGGTGATGAATGAGATTTAATTTTCTCAAATGGTCTACCACAGATTTGCAGCTAACATTTCTGATCTCTTTTCCATGCCTCCTCATACATGTTTTTTTTTCAATGATCAGCTCTTTAAAACACTCTTTACCTCCTACAGCTTTTGCAAATGATTTTTTATTTATCAAGGAGTTTATAGTCAACTCTTCTTTCTGTAGAATTCTATGTATTCTCTCCCCTTGTGCTATCTTTCACACACAAAGAAGTCAGAAAATAAGTCTCCACCTGGGCTTTTAAGTCCAGTTCCTGTAGTAACTACGTCCATCAATATTTCTAAATTTGAGACACAAATTCTTAATTTCAGAATTAGCTTTTTATTATAGTTCTAAATTAAACTCCAATGGTTGGATGCATATTTGAGATTCTATAGCTGTATCTTAAGTAATCTTTACTATTTTCCTAATATAACATGGAAAATAGCATTGCACCTGGCAGGTATCAAAAATATGTGGAGTACATTTTTATCCATCATATTTAATTTTCAACATACATGCAGTGAATTATTCTGCATAGCTATTTTATTATACTATATTATTACTGTAATGTTTAGCATATTGCTTATGGATAATGAGGAAACAGGAATTCTTTTTAGTATTGCTGAAATTTTAGCAATCTATTTGAAGAAATATTATTACAGAAAGGAAACAATATGTCTATGCAGAAGAGTTTCAATAATAAAAATTAATATAAACAATAATGATATGGTTATAATTGCTACTTACACTTATTTTCTAGCCATTTTTCTGTTGCTATGTGTGCCCTTCCCCTGCTCACCAGAGTCCTGTGGTCACTAGGTGATACTGGAGTCTTGAAACCATGGTGCTACCTACCATACATAAGAAAAGGAAAACAACAGCCATAGCCAACTAGAAAAGTGCCTGCCAAAGCTAAACCAAGTAAAATAAATCTATAAGGAGATCGGGAGTAGTTAACTGCACTACGGTGCTACAATGTTACATTATGTTTATGACAAATACTGTAATTAACTAGAGTGAAACATAAATAAATAGGACTCCTAACTTCCTTGTCTCATTGTAAGTATTTAAAACATATGGAATGAATCCAGGTTTTCATGCTGATCTGCATTTCTCAAAGAGCTGGCCATTCACCTTCTGTTTTATTTTGTTTTGGTTTTTGTTTTTATTCTCCAAAACCAGCCTCCTAGGTATATTGTGAGAACAAATGAATAGAATATAGAAAAATTTGCCAGCCTATACTAATGATGGCATCTTGATTCCCCAAAATAAAATCTACATAAGATACAAATCTGTATCTTCAATTGAAGGCTGTAATTTGATTTTCATTTTCTTTTACAGGATATGAAAGAGAAAAGGCAATCTGAAGCTCTATCCATCTGAGATTTTAAGTTACTGTATTTTATTAAAGGCTAATTTATTTCATATGAGTTAATGCAATCAATTAATCATGCCTAAATATACCAAACTTAGTAAAACACTTTTGATAGAGTTATGATCTATTTAAATAGCACCATCTAAATTTAATTAAATTTTTAACCTTCGTTAATTTCTAATTTTCCAGTTTCAGATGCTTTTTCACAGTGCTGACATTCTTGGATTGTACTTATCATCACATGCTTTGTATACAGGCACACAACACAAAACAATTACATCCTTGTTCTAAGGTCGTACAATATAAAATCAGTTGAAAAAGACTGCAAGGTTTCTTCCTTCTGTTTAATCTGATTTTCTGTTTGGTTGATTTTTACTTTAAAAAAAAATAAATTGTTATTGTTACAGAAAGAAGAGTGTAGCTAAAATGGTTTTACACAAACCAAATTGCCAGTGCTTTTCCAGGTGTTATGTCCAACCTTTCCAGGCTATCCTGACTCCTAAGATCTCAGGCTTCAGAGCCGGTGGCTGTAGTGACAAAGCTGTCAGCACCTGGCATACCTCACTGGGAGGAATGTGATGTTGATTCTTCCTTGCTCTGCAATCCACTTAGTATCATTTTTCTGTGCTTGCTAGCACTGTTTTACACCTTTGCTCTTTCTTCATTGGTCTGCAGTTCCATTAACTAGCAATGTTAATACTGTATTTGATGCTACATGGTCACATCATGTTTTGGTAAGGTATTAATTAATGGTATTAGTATCTTGTTTTAACATCCACAGAAAGCTGAGCCTAACTATGGGCCCTTTCCACTTCCATTTCATTAAGAAAGTATTTCATTCAATATAAAATTATATTAGATGCAAATCCTAGGATGCTGGCTCAAGCCAGTTGATGTATTAAAAAGTAATTTTGATCACATTGGCAACACTTCCATGCATCTTAATGGATGGAAGTGAAACAGGAAAAAATCAATTTGGCACCCCGACCTATGTACCTACCTGTTTAACATTTTACCTTTTACTTTTTCCACTGCATTTCTTCAATTAACAATCAGTTATCTTCAAAATGTATCTGGTACAACACACAACTGCGAAGTTCTCATCCGGCTCATGAGTGACCTGGCTCACCAGAGATCCAACTCTTCCTGACCTCTATCTGTGTTTTCTGGCTTTTCAGCTGCACTCCCTCTCCAAATTGTTCCACTTCATGGAAGAAGATGATACTCTGCACTTGCTGCAGATGGGCTGGGATGTATCTGGGTCCACTAGAGGGTGGATAACTCTCCTATACTAAAAGCAATTCCTATTTCATCTTCCTAAGGAAAAAAATCTTGTTTCAGACTCATGTTGTAGATGGTGGTTGTTTGTTGGGTTTTTTTGGTTTTGATTTTGTTTTGTTTTTGTTTTTACCAAAAGCATTTGAATACCATTAACTATAGGCTAAAATGTTCTGCCTTAACCATATGAACTCGCAGAATTAAACACTGCATAAAAATACTCATGTAATCAAACCAACATTTGGATGCCAGTAACAGAAACAAAACTGTGAGCAATAAACACATGGATTTTCATCTCTCAAGTGCTAAATATTCCCTCCTTTCCTCTGTCTGTCTTTTGTTTATCATGTGTTTGGTGCTTCAGGTTAAGTTTGACTATACTGGAATATAGCCCATCATTCAAAGCTCCACAAGAGGACTCTACAAAATGTTACAGGAGTTAGGAGCATCTGGCTGGTTTGGCTGAAACTCCCTAACAAGCTTAGTTACTGTGAGAGCTAGAATAAAGTGAGAAGCTGAAGCAAAAGATAATGTTAATGAGAAAACTTCCCAGCTCTTGCGTTAGCAAAACAAAAATACAGCCAATTTCATACCTTTGCAAGTTCACCAAACAAAATGTTAAAATGTCTCAGTAAATAAGAAACAGTTGCTGTATATATCACCAAAACCAACGAAATACGCATTTTTAAAACCTAAGAAAAGCTATTCTTGTTTTGCCCTTTCATTACACAAAATACAATTTTTAAATGTCAGAAATATTTTAACCTTAATTTTAGGTTTTCAGTTTCTAAAGATATGAGATTTTTTTGCTGCTCTGTAGTGATCTCTGTGCGTATTTACACATCATTGCTATCAGTATGACTGGAGGAAGGCAAATAAGAGTGCCAGAATCTTTCTGCTGTTTTAACACTAACCAAAATGTGTCCCTGCTGAGCAAGCTTGTTCCTTCTTCCTGGCTTTTCAGTGGTGTCCTGAAATGCAGCCCTGTGTGTCTACAATAAGCCATGTTCCCTTTGAGGTTTGCAATCATGCAATTAGTCTGGGAGGTAAACATGAGAGACAAAGTCTGTCCTTTTTCTTAATGGAGAAATAAAATTCATATCTGCTATTGGTGTGAAGATACCATTCAGCTAACATATCAAAATGAGTTTCAGTCCCAAGGAAATAGATTAATTAAGATTTGTATTCTAACTTTCTTATAACATAAATGAATTGTGATGAAAAATTCGTATAATTTTAATGACAGCTTTGTTGGGGATTTTAGAAGATACAATTTTCACACAGTATCTAGAATACTGTGAAGAAGATCAGGTTGGAGACCATTTAAGGAACCTCAAGGTGCACAAGTCTATGGGACCTTATGAAATGCATTCATGGGTCTTGAGGGATCTGGTGGATAAAGCTGCTAAGCTACTATCTATCATATTTGACATGTTGTGGTAGTCCAGTGAAGTTTTCACTGCATGGAAAAGGGGAACCATAACCCCTATTTTTAAAAAGGGGGAAAAAATATCCAGGGAAGTACAGGCACTGGAGGGAAGGGAGGGCATCCAGAGAGATCTTGACAAGCTTGAGATATGGGCCCATGCCAATCTCATGAAGTTCAGTAGAGCCAAGTGCAAGATTCTACACTTGGGTTAGGGGAATTCCCAGAACAATTACAGAGTGGGCAAAGAATGGTTTGTGAACAGCCCTGAGGAAAAGGACTTGAAGTGTTCATTGATGGGAAGCTCAGTAAGAGCTGGCAATGTGTGTTTGCAGCCCAGAAAGCCAACTGTGTTGGCTGCATCAAAAGAAGCACGGCCAGCAGGTCAAGGGAGGTGATTCTGCCCCTTTATTTGGCTCTCATGAGACCCCAGCTAGAGTGCTGTGTCCACTTCTGGAGTCCCCCACACAAGAAGGACAGGGACTGTTGAAGAGACTCCAGAAGAGGACCATGAAGATTATTAGAAAGCTGGGATGCATCTGCTATGGAGATAGGCTGAGAGAATTAGGGTTGTTCAGCCTGGAGAAGAGGAAGCTCCAGGAAGAACTCACAAAGGCTTTCTGGTATCTGAATAGGGCCTAGAGGAAAGCTGGGGAGGGATTTTGTACAAGGGCTTGTAGTGATAGGACAAGGGGTGATGGTTTTAATTGGAGGAGGGGAGATTTAGGTTAGACATTAGGAGGAAATTCTTTAGTGTGAGGGTGGTGAGACACTGGAACAGGTTGCCCAAGGAAGTACTGGAAGACCCATCCTGGAAATGTTTAAGGCCAGGTTGGATAGGGCTTTGTGCAACCTGGTGTAATGGAAGGTTTCCCTGCCCATGCAGGGAAGAGGGAACTGGATGATCTTTGAGGTCCTTTCCAGCTCAAACCCTATGAGTATGACCACTAGCCTTGATTTTGCTAATTTATAAAAAAATTACTTTGATTCCAGAAAACATTTTTTTTTTTACTCATTCTTTCATGGGTTTCCATCTCTCTGAAATGTATCATTGATAGAGAAGAATGAATATAAGTAAAACAAAAGAAACATATAGTAGTGTCAATTGAAATCAGATTTTAATTTGCATTAGTGCTTATACCTGCCGGCACTAAGAACCAGCATGAACTTATATCAAGCATGATCAACAGTAGCACCATGTTCAAATAAGAGAGAAGACTGCTGCATCAAGTGTACTCTACAGATCATGACTAACAGCTTAAACCAATAATTTGTAATATATATGTTCCATAAGATTTATTATTATTAAGAACGGCAACATTAAATATTGATTTAATCAGATGTCCTTTGAATCTAAATCTTAGTCTCTAGGATATGATAGGACTCAAGGGACACAGGCATGAGTACCAGAGAGGAGAGAGGCAGAGCTTTCTTTAGAAAGTGAAAGACCCAATGCTTCTGAACTAATTAGTCCATATTTTATTAAAGTATTTGTTACAGTATTTAAAACACTTTTCATGTGTTCTTTTGCTTGTCTCTTTTCTAAAGGAAAACAAAATAAAAACAAAAAACACAAAACCTCCTCAGAAAACCAGACTTGTTATAGCCAGTTATAGAAAAGTTTTTGCAAGGCCTTGTCACCCTTCTCAGAACAACTGCAATGCAAATGAGTCCATGCTGATGTCATGATAATACTTCATTCTTAACACAATTTAGTTTGCATTTTTCCTACCAGTTGCACATCAAGCAAAAGCAAGATTTCTGCATTTTCCCACGTTGCTTTTGGAAAGTAACAGATAATCTCACTCCCTAAAGCATACAAGCCCATTATTTTTTCCCCCGCAGTGAGAGACACTTAGAATTCATTGATAATAAATCCCTTTGTTACCTTGTTATCTTTGCACATCTCTTATGCAGATCTCTATACTCCCCAGTTGTTTCTGATTCCAGATTAATCCAAGTCACATTAATTTATCTGCAAGTGTCTGTGTTTCTCTAATCACTTCCTTCTTAAGATATTTAATAAATATATAAAATGACAAATCCCTTATTGAAGATCTTAATAATGTACTTCTGGTAACTTTTTACCCTAATAAAAATCAAACATGAACCCAAATTTTGGCTTTCTGTCTCCTAGGCAAGTTTGCTTCCTGCTTTATCACATCTTACAGAGTTCAAGGAGGGTGCAGTAGATTAGAAGCCTACAAAATTGTCAGCTGGTTTTCCATTATTCTGGACTTTTTAGTGCAAGAGATTTATAAGATTTTTTTTATTTTTTTTCCCTACGGAGCTGCAAGCAGCCTACATTTTTCTACAGAAATATCCAAGTGTCACCAGTGGGTGAACCTCACTGGTGTCTGGTTTGTCCAGCCTCTCACTGAACAGAGAGACCAGCTCCATACTCAGCCCCCTTCCCTGCAAATGTGGAGAAAGATCTCTGATGTATTTCACACACAAAACCCAGAACTTAATCACTCTGTGCCTTGGGAACAGAGTTTAGCTCTCATCAGTGATTATGAGCACTTAAAACAATCTCTAACAAGAAATGTCAAACACTTTAATTAATGTTTTCTTCAGCCAGGTTACCAGCTCCTTAGATCTCTCCTCTTTTCCTGCTTTTCTTAGATTTTGTATGCTTTTTTTAAGGTATACAGAGAGTGGAAGCAGGGACAAGTATCCTGGAGGGAGTAGACACAAGATGTCAGAGAAGCAAGCGATCAGCTAAGGAAAGCCAAAGCATAGATAGAGTTGGACCAGGTCAGGGATGTTAAGAACAACAAGAAAGGTTTCTGCAGGTATGTCAGGAATAAGAGGAAGATGAGGGTGTGAAGGACCAGGTATCTCCTTACACGAACATGAAATGTCCTTTGAGTCAGCCGACAATACTGACTTAAAACGGTGTCTCCACGCAGCGCTGAACCCCCTCTGTGTGTGTGGGGGGGGGGAGCAGCTGCTGCAGGGGAGGAGCCGTGGCCGGAAGCAGGGGCAGGACTAGGTCCCGTCTGATTGGCTGAAAAGCCCGGAAATGCAAAACTGGCGCCGAAGAACCCCATGAGAGAGGCAGCGCGGCACGCCCCTCTCTCTCTCGCTCTCTCCTCGTGTGTTCGAGGCGGTCGTCTACACACACATTTTTGCTTGCCTGCCCGCCGCCGCTGCTGCCAAAAGTCCCAGCGCCGCTGCAACCGCCGCGTTTCCAGCGTCTGCACACCTACGGTCCCGGAGCTGCGCACCGACTGCCGCCGCTTTGTGGTGGGGGGGTGCGACCTGCGCTTGGAGTGCCCGCAGCCTCTTTGCTACCAGCTCATCGAACCTGCACTGCCGTGGTGAGACAATTCCGGCTACCCCAGCTTATAGGGGAAAATATAATCCAGCCATTCGGGCAAATCCCTCCCCTCTGCTTCCCTCACGTGGATAAGATGTGTAACTAAGGTGTACCCATATATGTTTAATGTGTTGTAATCACTCCTTTTGAACCTCCTGCCCCAAATTGCTTTGTTTTCCCCACAATAAACCTTGCTGTTGTTAGAAATTTAGTAAGCACTGAGCGAGTTATTCACTCAAAAAAGTCGGGACATAAGTTCCTGTATCCTCTGTGTGAGGCGATACCCACGTGTGGATCTCTCAGCAAATCCTGATAAGTTAATACACTCCAATAAGGAGATATAATAGGTCACGGATCGTGACAGAGGGAAACTGTGGGCCCGCTTCAGAAGGAAACTGGAGACCTGGCCATGCAGGACATAGAGAAGGCTGAGGTATTCAGTGACTGCTTTTCCTCAGTCTTCACTGACAAAAGCTCTGGTCACACTGTCCAAGTTAGAGAATGCAAAGGCATGGACTGTGAAAAGGAAGATCTCCCCACTGTAGGAGAGGAGCAGGTTCATGACCATCTGAAGGACCTGAAGGTACATAAGCCCATGGGACTTGTGACGGGATTCATCCATGGTTCTTGAAGGAACTGACTGATGAAGTTGCAAAGCCTCTGTCCATCATATTTGAAAAGTCTTGACGGTCTGGCAAAGTCAAGTTCCCACTGACTGGAAAAGGGGAAACAACCCCATTTTAAAGAAGGGAAAAAAGGAAGACCCAGGGAACTATTGGTGATGGCAAACACAGTGTCACCAAGGGCAAATCCTGAGAGGCTAATTTTTACAATGGGGTCATGGCATCGGTGAACAAAGGAAGAGCAACTGACACCATCTACCTGGACCTGCGTGAAGCCTTCAACACTGTCCCACGTGACATCCCAATATTGAAACTGGAATGGTATGGATTCAATGGATAGACCACTCATTAGGTAAGGAACTGGCTGGATGGTCACACTCAAAGAGTGGTAATTAGTGGCTCAATGTCCAGATAGAGATCTGTGACAAGTGGTGTTCCCCAGGGGTCAGTACTTGGACTGGCGTCATTTAACATCTTTGTTGATGACATGGACAGCGGCACCGAGTGCACCCTCAGCAAGTTTGCCAATGACACAAAGTGTGTGGTGAGGTCAACACACTAGAAGGGTGGGATGCCATCCAGATGAACCTTGACAGGCTTGAGAAGAGGCCTCATGCAAACTCCATGAAGTTCAACCAGGCCAAGTGCAAGGTTCTGCACCTGGGTCAGGGGAATTGCAAATACAAATACAGGCTGGGTGGAGAATGGATAGAAAACAGTCCAGAGGAGAAGCACTTAGGGGTGATGGTGGACAAGAAGCTCAACATAAGCCAGCAATGTACATTTGCAGCCCAGAAAGCCAACTGTGTCTTGGGCTGCATCAAATGAAGTGTAGCCAGCAGCTCAAGGAAGGTGATTCTCCCCCTCAACTCCACTCCTGTTCAATCAGTGGTACCTGTGCAATGAAAGAATGTGAAATACCCCTAAAAACGTCAAGCAAATAAACACAAAAAAGTGGCTTCAAAATTGGAGATATCTTATGGAAATATTTTTTTCTTTAGATCAACTGAACAGTTGCTGTAAGGAGGAACAATATGAGCTAAGTCTGGTCAAAACTTTAACTTATGCAATTCTGTCAGAGTGAGTGAAGAGAAAGGAAAACTCAGAAGTCAGGAGTATTTTAGGAAATTTTTTCTGAGTGCTCTGTGCATCCAAGAATCAGTCCTCTGATCTCACCAGCAACTAGAGGCTGAAATTGAACAGCCTGAATAGAATCACAAGCTATAGAAAAATTCCTATTGTCACTTATCACAGTGAAATTATAGTTTTCCTCATGATTTTTTTAAGTAAAGGAAGTAAAGGAATATGTTGCTTTACTGGCAGTTGGAAGAAGACTGTATTCATACTGAGTATCTTTACATTGTCATGTATTCTACCCCCAAATCTTCATTTGCACCCTGTACCTTCACGTGCACTCCACCATCAACACCCTCTACGTGTTTGGGCTTATCTTGATTTTGCTTTGGACAGCTGGACAGCTTTCCAGGTGTCTGACTGAATGAAGAAACTTGAATGTAGTGAAGAGAATAATAACCTTCAGTTCTACACCTGCATTGATAATATGTTGGTATAGTATAACCTGTATAAAGGTTGGTAAATATGGATGTAACTCTGCCAGACCTTGTTCTGTTTTATCTTCCTGGAGTCAATCAAAGCTATCTAGCAAACTATGCACTTTCTTAAGCATTCAGGCAACAGCCATTACCGGCAAGTTACCACAAAAGGCCATGGCTGGTGATCTGTGAAACAGCCTTTTCCTTTCCCGGTTAAATCCACATCTGTGATACCAGGTTTTTTAGATGCTTGTACATCTATAGCTACCTATCTAGCTAATCTGAGATAACTCATGTCCTTTTGAACATTTACAAAGAACATACAAACTGTTATTTAGCATTAAGAAAACTTCATGTGCATTCACTCACATAAAATGTGCAATTCTAGCTGTGAACTAGTATTCATTCAAATGAAAAAAGCAGGTCCTTGCAGGTCTCGGATCTGAAATTACTTTTGCCACACTTCTTAGTATTGTTTGGATCTCACTGGCCAGGCAATCTCTAAAAGTCTGTGCCTGAGGGTAAGCAGGGCCCATTAAAGCCTAGACCACACAACCACTAGTTTGCTGTGTACACAAGGCAGCCACATTGTCTCTGTCTCCCTGCAAGCTCTAGAGACACCACTGAGACTTCCACAGTTGGCTCATGATCCCCACTCTTCTGCCACAGCACTTGGAGTAGGTGGTACAATAGCAGCATCTAGATGTGGTCTGAATTCAGATGAGATGTGGAAGTCTATGAATGATACTTTTGGCAGAACTGCATTCATTGTGCATATGTGGCCAGAGATTTGCATATATCAGTTTTTATCTTAATAGCGAATGAGTCATAAAGGTTGGATAATTTGGATTATTAGTGTTATTATCAGCGAAACTGTTAATAATTATTCATTGATTAAACCACGGAGACTTAACTGGGCTAACAATACATTTTTAGTTTTATGTATAAGGTGTGTGTCATGTCCCACAAGGTGGGCACAGTTCCTCTGAGGTAGGGGCCTGAACTAAGTATGTTCCACAAAGTGGGCACCGTGGTACATCCCACAAAGTGGGCATGGATAGAGTTCCCCAGAGGTGGGGGTTGAGATTCAGTTTCTAAACTCCTTTTCAGATAGGAGCCTATGGGCAGCTGGATCCAATCCTCCTCTCTTAATTAATCTCTTTTAGCAACCCATTCAGCGAGACTAACCTCTGGGACTCTTTGCATGGTACTCAAAGAATAAGGCACTTAACCTTAAACCCAGGAGGCTTATACAAAACATTATTTCACTTAAAATTGAGTAAGATTGTAACGCTTGTTAAAAGGAAACACACAACATTACCACTCTCAAAGCATCAGATTACAACTAGCAAACTTAGCAAATAGGTACAAAACAACAGGCTACAGCTGAAGAAACTTCGCACAATTAGAAATTATATTGCCCTTATATGCCAAGAATAAGGTTAGAAAGAGAAAGCGAGACAGAGAGAGATGAAGAGAGAGAGAGATGAAAAGAGAGGGGATAGAAAAGACCTCACCACCCTTGGATCCAGCCATGATCTCAGCATGACGTTGTGGTCCTTGGAGGGTGGGAGTGTGCCCTAAGCATTTCGAGTCTGCCTCTCTTAAGGCACCTGGCCCTGCCTCTCCAGGTGAGGCTTGGCCGCCTTTGCGCAGACTCAGTGCTGGGTTTGGAAATGTTCTGGAAATGAGTCTCTGGGGCACAGAGGTTCAGGTGATCACTTGGACCCCCTCCATCTGGGTGGACTGAGCAATGACCTTTATTTTCACGCATGCGCTCTGTCCTTAAACAGGAAACTGGTCTTTCACAAGATGGCACTGTGCCTCCAGGGGGTCCTCTTTCTTGCCACTGTTCCTTATCAAGTAAGGACAGTGTCCCATTTACCCGGGTGGCTGCCAAAGGAGGGGCTCCCCTTGCAAATACAGCATCCAGTTTATCAGGGTGGTTACTGAACAAGGGGCTCTCCTTGTGATAAAAGGGTCCAGTTGGTTTATCCAATGAGGACCCCACCCGAGCACAATGTCCAGTTTGTCAGAGTAGCTGTTTTGAGACAATTATTCATTTTGGACCACACACACACTACAGCATGCTTCTGTAGTCCAGCTAAATTGCATGCCATGTTTGCTCTGAGGCCCATTCCTGTGGACTGGCTGTTAAAATTCACAGTCAACAACTCATTTACAGGTAAGCATAGGCTGTAATTTGCAGTGCAACAGCTAGCTCCTTGCCACCTGCAGATTGCCCCAACTATGTCTAGTATTCTGAAAAGTCCTCACCGTACCCTTGGCTAGTTCCTTCTAGGACATCCCCACTCTTTATTTATACCCATTGAACCACTCCATTACCTAACACAGGAACTCTCACTAAACTGTTGCCTTTAGTACCAGACTGAAATTATTGCACCTGCAATTGAGACAGGGAGAATGCTTCAAGGCAGAAAGAAGGCAGAGTAGACACAAACAGTCTGTATTACCAGAAAGCTATGCATTGTTTTCACATTTGGCCTTGAAAAGAGTGATTGGCACTAATCCAGCTATGTTCCCCAAGCACCAACATAAAGAACAATAAACAATTGCTTTCAAAGGAATGCAAGTTTCAAAAGTGAGAGGAGAAAGAGACTGTACATCGTCTACTAATGAGTATTGTTACAGATTTTACTTTACTCAGACAATAGGCTGATGGATAGCGTTATACAGCTCTTACAATTCTAAAGGGGATTATGGCAGGGAGCTATTTCTTAGAATAGCAGTTTATTGTGGAGAAAAGATCCTGGAAATGGAGACAAAAGGGAGACTTTTAATCAGAGCATTTACGTGGGCTGTCTGTGATGAAGCTCTTATCATTCCAGGGCAAGCAGTGTATGGCACTCAAAGACAGAGTCGGTACAACGGTAATAGAGGCTTTTAAATCATTATTTGCACTTTAAACATAGGGAGATATTTGATTGCTTTACAAAACATTATTCAGATAGGAAAATAACTGGGAAGATGAGTTACAACTTTTTTTTTTTCCTTGACACTGGAGCCTGTGGTTATTTCTTAATAAAAGCAAATCCAGTAGTTCAGACCCAGTTAATTTGAGTTCTGTCTGCAAGAAGCCTTCTAATTAATGACAGTTTCATTGTTCCAATGACATGGATATATCTCTAGAATGGAAAATTATACTATGAGTGGAAAGTGACTGATCTGGTAGGTGGGCGAGTCCTATAATGGACTTTGAATATCAAGATAAAAAAACATGGGTGAGCAGGGGGTCAGCCCAAGGGAAGCATAAATGACTATGGTGATACTCAAATGTGAAGAGATACCGAACAGCTTTGCCTGAAGCATAGGGCTAGAATATTTTCCCTGATACTTTCTGATGAATTAGATTAATGACATTAAGAAAGAGTATTGTAGCCTTAATGCTGAATGAAATAATTTGTAGTTCTTAAAACAAGATGCCAGAAACCTGCATTTTGCCATAGCAGATACCTCAGCTGCAGTCTTCGTGTCTCTTTCAGGCAGAGGGAAATATTGTCATGGCCTTTCTGGTACTCAAAAAACTACAGAAGCTGAGTTCACATCATTAAATACTATGTGACCTTCACCTAAAATCATGTTATAGAGCAAGTATTTAAGCTGCTCTTCAATTTTTTATTATTAACACCCTAGGCTTCAAGCTCTTTTACACACAGGTGCTGATTTCAGCTAGATAGCAGAAAAGCACAATGATGCTTGGAGTTCATTTATTTATTTATTAGTTCATTAATTTCATTTCTGTTGAATAGAAAATAAATGCAGTGTTTGTGCTTAACTGAAGAATTCCACTTGTATTGTTCTGACAGCTTGCGAACAATTTTGTGCAGCTCTTGAATATTACAAAGGAATACTAAACGCAGTTGAATTCCAAGGATGACAGTGGCAATTCTGTGCAAAACTGAAAAGAGGTCCAAGTATTCTTCATGTAGTAGCATGCCAGTCTGGGCTGTTATTTCAAGCAAGTGGACTTGCACATCGTCAACAAAAGTAATATCTAGTGCACTGATGTATAAAAAAGTTAATATCCCTGAAATATCCCAAATAATATCAAATGACATACAGCAAAACAAAGTTTAATAGGCTAATGCAAATAGGCTTATTTGTCTTGCACTAGGGAAGTTGCTACTTTTAGTAACATTGTTTAATTTCTCCTAAAAAGAAAGAAACATGAAAATGAAGCCTGAGTTGCTTAACTGCAAGCTTCCTGATTACTTACAGGCATGCACCACTGTAAAACTATTATTTTTGTCCATGCTAAAGACTGAAAAAAAAATGCATTAGATATAATTAGAGATTCTGACTTTGAATTATTTTCAAAATTGCTAATTTTCTTTAAAGAATAATGAACAGCATAATTTTGTATTAAATTGCAAAGCAATTACTTTCTAATGCTGGCACCTTGAGAACTTCTGTAAATAGTAAATACCCTTAAATACATCAAAGATATTGGAAGTTTTCAGAAAGGTAAGGCTTTTATGTAACACTCATTTCCTCTGCACCCACTGTCATAACAATGAAAATGAAACTTGAAAATATTGCCACAATATAAGAAATATTCAAATATTTACATAGAATGTTTCCATTCAGTCTAAACTTGTTTTTAATATTACTCTCTTTCAAAAAATGGAGAAAGTAATTTGAATTTTAATGCAAACAGAAACAATCTATGACTGTATCTAGATTCTCTTTGCATTTAATTTTAATTTCAGATTTTACACTTTGCATGATTATTTTGTTTTACATGTGAAGTGGAAATTGAGATATAATTTTTCTGTGTAAATGTTACTTTAAGTGCCTTTCCCCCATGCTAAGATAATAAATAATTTGAGAAGGTGAAAAACATAATTACTACAGATCTGTGTCATTATATAAATATTCCAAGAAGCAGTGCTGCATATTTATATCAGTATTTAATAGTAAGATTACATGACAAGGATGTGCTCATTAGAAAACAAAGTAGAACAGAGAGGTATGGAGTAGTTCATATGCAGATCACATACATTTGAATAGTGCTAGCTCTAAGATTCTAATACAGTAGAAGATATGGTTAATCATTTCTCCTAGTCATGTAGAATCACAGGATTTCTGTCTGTGAGGCTCATTGGCTTCTTCAGGACTTTCAAGAAGTAGAATATCCTGGGGAAAATAGCCTTTTGAGTATGAAGGACAATAAAATCATTTTGTTAGGTAAAAGATCAAGACAGAATACAGGCAAATACAGAGCACTGATACCAAAGCATACTGTAATCCTTCCTCCTCATCTTTCAAGTACCCTACTTTGTGTGCCTTTCAGTCTCATTTCTGATGATTGCTGCTCTTTACTGCTGACTATCCAAAACAGTCTGCTTCCCTTTTACTTCCATCATCCATTCTGTTTGGCCTAAATTTATACTTTCTTTGTTCACATACAGTGTCATACTCTTGGTTGCCTCTGCTGAGATTGCAGTCAGATTTCTCTCTTTACCACCAGTAGAGAGGGTGGGAGGTTGTTTGCTTGTTTTGGTAGTGTTGGCTTCTTAAAATTAGCATTTATCACTGTCTGCAACAGTGGTTTGTGCATTAAGCACTTACCTCATTTTAAATTCCACCCAAACACACTTGCATTTTTAATTGCATTAGTCTTATGACTGGGAAAGTTTTAGTTTCATTTAAAAAATAATTAGTTAGTTGAGCCTTGTATTTAAGGGAATGGTCTGTCATATCTTTTGACTTTGAGGAACTGGATTGCAAAATACCTTCCAGCTTTTTATGTGACACCTTGACTAGACTTGCATTCTGTCACCTCTCACTGTTCATAATCTCAACTTATACTTAATGAGTATAAATAGTGAAATGTATACTTTTATCACATCTGGCAGCATGTAGGACAGCTACTGCATCATTTTTATTGAGAAACAGAGAGATAAGGTGAAAAAACCTTCAGTTTTGGGGACCTCTAAGACAACATGCAGTGCTAGAAGGCCTTTATTATAGCTTAATCATTAGTGGTTCTTCTTTAATGGACACCTAGAATATATACACACTATCATAAAACATTTCTTCTTCCACACTACTACTTTGTAAAATTCTGATGTGCTACGATCTAGCTATCATATATCTCATGTGACGTAACCTTTTATTTACTGGCATTGTATAAGTTTCCATTATTCTTTTCTGGATCTTCTAGCATATTGTCTTAAATCATCTGCCCACATTACTTTGTTTAAATCCCCCTACAGTGTTTTGCTTCCTCACAAACTTCATTTTAGTCAAAGGAACCAGTAGAGAATTCTCTTGATCTGCAATTTTTATTATGTTGCCTAGATATTGTACTTTCAAGCATCCTTTCTTTTCAGAAAGAGTAGCTTCACGAAATTGATGGTGTAATATTTCAATCACTTTCATTTACAGCTATTATTGCCAACAGCAACCTATGTTGCATATCTCCTCCCTAACATTGAATGTAGAGATCAAAATGAGACCAACAAAACCAAACAAAACACAAACTTTGTGTGTTCCCACTGGTTTCTGGCTCTTCCAGGACCTTTTGTGTTTTCTGAGCTTTTTTCTCGATTTTTTTTTGGGGGGGGGTTGGTTTTTTTTTTCCATGTCCTGTATAGTGAAAACAGAGTACCAGCACTTAACAATGAATTCTGGGCATTCTTACCCACAGTAAGGGCTTTGGAAACATGGTGTTCTTCTAGTTAGATTTTCTGAGCCTTTTTTGGAAGACAAAACAAATAACATTTATTTTTTTTTTTTCTTAGGGCACTGATTATTCTACATTTATATACTAGGTTGTCTATAATTTATGTTTCTTTATTTTCTTTGCTAAAAGAACGTAAAATCTTAATAACCAACAATAGCATTTAAATTAGCCACTGAGAGGCTTTCTGCCTCCCATATAGAATGATAATGAGTATGGAAATCACAGTAACAATGTATTATCTTAAGATACTCCTATCTCCACTAGTTCTGTCATAGCAGGTAGAATTAGGCCTCTATGCATCAGGAATTATGGAGTTAAAAACACATCTCTATCAAGTAGAAATAATGCCTTTTCTCACGAGTTAGGGAGATGACCAGTCAGTATGCCAAGGCTATTAGAAACTTGAAGGGATATATATTTGAAGGGATATATATATATCTCCATACATTTCTGCAGGCATGATGTTACCTGTTTATTGTGATTGTATTAAGTGACCCAGCCTCTGACATTCAGCAAAGTTAAGGGCAGTTGTACATTAGCTATTCATATGCCCTGCTGAAGTACTCCACTAATAGTAGACATGCTAGATAGCAGGATATAACTTCCCAATGTGGCTAATTAAAAGGGGGGAGTTAAGGAAAACAACAAAGGTTTTGCTGTCAACTGTTTTGTCATCATTGTACATCTCTCTCTTCTAATCTTGTGGAAGTAGACACTAAAATTAAAAAAAAATAAATAAATAAGTTGGGCTTCAGGGTACTATATCTTGAGTTTTATGATAAAAGGTCTTATTCATGTTCCTTCCTTTCCCTGTACAAAGTGATATGAAAAATCCTTTTACATAGCTACTCTATTAAGACTGCAGCTTTATGGAGCTGTAACAGAGCTTAACCAGAGCCATGGCACCTTATCAGGTCTGGACAAAAAAAACCTGTTTGCCTATCTCCAACAAGTAAGAGAGAGAGCTGTGAGAGCTGGTATTGTTTTGAGACAGATGAGGTGGTTTAGACTGGAGAAAAGAAGGCTCTGTGGATACCCTACTGTGGTTTTTCACTACTTAAAGTGGGCGTATAAGAACGCTGGGGACAGACTTTTTAATCGGATTTGTAGAGATAGGACAAAGGGTAGTGGTTTTAAACTAAAAGAGGGTAAATTCACAAAATAAAATTAAATCTAAACTAAATATAAGGAAGAAATTTTTCACTATGAGGGTGGTGAAACACTAGAACAGGTTTTTCAGAGAGGTGGTAGATGACCCATCCCTGAAAACATTCAAGGTCAGGTTGGATAGGGCTCTGAGCAACCTGATCTAGCTGAAGATGTTCCTACTCACTTCAGGGGAGTTGGACTAGATGACCTTTAAAGGTTCCTTCTAACACAAATAATTCTGTGATTCTATTTTTCTATGATTCTTTGATTCAAAAAGTAAAATGTAGTTACTGCCAATATATGAGCTCCTGAGGTAGCTTTGTACTGAAGTGAGTCATACAAAGGTTATCTGAGACCTCTCCATTGAGGGGAATCTCTCAGCTGTCCCTTATCTGAGACTGTCATCAAGCCTGAAGACTTTATGGGCTTTTGTACTACATATCTGACTAAGGAGGGGAAAATTCTACTCCCCCAAGGCAGAAGAAACATAAAAGATAAGCTGTTTCAGCTGTGACCCTCTTGAAGGGAAGGGATATGTTCTTTATTTTCCCTTATTAGAAGTCAGGGGAAAACATAGGTTCAATCCAAGACATAGTACATGTAGACCACGATTCAGGTAGATAAACACAGGCACCTGCTATCATTTAAGATACTCTGTTGTTTTCTGCCTGACATCTACCTGATGTCTGTGTTTGTAAAATATAAAAACTGTGATGTCACATTCTAAGCAATAAAATAATGGAAAGATCAGAAAAATGCAAGAGTCAGTTGTAGACAGAGCACGTTGTTGAGATGCATTGGGAAGATACCATCCTACTGACAAGCATGAATTTCGCTCAAGAGTTCAGGGACCATTCATTGTATAGGGACTTCGACTTCATGAAGATTCTTCTGCCTCTTGTTTTTCTCTTGTGAAATGTATATCTTTAAATCATAAAATATTGTTTCCTTATCACTGATTCCTAGCAACATGCTTAGCATTGCTCATGACGTGTAAACAAAAATTCCCCAGAAAGTCAGTTTTTGTTACTTCCATTCCACATCTGTATTGATTTACTCAGAAAACATAAAAATGCAGCAGGTATATAAGAAAAATTAAATGGCAGAACCCTAGCTGGACTTCAGTCCCAAGGGCTTGGTCCAGTGTCTGAAAATATTTTTTTCCACTCCAAACAAGGACTACTGTGCTAATCCCTCTGGAATGCAACATTTATTACTTACCTGGCAGGTGTGAGGTAGTGCATGCTAAACGGATTATCTCCCCCTCCTTCTCTCCACCTCCTGTTTTGTTCAGGCAAAAGCAGAAGAAGAGAATTAGGAGATAATCCTCTTCAAATGGAGCATTTATTACCTTAGATGCAAGCAGTGAAGTGCAGCTTGCTGAGGGGAGCTAGCACGGGACAGTCATACAAGCCTTAAACCCCATTGTAAATAAACTAAAGCTTCATACTAATCTGATCACTTCTTTCTTGAGAAAATTCAGGACGTTTTGTTGTGCTTCCTTATTTGTGTATAACTTTTGGATTAGGATTCAGGACTTTTGGATAACAGGCACAATCAGTTACAGTGGGTGTAAAGCAAAGGTGTGAGGGTTTTTTGTTCTTGTTTTTTTTAGGGGGTTTTTATGGTGGGTATTTTTTTTTTTAACTTGAAGATTTATTTCTGCAAAAAATATATGTCTAGCTGTTGATAGAGATTTGGTTTGGATGGATTTGCCTATTTTATGAGCATCAATTCTTCTTTCTGTTTCACAGAACACGTACTGCCTTTGTGAGCAATTCTCTATGTTGTGTTTCTGACATTTCTGAGCATATTTCCAATCCTTATCAAGCCCATTTGTTTAGAAGAGCAGGTTGAAAAACAGATTTGGCTCTCAAGGTACAAAGTAAAACCTTAAGGAAAAAAATATGTTTTGTTTCTTTAAAAGAATTTTCTGCAGAGACCTTATGATTTAGTAGTTTTATAACATATTACATAGACATACAAAATAAGTACTCTGGGCAAACAGAGTGAAACTCACATTTTGGGTTCTCAGAGTGTAGCCAGGTTGTCAGATCACACCTTCAGTCAGGCTTCATGAAATTCAGGGCATGCAGTAACCAACAAAATTTGTGGCATTCATGGCTGTTCAGAAAAAGACAGAATTTCCCAACTTGTTCTGCTTTCTACAGCATATCAGAGGTTTTGGCTTATTTCATCCAAAGCAGAGGAGAAATGAAATACAGAATAAGCCAGGGAATAAACACTGAAGCCTAAGACTATCAACAGATGTGTTCTTCTGGAAGAGCTTAACACTTACAGCTGTTTTTCACTCCCTTGCTTTAGGTGAGTGTAAAAAATGAATGGCTAACTTTTTCTGGCTGCAGCTTCTTTAGCAGTTTTTTACCCCAACCCAGGTGCAGCAGATTGCTACGATCTGCTAGGGGAGCTTCTCCTGTGGTGAGCCCCCCTTCATTTCAGTCAAATTCAGGTGGGTCAGTGCTGGGCCATGACAGTCTGAGTCATCCTAAATAAACCTCACTTATGTCCCTACCCTGGATCTTACCAAGCAGTTCTCTCTGCTTGGTGTCAGCACTGGTACTACTATGTCCTCATTCAGAACAAAGTTGTCTTGACAAAGCTTAAAAATACAGGAAAATGGTATCACACAAGGTGAGCACCAGTACAGAGGACAGAGAACACCCATGTGGTCATATGGCAAGAGACAGAAAGGAACCCTAGTTACTCCAATTTAAGTTGGTCTTCTGTTGTATTTGTCTGAAGCCCATTTTGATGGAAGGGAGCAACCACTGGGGTCTTAATTAACAGATTAGCAGCTCAACAATTTTCTGCAGGAGTAGAGCTCTAAAGCACTGAGAGAAGTGGATACTGCCTGTATTGTGTACTGCCTGTACACAGTAACCTCTGGAACTGGGTGAGAAGTGCAGCAAGACTGCCTGCATTCTTGGAGCAGACAGAATAACATTATGACTGCACAAAAGGCTGTGGTTTGTAATAATAATTTTTATATATAGACATGGATAATATAGAGAAAAGTGATAAAAATTGTTCTTTGAAGCAAAGAGATTGATCATTCTTTTGGGAACATAACTTTTTGTGGTTTTTTTTAGCCTCAAGCAATTTCATTGAGTCCTAAAATTCCATACAAGTTATTTGGTGTATCTATTTGCTAGAAGAACTCTTCAAGGAAAAAGATATGTTTTGTATGTTCTCATGCAAACTGAGTTGCAGGAGCAGTGTTCTGGTTTGGTTTGGTGGCTTTTTTGGTAGCGAGGGAAGGGCCCCAGGAGTGGCTCTGGTAAGAAGCTAAGAAGCTCCCCCTGCTCCAAAACACAGCCAAAATGCCATTAGAAGGACAATAGATGCACCTCAGCGATTAACATACGAAAGAACTGATATATAACACCTGAGCAGAGGAGCACTTAAGAGCTGTACTGGAGAAGGAGAGTGGTGCTGGTGGGAAGAAGGGGAAGAAAGTGCCTAAACAGCAGTTTCCCTGCAACCCTTGGCGAAATGGCAGCTGTTCCTCTGCACTCGTGAAGGAATGTCGTGGAACATTCCCTGAAGGTGCAGAAGAAGTGAATTTGGCCAATGGACTTGGATTTTGTGGCCAGAGGATTTGTTGCCTGTGGACTTTGATTATGCAGCTGTGGAAGACCCTGGCACCAGGGGAGTTTGTTCCCGAAACAGCCCATGAATCTGTGGGAAGCCCAGGCTGGAGCAGCTCTGGACCTGTGGGAAGGACTCACGAAGGAGAGGGTCGTGGAGGACCCTCTCCCATGGGAGGGAACCTGTGGGGAAGCAGGGAAAGACTGTAAGGAATCATTCTTCCTGGGGAAGATGGCACAGCAGGAAGCACCAGCCTGTGAACTGACTCTAAACCCCATCCGCTGGCCCCCTGTGCCGCTGGGAGGAAGGAGGGAGGGAAACTGGAAACAAGTGATTTTGGCCCGGGAAGAAGGGAGGGGTGGGGTAACATATGCAAGCCCTGCTCTGTGTATTGTCTGTGTCCTGTGTGTGTTTGAATAGAGCGAAATTATATATATTTTTTTTTTCCCAAGTTGAGTCTGTTTTGCCCGGAGCCTTAACTGGTGAAGAACCCTCCTTGTCCTTTGTCTCAACCCATGAGCTTTGTCCTCCTCATGCCAGAGTGTGTGTCTTGGTGTTTCTGGGGAGGTGAGGGAGCTGAGTGAGCGGCGCTGGGGCTGTTCCTTTGTCATAGGATTGGGCCCAAACCACGACAACAAGTTTCCCAATTAAGAAATCAGTACAGAGTCTGATATATAATCTAGACTTCATTATTGAAAACTTTAAGGACAGTTCCAACATGTCTACTCCTATTTTTAACTGTTATTCGGATGCATAAAGTGCAAACAGCACAGTGGGTGTTTTGTAAAATATGAAGAAACAAAGAATCTTGCCACTAAGACAGTATTGCCTTGTACTTATGCCAGCTGGCAATATAGATGCTTGGTTAGGCTGATGTTGATTAAATCACTCTCTTGTGCAGAACCTCTGGTACTTTGTCCTTTTGCTATCTCTTTAAACAGTGTGAAAACTGTTTTTGTGTGTGTGTTGGACTTGCTTCTATTAATCTTTCTTTTGAGAGAATTCCTAATTTATTTGCAGCACCACCAGCTTTTCAGGATTCACATAGAGGTTCAGTGACTATGCTTGCCTGTATTTTCAACCTTTGATGGTTTGCTAAAGAAGAGTTGGGGATAAATGGCATGTCTAGAATTGAAGTGCCTACACCAACCATTTTGTCCCAGAAATGCTGTTACTCTCACTTCATGCTATCATTTTACTTAAAACCCAAACAACTCCAAAGTAATTTAGTGTTTGTACTGATTTGTTTTATACAATTCAGAATGTTGTCAATGAAAATATTTATCCAAATGTGCCAGAACATTCAAGAAGCTGGAACACTTAATGTAAAAATTAGTTAGGCTATATGCACATCTAGGACTGCACATCTAGACTTTCTGCCTAGGACATTAAACTCCATATTTTGCTGAGTCATAGGATCTGCTTAAATTACAAAGGTGGCTGAGTGATAAGATGATACTGTTTGAATTCTGGTTTGTTGTTCTTTTATTATTTCTTTTGTGTGTGTTGTTTGTTTTTGGTTTTTTTATTCAAAGGACTAGGTGTTTTACTTGTGAATACTGGGTAATGGAATACCTGAGGCTTATTATGCTTTCAGCATATATTCTGCAAATCCAAATATTTCATTAGTGTATTATTTGCTATTTTTCTCTCACTATTCTCTTGCTAATAGTTTTGTTAGACAGTAAAGGAACAGAAATACCATAAGATTGGTTCAACTGCCAATGTAAACAATCTGTCATCTCTGTATAACACATTCAAAGCATTTAGAAAATGCTTATGAATTCTAAGTATGTTCACAGCCAATCTGTATGCCTCATAATTGTTTCTCATATTAGTGAAAAAACAACATTTGTAAAATTTCTCTTTGATTAATATTATTCAGTTTGCATTTGTTTCTTCTCCAGCCTGTAATTTTTCTCTTGCCTGTCAAGAGAAATGGAAATTGTAATAGGATCTGAAACAAATAATTGAAGATGCAAGAAGTATCTTGTTATATAGCTGAATTTAACAACAGTCTTAGTAGGTCATTTCATATTCATTTGCAGGTGACACATAATGTCTCTATGGACAAAAAAAAAAGCTTTTATTTGGTGTTTTAACAATCTGATATACCAAGTACCTTCTGAAAAGCACAGTGACTTACACTGGCGCTATCCAGACTTTAATGACTTCTTGGCATAGAATATTTTTTTCAGTAATCCAGTAATAGTAATCCAGTTTCAGTAATCCAGTTAATAGATTGCTGGTGTGTAGTTGGCACTGAGTATATTTACATCTATATAACCTTTCTTTTGAGTTTCTGTGACATAAAAAATTGCCTTAGTTAGCAACAAGGTAAGTAATCTCTGAACATTCCTAGTCAGATCATCAACCCAACTTTAGGACTCTGGGCACTACTGCAGTTCTCTTAAAATCAGTTTCCAGTAATGTGGAAGCCAGCGTACTTTGCAGAAGATTCTGGTAAAGGAAAGACTTAGATGTGATAAACTCTGTGTGCATGTGCTTGGTATATGCTATGGGAAATGGGTGTGAAATGTGATGATGAGATTGCAAAGATCTGAACTGAAGAGTTCTGTTTTTCCCTCCTTTCTACCTATTTTCTTGTCTTATTGGAGCTTATTATCTGTTGAAAAAGAAAAATATGGAGGAGTCGGGCAAATAACCTCTGTGTATTATCAGACTGAAAATGGTTTTCTTCTTTCTAGTTCAAAAAACTGGCCTGTAATTTGTGTAGGAGTATTAAAAAGGCTGGCCAATAGCACTTTTCACAAAAAAAACATTAAAAAATGAATATTCTACTATGTTTTTTGGAAGGTTTCCACAGGAGAAAAAAAATAATAACAAAAAATAGGAAATCAGGTTTTTTGTCTTTATTTCTAACCATCTGATATATGTCTCATACAAAATATTAAATCAATAATCATCCAGTATGCATTTGGTGCTCATTCTATAT
Source organism: Chaetura pelagica (assembly GCF_000747805.2). Lineage (NCBI taxonomy): Eukaryota > Metazoa > Chordata > Aves > Apodiformes > Apodidae > Chaetura > Chaetura pelagica. Next base: position 1,028,102 of record NW_009970718.1, on the reverse strand, counting down.
AGTTACTCTTTATTTTTATTTCTGCACAGAAAAAGCTCTGTGTTTCGTGGCAGTGAGTTTTATTCTGTTTCTAAGCACATTTATGCATGCCGAAAGTTAGTTAAAGGAAAACCATATCCTTCATCATCCTCGTGCCACAGCATCATCAGCAATGAAAATGAATGGGCTGCAGCTGAATTGCTGCAGAGTAAAGCAGCTGAACAGAACTAGACTGGACATTTTATAGTGTCTGGAGCTTTCATATATTCATCTATAAAAGTATGACAGTACAAAATACACTTTGAGATGTAAAGTAAAAGAAGTGTCTGTTCATGCCTTCCATGACCCCCTGGGTAATATGGTTTCTTTACTTCCTTCAGTATATGAAAACAGAGTAATTTTTAGTATAGCCGTGCTTCACATTCTTGACAAGTCTGACAGTGTCTTGGTTTGTGCCAGGATGAAATTCTATTTTAAGCAACACACTTGCTGAAACTAGCAGCAATTTTTCTAGCTAGTGAACTGGTGACACTCAGTGTTAATAGATACTGCTGAGAGACCAAGGACACTTTGCTCCGCATGTTGAATCTGCTGCTTCAGGCACTAAAGGAGCAGAAGAGTCGTATCTACAACCCTACCATAGGGAGGAGCAGACTAGACAGATAGCAAAATTGGCCGAAGAGATTATTCCATCCATATATAATTCAGTATAAATTCATGGAAGTCAAGCCCTTCTTCTTCCCTTTTTTTTTGTCCATGACCAGCATAATGAGTCACTATGAAACACTAACCAGCCCTTTTTGAATAGTCCATGTTTGACATAAAGGTGATTGACAAGGGGTACTTGTACTGAAGGGTGCCTAAATTAGTTGAAAATTACTAAAATTAATGAGATTTTCTGGAAGCCCACTAATGTACTGTACACACATTTGAGATTTTTACTGAGTGGTAGCTTTTATACTGAGTCTACATTATTCTTGTGCTTGTCAGTATAGATTTGTCTGTACACAGAGCCAATACACACACTTTAATTGTTCATTGTTCCACAGCTTGTTACCTAGTTGTTATTTAATGCCATAATAACTGCTGTGACCATCTTGGATACCTCTGTATTCTTGTTCATTGGCAAAGCAAACTAAATATGCATCTCTTTTTCTCTCTTCAAATTTTATATTGTAGCAGCTGCAGCCTCTGTGTTGAGTGGCTCTGCCAATTTTCAGACAGATATAATAAGAACCTGACCAGTTAAATAAAGACCTACGTTTCAGCTGGAGCTAGTCTCTGATCAGGGAATATGCTATGAAAATACTTGAAAATCTCCATCTTCTAAAGAAAGAATCAAACGCAGCCTTTAAAACTGGTGGGAGAAAAAAGTCAGGATCAGGAAAACAACAGGCAGATGATGGAATTAATGAAAGCTTAATGGTATATTTATTTCAAATGATAATGAGTATGGGGAATAAAATCTGAACTGATAATAATATGTCTTGCAGTCTTGGAGCAGTGCTTCAGAAATACAAACACTTTAATAATTTCTGAAAATTTTAATAGAATTGCAACAAACGTATTTTTAAAACAGTTACATGGCCCACAACCAGATTATATACATATTTGCATATCTATTTTTTTTCTACTTTAGTGAGTCTACCCAGTGGGGAACACTGATTAATTCCATGCAAATTAACTCAGTTTCCATCTTTTTTCAGGTTATAGCACAAATTGTTGTCATTCTCACTTGTATTTATTATACAGAGAAAGACAGAGGTGTCAGATTTATAGAGGGATTAAACTGTGTTTTAAGTGCATATCAATAAATTGGTAAAAAAACCCCTAACACAAACCAACACACTAGACAGAATGGTTACCTGGCAATGTAAAGAAGTGTAAGCATCTGTACTGCCTGATACTTACCTTAGTGTTGCCCTAAATCCAAAGTCATAAGGTTTGGCTAAACTGATAGAAAAGACCTTAACACTCAGCAGTTTTAACTGATACTTTAAGATACAGTGGATTGGGTGATATTGATGAACTATGAACACTAAAGAGAAGTAAATAGCTCATAGACCTTAAACAATTCATTTAGGTTGTCTTTTGAAAAGTTAGTCTGAAGAATAACTTTTATTAGTTGTGCCTTACTAGTAATGGTTAGTGTATTTGTGATTTTCTGAATGATGATATATTTCGTGTATAGTAATAGTCAATGCATAAAGTAACAGGATACTTCTTGAATCATCTGTGATTCTGGTATTTTGCCTTCTTTTATTTTAAAGGTGTCCTGGTTTGAGCCAGGATGAAGCCAATTTTTCTTTTTACTGATTTTTTTTTCCTTCAGTAAGCTTTCTTGTAACTAGCAACAGTGTGTTCTGCTAGGCTGATAAGACAGTGGAATGTTTTTCTAACTACTGAGGCTTCAAGGCTGCACCTGCACTCTGCCAGCTCAGACACTATGGGGAGATCTGTGACCCCCCCCCCCCGTAGGAGGCTGAGTTAGACAGACAGCAAAATTGGCCAAAGATATTCCATTCCATATATCTACGTAAGCTCAAAGGAAGGTCAGAGATCACAGAAGACAACTTCCTTCCTTTTTCTTCTTCCCTTCTCTCCCGTCCATGGCCGGCATCCAGGGAGGACTCTGTTCATCCATCACCGTCGACCCTTAGGCTCGAGATCTCCTGACCCCCATAACTCTCTGCTTTCTCCAGCAGCAGCTTCGGGATTCCTCGGGACTCTTCCCAGTTCAGGGAAGTGCTGTGGGAGTTGCTGGGGTGGGGGGAGGCGAGAGGCTTTTTACCCATTCCTGAATATATTTGTATATAATTGTATATATTTTCTTGTATGATTCATTAGTGTTTTAATTAAAGCTGTGTAGTTTAGTTTTCAATCCAGCCAAGTCTCTCTCTTTTTCTCTCTCTCCTTCCCTACCTGGGCTGGGGGGAGGGGGGATCGAGAGCATTGTTGTCGGACCTGAGTCAAACTGTGACAAAAGGTTTTTGTTTATATCCAACCATGTGTACTTTTTCCACAGCCAGAGCTCTTCCATCTGCTCAGCCTGTCACAAACAGAGGTCCAGATTCTGAAATGGCCCCAGAAATGTACTTCACTCTGGGAGATACCTTTAGTTGGGAGTTAGACTTATGAATCAGACCGTAGTCCTGTTTTTATAAGCACTGCAATAAGAAGGACAGTTGATTACAATCCTATTCAGTGTTTCTGGACAGTGTTAGAGGTTGACATTTCACCCATCCTCTTTCTGACCTATTTGAAATTTAGACTTTTAATCCCTCTAGTAGATGATACACAAGAGATCTGCTTGTCTACCAAGAAATAAGTTTTTCTAACTCTGAAGGTATATAATGGTGTATCGTCATAGAATCACAAAATGTCTAGAGTTGGAAGTGACCTTAAAGATCATACAGATCCAAACGCTCTGCATTGGCAGGGACACCTCCAGCTAGACCAGGTTGTTTGTGATTCTATGATGATAAACCATTATATACCTGCTGGCTACACTTCATTTGATGCAGCCCAGGACACAGTTGGTTTTCTGGGCTGCAAGTGTACATTCCTGGCTTATTTTGAGCTTCTTGTCCACCATCACCCCTAAGTGCTTCTCCTCTGGACTGTTTTCTGTCCATTCTCCAGCCAGTCTGCATTTGTGTTTGGGATTGCCCCTGACCCAGGTGCAGAACCTTGCACTTGGCCTGCTTGAACTTCACAGAGTTTGCTTGAGCCCTCTTCTCAAGCTTGTCAAGACTAAAATAAGCAAATGTATCCATGAAATGTTCAGTACCTTCTAGGGAAAGTAGATAGCTTTCATAGCCTTGAATGGACCCATTTTCCTTCTTGTCATTATTATTTGCCTTTGCAGAACTAGACTTTGCAATTTATAGAACCATCTCTTTAAACTCACAGCATTCATGTTTAGATGAACTACTGGTGAATTGCAACTCAATAAAGCCTACAATCTTGATTGTCTATCTGATGTAACCATGGATGGAAGCAAATGAAGAAAAATCACTAGGGCAAAACATTTTGTGGAAAAGAGAGATGAGTTCTATGTTTTCAAGAAATCTGTAAATGCCATTTTAATGAACTGAGAAAAAATGCATGTTTATTGAAAAAGGCTAAAGTGAATATTCAACTCTTGTAGGACAAACAGATAATTACGTTAAGCTAGACAAGTGCTGAGAAGAGAAGAAAGTCTAGAGAAGATATAATAGCAAGACTGTTTTATATGTATGTAGAAACTCCTATGGGAGTCTAATATTTGCGAACTCCATTTCAAAGCCTTCAAGTGGAATTATGGAGGGATAATATGATGAACAATTGATTTATGAGGACTAAAACATATTGGATTACCATATATGGCTTGACCTGTTTCCATAACCATATACTGAAACACCCGTTTTTTGTTTGTTTTTTTTTTTGTACTCCATAAAGCCTTACTCATGCACACATTGACACTCTGGTTTTAGCAATTTGGTCAATACTGGAAAAGAGACATTATGAGAAATCAGTATTAAACTGTGTAGACCAAAGAACACAAAGAAATACTTTTATGTGCATGGAATGCTCTTGTAAGTCTAGCAAATACATAATACAAACTAGTCCTGTAATTTCCATGTGTTCAACCTTACTGTGTAATCAGCAACCTTTCCAAGTATGTGCAGATCCCTGTATAATGAATACAGACACTTTTTTTTAAAAAGGGAACATTGGTTTAATGTCACATACCAAGCGACCTTTATACATACGGATGACATTGCTGTACTTCTGTGCTCTTGGAAATGTGAAAATTTCCTTTGCACATGGAAATTTTTAAGGTAGCAGCTTTCTGTGATTGCTGACTTTGACTCCAGCAAAGAAAGCCCTAGAACACAGGCCTATCTAACATTGTAAAGGTACCAGGTATTCATAAATTGAATCAAACAGGAAAGCAAATAATTATTTCATTAATCTCACAGATGATCAATTACTGTAATATACATTTCATTATTGTAAGTATTAATTTACGTGACCTTCAAAATAAAACACACTTCTTGCTTCAGAAATGCGACATTTTCATTTTTGAGGTTGACAGGTCCTAGGACAGGTAGCATTTATGTTTGGAATTGCCATCTTACAAGTCTACAATCAACTTCACAAAATAGCCATGCAGGAACTAGAAATCTGAGCTTTGTTTCTCAGTGGATTATAAATGTATTTTTAAATCTATGAAGTTTGCTGTAGGCTCTGAAGAAAATTCCATTATTTGCTTTTCTAAAGAAATTCTTCAATAGACTAGGAAAACTTGCAAAGACATACTGATCTGTAGAACCTGTGAAATTCAAAGATTAAGAATGTGAATTCAGCGTAAAATAAATTCTGTATTCACCCATGCCTTATCTCTGTAGCCAGAAGACCTCTACCCCAGTTTACCAATGAACATTTTCATCCAATGGTTTACATGTTTTAAGTAGTTCTGGAACTCGAATAGTAACTCATACTCCTCATTAGCTGACAAGTGCCCTTTATTTTGGATTTTTATGGCCCACATGCCAAAGTTAGCCAGGACTGTTGATAAATGATTGAAGGTGTCTTGGTTAGCAGTTTCACCAGCTCCTTCAGTACTCTTGGGTGGATGATGTTCATCTCCATAGACTTATGTGTCTAAGTGGTGTAGCAGGTTGCTAACCATTTCCCCTTGATATTTCCCCCTCAGCCTTTTCTTGTACTTTTGTCACTATGTTTCCCCTTACATCCAGTAAAGGATGGAGTGCTTTTATTGCTAATGTATTATAGAAACAATTTTAATTGTCTTCTACGGCAGTAGACAGTTTAAATTTTAGTTAGACTTTGCCCCTTCTGATTTTGTCCCTGCATAATCTCGTGTCATCCACGTAGTCCTCTTGAGTTTGCTGCCCCTTCTTCCAAAGGCTAGTCTGCGTATTGGGCCCCCTGTTGCCTTCTGAAGGGAGTCTCTTATACAATGACCTGTCTTTTTTCCTTTGAGGAAGCAGTTTTGATGCAGGACATAGGCCCACTTAACCTCTGTGACACCTCCAAGCTAGGTGAGCTTGATGACACCTTCATCATCTTCTTCATTGCAGAGCATCTTACCTGTTATGCCAGGGCACGGTGGGGCAGTAACAGATCAGGTGCATCTGCTGTGCTGGGTAAGAGCTTGTTGTCATTGTCCCCTATCTTTTATTTCACTGTGTTCAACCAGGCAGAGAGAGGATAGGGAATCCTCCATATCTCCTGCTTGTCTGGCCTGTGTCAAGAATGGTAGGATGCAATTGCATTCATCGGTCTCTCTCTGGGGCTCCCTGATACACCTCAACCTGCTCACATCCTCCCAGATCTTCACTACTAAGCAGAAGTGTTCCTCTATCTGGGCACATGGCCTGCTCACTGCTGCCATCCCATACTGGTGTAGGTGAAGGGCACACCCATTAGCCTGGCACCTAGATGGCTACATGTTCCCACCAGAACTCTGTCTGGGAAGCTGCATCAGTCATGGTGGGTGCAGAACTTAGAAAGGCCACAGCTCTCTGCTGAGTGGTTACTATTGCTCCCTGGTTGAGCTGGCAGAGTTTCAGTGCCTGTCCTGTGTGTCCTGTGCAAACTGGTGTCTCATGCCATGCACACTGCTTCACCATGTCCATGTCAACAATCCATGCCCTGTTTGCATCACTCCTGGCTTCTCCCTAAGGACTTCCTTCATACATGTGGCCGCCCTTCTAGATGACACCAAATTGGGCAGGAGTGTTGATCTGCTTAAGCATACAAAGACTCTACAGAAGGACCTGGACAAGCTGGATCAATGGGCCAAGGCCAACTATATGAGATTCAATAGGGCAAATCGCCAGGTCCTGCATTTCAGTCCCAACAACCTCAGGCACCACTACGGGCTTGGAGAGAAGTGCCTTGAAAGCTCCCTGGCAGAAAAGGACCTGGAGGTGCTGGTTTACAGCATGTTTAACATGGCTCAGCAGTATGCCCAGGTGGCCAAGAAGACCAACAGAATCCTGGCCTGTATCAGGAGTAACATGGCCAGCAGGATTAGAGATAATACCCTTGTACTTGGCACTGGTGAGGCCACAGCTCGAGTACTGTGTTCAGTTCTGGGCCACTCACCTCACTATGGGGAAGATATAGAGTTCCTGGAGTGAGCCCAGAGAAGAGTAAAGAAACTGGTGAAGGGTCTAGAGAACAAGTCCTGTGAAGGGAGGCTTAGGGGAACTGGTATTGTTTAGTTTGGAGAAGAGGAGGCTGAGGGGAGACCTCATTGCTTTCTATAGTTACCTAAAAGAAGGTTGTAGTAAGGCAGGTGTTGACCTCTTCTCCCAAGTGAATAATGATCGGACTGGAGGAAGGCCTGAAGTTGTGCCAGGGGAAGTTTAGACTAGATATTAGGAAGAATTTCTTTACTGAAAGAGTAGTCAGTCACTGGAACAGGCTTGTCAGGGAGGTGGTGGAGTCACCATCCCCAGAGGTATTCAAGAAACATGTAGATGTGGTACTTCAGGGCATGCTTTAGTGGGCATGGTAGGTTTTTTGGGGTTGTGTGTTGTTGTTCGTTTTGTGGGGTGTGTTGGTATTTGTTTTGGTTTGATTTCCCATTCAGGAACCCCCCTGTGCACTGCTCTGCAATGCTGCACTGTAGATCATTCTGCACTGAAGCTGGCATTTGGGCTGTGCATGTTCAAGGACTCCTCTGTTTAGGCTTGCTTAGAGCCTGGCATGAAGCATAGTGTTGAATACAAACAAAGAAGATAATTTTAATCTCAGCAGTGTTTTAGAACTTATTTCTAGTATATAGACTAGCCTTAGACATCTCAACTTCATACATTTCCTGCTAGCACATAAATGATTCAGAAGCTGCAGAAATGGCAGGGGCAATGTAGAATCTCTGAGAAGCAAGCCCAGTCAGGCTGTTGAGTAAACTGGTATTAAAGGCTCTCTATTTTGTGAAGTTGTGCAAAGCAGCCAATATATTCATGGTTCTTACTAAAATTAAGACTAGGG
>NW_009970718.1:999354-1019865 GCF_000747805.2 Chaetura pelagica | reverse complement strand
CTTTCCCCAGGCAGGTTCAACTATGTGCTTAGATATATTTAATCAGGAACAACACATCCTTCTTTTTTGTCTCCTTTAGAGACTTTATAGCTATTATTAAAGAACAGTAATTTATTGACAAAATGTGGTGATGCATAAATTGAATCTTACAATGATAAAATGTTTATCTTGAAATGCAACAAAGAAAGTACTTGCAGACTCCTAGCCTGTAACCAGCTCTTTGGGATTTCCTATGAATATTTTTGATAGGTACAATATTGAGCCTCAGGTGATACAGTTTTGTCAATAAATGCATAATATTTTTAAAAGTGCAAACTTGTTTTTGTCTTCTCTACCCATTGTATAAAGAGAATTCTTGTTTAGAACATGTACTTAGTATATTAAATTAAAATAACACAGATAATTATTTTATTGTGTTGATACATTTGTACATTGTACTCCTTAATTATGTAAAGTTTGGTTAAGAAGTTATAAAAAAATCAATAACATAAAGAAAAACACTGACAAGTAAAATTAATGCTTTCCACACTGCCACCGTTTCAGAACTCTAAAATGTCCACAGGGGATCTTTTCTCTGCCATTTATTTAAGGACTCACATATTTCTAGAACATGCTGTAAATACCAAGGTAAATGAGACACACTGAAGGTCAGAAATACCTTCATTCCAGATCTAAGCCTTACTGATGCAACCATGTAGGTTTCTGGTTTGTTTATTTTGTTTTTTGGTTGGTTTTGTTTGGTTTTGTTTGTTGTTTGGTTGGTTGGTTGGTTGTTTTTTTCCCCCCAGAAAACACTGTTGTCAAATCTGTCAGCATTTCACAGGATTGAAAATGACAGAAAATTTTCTGTGAGAGAAAGATGGTGCTGGGTTCTTTTTGATTCTAAATGAGAAAACCCCACCAAATAGCTTAATGAAACAGTTCTTGTAATAAAGTAGAATAGAAAGAGTATCATAGATAATAAGTAAGTTTTACATCTCTTCAGATGCCAGGAATCCTGCTTTCATGCAGCATTGGGTGGACCTTCCTGTGGCAAACCTGTCCATGCAGGAAAGTTCCGCCTGAAGGCCACACTGGACGCAGCAAAATGCAGCACAATGCAGCGCAATGTGTAGTTGCCTCCCAGTCAGAATCACAGCATCACACCCCTTAATCCACATAGCTTATCTTTCAAAAAATATTATAATGGCAGATTGTCTAAATTACAGATGTTTCTCAAGGCCAATGTACAAGATTCAACAGAGCACATGTGACCTGTTCAATGTCAGTAACTTCTGGAATAAAAAGTCTTCTGCAAGGCTCACAGTATCCTGGTGCAATTTCACCTTTGCCTACTGTATGGTATCTCGGATAGCAAAAAAAGTATATTAAAAAATCACAGTGGTTTTACTAATTGTTTATATCTTACAGGACAAGAGAAAAAATTCACTATAGATTTACTGTAAATTGAATGTTATGACTAATAAGAGCTGATTTTATTATAATTCTAAGGTCACAGGCTCAATGCTGCAGTTCTTTGTCAGACAACTTATTGAAATTAGTGGTACAAATGAACCTGGAGAATATTAGAAATTATTCAACATCTTAACATTGATACTTCAAGTTTATGTTAAAATATAAATCTGAAATTAAAATATTTACTGCACTGAATTTTGTTATGGGATTACAGATACCAAATTTAGTTCATACTCTGTGATTTCATTTTATTTTGTCCTCCTTCTTGAAAGATATTTCCAATCTCTTTATTTTCTCTCTACTCTACTCCCTTCCATACCTTGTAAACAGGATGCTCTGCTCAATCTGCAACTTTTCAGCGTTCACTGTCCTCTACAAATATTAGCAGCTTTGAATCAGCCAACCAAATACATACATCTCAGTGACACCAGGACAAAAAATGTCTTATAAGTTTGTTTATAGTGGGTGAAATCTGTTGCAGTGTACAACGTTGTAGTGCTTGGTGTACAATCACCAAGCTGTGTAGTATTAGAAGTACTGTCACATGTATGTGAAAACAAGTCCATATGGAAGTGAATTAGCAAGGGAGGGGAATAGTAATTAAAACCCAAAAGACTAAGGTTCCAGATACCTTCTTTTCTAAATAAGTCAAGCAAGAACCTTCGAGAAATTATGTTTATAGCATTAATGGTAAAGAGTAGCAATAGCTGCCTTAGATGGCACCTCCCTCTGCTCCTTTTTCAGTGGCAGAAACATATGGAGCAGGGAGTTGTGCAAGCAGATAATGGAAACTGACTATACAGTGCCTGGTATTGGAGCAGCCAACAACAAAGTGAGCACTTACTGCCTTGGCTTTTAGTAATGGGAGAAAAAAATCACCCTAATGGAAGAAATAGATCAATCTCAAAATACTGAAATAAATCAAGGAAACTGTGACGTTACAAGAAATTATAACTTGTAAATCTAGCTTATCTTAGTTTCAATCATGTAAATTTGGAGTATAATCTCCAAGGACAGTGGAATATCAGTCACTGTGACTGGGAAAGAAATCTTGATCCCTACTCTAGGCCCTAGACTTTGAAAAATCAAAATGCTCAAAAAGCTAGAATGTAGGGTGGAAAGTCACACAATGTTAGTAGTTATATGCCTTCTGAAATACTGCTTCAGAGATACCCTTTGAGGTGTTAACTGCTTTCCTAAACAAACCTGTAATTCTATCTTCATCTAAAGATGAAGATTGACAAATCTATTTTTTTACTCCAGAAAACAGATTACATATATATTAAAAACTTGGTATAGAAAATGAACTACTGGACTCCATATAAATTGTATATATTTTAATCTAATTTCCAGTGATATAAAACCATTAATTATATAATTACATGAATTTTGAATTATGAGTATTAAATTAAGATGATGTTTGCAGAGAAGTGTAAAAGGGAAGTGCATATGTGGGAGGAATGGAAAATGTTCTTGAGAACTTGATTAAAAAAATAAAAAATCAACTGACCATTCAGTCTCCAAAATTGGCTAATTTCACAGAGTACCTAAGGAACATAAGGTAAGTAAAGCACATCATGGTTTTGACACATTTAAATTTACCAATAAGCTACCCTTTCATTTTAGAATTAGTATTTTGATATGCTTCAATGATCCACTATGTATCCTACAATCATTTAATAAAGTATACAGAGAAGTTAATAAAGGAAAATAAGACATTAAAAAATAGAAAAACAGGTAAGAATAACAGAATCATAGAATGGCTAGGGTTGGAAGGAACCCTAAATATAATCTAGTTGCAACCCCCTTGCATGGGCAGGGACAACTGCTAGATCAGGTTGCTCAAGGCCCCATCCAGTCTGGCCTTGAAGACCTCCAGGGAGGGGGCACCCGTAGCCTCCCTGGGCAACCTGTTCCAGTGTCTCACCACCCTCACAGGAAAGAACTTTTTCTGAATATCCAACCTGAATTTCCCCTCTTTAAGCTTCAAACCACTGCCTTTTGTACTCTCACTGTACATTTGTGTAAAAAAACCTTACCCCAGCTTTATTGTAGGCCCCCTTCAGATACTGGAAAGTTTCTATGTCACCACAGAGCTTCCTCTTCTCTAGGCTGAACAATCCCAACTTCCTCAGCCTATCTGCATAGGGGAGGTGCTCCAGCCCATCTTTGTGGCCCTCCTCTGGACACGCTTGAGGAGTACTATGTCCTCCTTATGTTGGGGACTCCAGATCTGGACACAGTACTCGAGGTGGGGTCTCACCTAAGCAGAGAAGAAGGGGAGAATTACCTCTCTCCACATACTATGATTCTTTTGCTGCAGCCCAGGATATCGTTGGCAAGTCTTTCTGAATCTCATACTTCTGAATGTGATAAAGGAAAGGTAGAGCCAAGGCACAAGGTACTAACAAGTGTCCTCCTTTGTTACCAGGCTCTCATTAGTAACATACAAACTCGTGTTACATGCAATGGTTTTTGAAAATCAAGGGACTTTCAATTTATTGAGGAAATAATTCATTATGAGAAATTCCCAAAGAAAGGGTGGGAAAGGGTGGAAGCTTAAAAGGATTATAGCAAAAGGAATAATGCAGTTACTTCTAATTTTTATTGCAATATAGAAAGGCTCAAAGAAAAAATAAAATAGAAACCTTTTTGCTATTATGCAGTCTTCACATTTATCTTTTCATTATACCCAGGGAAGGTGAGACTGGACTGAGATTTTGGGGCACAATGGGGAAGATATTAGTTATTTGTGCAATATCTGCTGCTGGAGGTTGTGTGGTAAACTTGATCAGTCTATCTGTATGACCTCCTCTGTGCATGTTTCTCAGTGTTAGGGCATTTTCTACAGTGGGGTCTCTTTGCTTCTCCTCCTTCCTGTCTGGATAATACAGTATACTGAAAATTTGCTGCTATTTTATGAATAAGGTTAAAACATCCATTGGTTTTGTTTAATCACTTAATAAGATTATTTCTAAACCTTAAAATGTAACTAAATAATAATGCTGGCATACAAATCAAAATGCTTTCCATGCAGCTGGATAACTCTACCCACTGCAATAAACAGCACAAAGTCCCTCGACAAATATTTTTCACCATTTCAGTTTTTCATCACAGTTGATTTTTGCCCATGCAGTGTTTCCTCTATAGTACCCACCTCCTCTAAAGTAAGGCTGCAATGCTAGTTAATCTACTATATGTAAAGTTATATAGAGGTCTAATAGAGCTACTGAAGTTCACAGGCTGTAGCAGAATCAGAAATGATTGTTCGATGTCCACAAAACCTGTATAAGGCATCTTTTAGAAATCCTCCAAATTAAAAATTTGCTTTTGTAGAAAAGTGGCATTACACCCTTCATCATGCAGAATGTTGTTTCTTCTAATAAATTTTCACCTAAAAAAAATTGCCAAAGGACAATTAGAAACATTTCAAGCGTTTGGGGTTTTTTTTTGTTATTTAAAAGATTAATTTCCATTAGTAGGTCTGTGTTTAACAGGCATTTCCATTGTGAGCAAGAGTTTATATGTATTAAAATAGGTTTGGTATATTTTATTATTGTATTTATTTCAATATGACGCTATTAAGCAATGTGACAATCTAAATCTCTCTCCTATATGTATGTTAGAATTCAGACAATTTCACACCTGTGCTTTAATGAAAAATAATATCTGATTTTTACATCCTAAGCATTTCCAAATGGCAAAGTGACCTTTTCCACAATGCAATTTCAGGGAAACAATCACTTTTTAAAGCACCTTGTTATTGAATCCTTACAGAAAGCAACTCCACCTAAATGATAGTAAAAGGATACTATATTTTCTTTGCCAAGACATTTCATATATAGGAACAATGATAATTTCACTATAGAACAAGAAAACATTCAATTAAAGCACCACTAAATAAGTTAGATGAAAATCAATAGCTACTAGATGTTTTTCAAGGTTATAAATTATAGAGGCTTTCTATTAAAATTTATGTTGAACTAAAAGTATACTTCACACCATGCTAAGATTCTTAGCATGTTTTTAAAGACAGCTACATTAATAATTCAAGAGATTGAAGAAAATAGAGAAATGGACTTTTGTAATGAAAATGAAATATTCCATTTATTGATGCCTTAGTGCTAAATTCAAATTACTTGAAATTCTTATTCAGTGTATTGAAACACTTATTGAACGAATATGTACATTTAAGAAAAAAAACATTAGTTTTAAGACTTGAGCTTTTGTTGAATCGCAAAAACCTGTATTGTCCTTATCTATAAATCCTTTTCTTCAGTGCCTAACCTGAGCATTTGTCAATTATTTTACCTTCTGAATGTTAACTTCAGGCACACATCTTTAAAATTTCGCTTTTTTTTTTCCTCATGTATTTTCTTCCAGTTTTAGATTAACATAGAAAACAATTAGTTGTATTGATTATTTTTATGTGAATTTTTAAAATTAATCCATAACATTCACTTTCTGTTGTAGTTACTATATATTAAAACAACAGAGCACATGAGGAGGTATGTTTTGTGCTAGAATCAAATTTCAAAGGTTCTATGTGGCAAAAACCACAGCTGCTATGCAAGAAGGGAGAAGAGGGTAAACCAAAGAGTTTTTCAACACTAAATTATGACTTAAGTACTCTAACATGGAGGAAATGAGACAATAATATTTATTTCCATGTTCTGAAAGTAATAATTTTTAATATTTAGAATACGTATTGATTAAAATTCTAGGATGAGCTATGAAGTTTACATGCATTTATCTGAGAAGCCAATGAACAGTCATTTTCATCTTAAGCAGAAAAATTAAGAGAATGACTGAATGTCACTGTTAAATGGTAAAAAATAAGACCAACATCACACAGAGGATTTCTTGCAGTTTTAGCTTCGTAGCTCTAAAAATTACTCACATAATGAAGCTGTGGTCATTTTTATGCTAATCTTCACTGTGTTATTAATCTTATTTCTGAAAAGTCTATGTGCTCAGTAGGTGATAAAAATTCCCTTGATCCTTGGAGAGGAAATATCTATTAAAATTTGGCTGAACTCACATTAACAATACTATTCTTTTATGGCAGGCAATATGTTTCTGTGCTAGGAAAAGCTGTCTTTCAATTCTCTATTTAGGGACTTGGATTGGCTATTAATATAGCTAAAAACAGAACTCAACACCACACATCTGTGGCTGTGATTGAATACAAAAAATCACACAATGGATGACTCCTTACCTTTTGCTCTCTGCCTCCTGACAAGTTAACTAATAAGGGTTATTCTTTGGGACACCATTCATCTCCACAAGTTTTCTTCATACTATTCTTCTTGCACATTCACCCTTCCATTTTACACTGCTATCCAGACTGATTTATTAAGATCTGAAGAGAACTAGTGATACACCAGGTCAAATAAAGGAGAAAAGTGAGATTTTCCAATATGGCCCACCAATAGCCATTGATGGGCTGGGAACAGGACACAACATCTACTGATTTCCTTCTAAAGTCTGTGTAAGCTAAAGTGATGTCACATATTTCTTACAGTTTTTATTTATTTAGATACTGGGAATTATCTCCCTGTTTGGTAAAAGCTGGCATAGAAAACCTTAAAGTTACAGTGATCATAAGCCTCACTTGTTTCAGGCTGGATAGATCAGCATTTGTTATAACTCTCCCTTGCAGAAAATGATTAGGCAGAATCAAGTTGACCCCTAGGAATTTGATTTGCTTCTTTGTTTTTGTCAAGATTTCTGTCTTCTGTGAGTGGGAGGGGGATGTAAGCAATACACTGTAGTTTTCACATTTCCACTGTGCATCTAATTCAGCAGCAACCTGCCTGCCATGATCCTTACTTCAAAGAGCTCTTTCAGACTGCTTTCTGCCTCTTACTAAGAAGATAAAGATCTTTTAAACTTATTTGGGACTATGTTCTTTTTGATAAGTTCCTGCAGGATTAACTTTCCTGAGAATTCATTACCTTGCTGTTGGATCTTCACATGGAACATACAAAACTGCAGATGTGCAATTATCTTTTTGGAGCATTTAAAAATTATTTTCATTTTATATTTTTCATTTGGAGACCACTTGTCATGGTTTGAGTCCAACATGACAACAAAGGAATAGCCACATGGCCGCTCACTCAAATCCCCCCCAGCCCTCTACAACACACACAGACAGACACACAGTCTGGGATAAGGAGAACAAAGATCATGGATTGAGACAAAGGACAAGGAGGGTTCTTCATAATTATGATATGTCATTGCTATGATGAATATTTTCCTTCTATAAAAGGTACACTGGAAACAGTTTATTTTAAGTGTCATCAATTACACATTTTGCACAACACACGAGAGGGACTGCAAGCTGTTTATTCATGTCTCTGAACTGAATGGTAAACAGCTGTCTTGTCATAGCCTTTAATCAGTGTGAGAAATACTGTCTCTATGGGAACTCAGTGAGATGGCTGGGGTTCTCCACAAGAAAACTTTTTACAGGGTTATGATACAATTAAGTGGGTGCAAGATTCATAATTAGAAAAGGTTTTCACCGCATAGTCAGAATAGCAATGAAATAATATGCAGTGCAAATTTATCCCAAAGTTATTTCAGATTAATTTGACATCTATCTTTTAAGATAATTGACTGAAATCAGCAAAACAAAAGCATTTAACCCAGCATTTCTGAATAGAAGTAGGCATGCGAGTTCTCTGTATAGCGAAGGAGATGACATGCATGTCTTAAAGAATGAGAAGGAAGACATCTGAACCAAACTCTCAAATTGGGATTATCTGAAATCTTTCTTTCTCACTGAAATCGTCACTTCTTAACTAAAACCTATGTGAAATTGCTTCACAGCCTGAAGTTTCTTCAATACCAAACTGACCCCATGTAGATGAAGACACCAGTGAAAGTCAGTAAACACCTTTTGTATAATAACCTGGTGTCTATAACCCTGGCCCAGCAGATAAATCAAGTGATCATTTGGCATCTATGTAAGGCAGTCAGTAAGAGTAGCTTCTGGAGCCTTGGACTCCTTTACCAGCTATATCACTATTTTGGTTTGGAGGGTTTTGTTTTTCTGAAAGCATTCAGAAGGGTGAAACATTTAGATGTTATCATTAAAGATGGACACCAGGAGGGGAGCTGCTTTTTTGGACTGCTTTCTTAGGAACTGGGTGACTGTCTCTCACCTGTTAGGAAGGTTATGCTTTAGAGTCCTTGACATAGCATTTCTCGAATTTCAACTAGCTTTTAATCATGCACTCTGAATAACTCTTACTCCAAACTGTTGTAACACCTGGTTTCTACTCAAGGCTAGTTCTTACTCATTTGCGTTGCTGTTATGCTTGCATAAAGGAAAATTGTTGTTCTGTGATTGCATATCATACAACTTGTGTCACTCCAGAAAACAGATGCCTGCTTCCTAGTACGCAGAGAGAACTTCATCAGTTGTGAGTAAATGGTTTGTTCCCAGCCCCAGTCAAATACTGAGTCTTTTAGCATGTTTAAATCTCAGTCAGTGAATGATTTGTTTGTAGTCAAGCAGCTATTAGTCCTAGCTGAGTCCACACAACAGCTATGGCTGTTTCAAATACAGCAGTATATAAAAGCCATTGAAGCTGTTGAAAAAGAACACCAGAAGTTCCGAATTGAGTTGCATGAGCAGAATAATTTTTCAGGTTGGAGAGTAGCACAAAGTTCCTAAGGGGGTATTTTTCCATGTCAGAAATTGAAAGAAGGGCAGGTGAGTTATGATTCTGTTTATGGAAAGCTAAGTTAAAGTATGGCTCCTGTCTGAAGGCCTGAATTGAGACTGTGGGACAATCATCCTGGGAACTAGCTGATTTTGAAAGTTTGCTACCAGAATGAAACTGATTACTTTCAATTCAAGTGAGAGTAGGTGTAGCTATTAGGTGCACAATATTTTTATTTTAATTTTTTTAAAATCTCTCTTTCCTAAACTTTTTGAGGATAAAAAGGTAGTTTGACTTTTATCGTGGAGTTTTTCTAGAAACTAAAAAATATTTTTGGTACTTTGTATTTCCTTGAGGCTACAATCTCTCTGGCAATTAATAATTCCTTAAGGCAGTATGTCTCTCTCTGAGCTAAACACTCAACAGGAAGTGGGATTCTCCCTTGGGCACCTGCCCGCAGAGATGGAGAGGCCTTTATGTATCTAGTAACAAGACTAGAAAGCGAATGGTCCTGTTAGGACATGGCTGTTTTGTTTTTGTCCAGTGAGAATGCATGAGACCTGAAAGATTTCTTCAGAGCTGGGATATTCCTTTTATTAACTTGGACCTTACTTCAGCAATACAGTCTAAAAACTGTAAAACAGGATTCTGAACACATATTTTCTTGAATTAATATGATTTCATATTTGAACTTGGGAAAAAAAAAATATAATTTCACACTAATCAAACACACACAGGACACAGACAACACACAGAGCAGAGCTTGCATATGTTACCCCACCCCTCCTTTCTTCCCAAGCCAAAATCAGTTTGTTCCCGGTTTCTCTCCCTCCTTCCCCACAGCAGCACAGGGGGACAGGGGATGGGGTTTAGAGTCAGTTCACAAGCTGGTGGTTCTTGCCACGCCATCTTCCTCGGGAAGAAGGATTCCTTACAGTCCTTCCCTGCTTCCCCATGGGGTCCCTCCCATAGGAGAGAGTTCTCCACGAACCTCTCCTTCATGAGTCCTTCCCACGAGTTCCAGAGCTGCTCCAGCCTGGGCTTCCCACAGAGTCATGGGCTGCTTTGGGAACAGCCAACTCCCCTGGTGCCAGGGTCTTCCACAGCTGTGTAATCAGAGTCAACCTGCAGCAAATCCACTGGTCACAAAATCTTGTCAGCGTGATGAGCAGATCAGTGTTAAGGTTTTTCCTTTTCTGTCTTCCTCGTTTGGAACACCAGTGTTGCTTTTCGGAATCAGCTGGAAAACATCCTGCACTGAATGTGGATCTGCCATGAGAAAATTGATTTTCTTTTTACTTTGTTGGTATTTTTCTATGCTCACAATTTAGGAACAGAAAATAATTGTCATTCTGAACAATATTTTTCTCCTTCTTTGTTGATACCTTTTACTCAAGACTTTGGCTAAATGCCAGTATATAGGCCACAGTACATTGACATATTTGCCGTGTTTCCTTTAATTTTTTTTTTTAATCAAGCAACATATTTTTCTATCCTCTCTGACCTACTTTCTATCAGTCCCTGCAGCTGTAGCAGAGAAGCCACCATTCCCTTTCTCTGTATTGTCCTGGTAAAAATAATATTTTTCTTGTTTGTTATGAATGTGCATATAATATAACTGATAGTGGCTCCTTGATCTCAGAGAAATATTGACTTCATTTTGGTTTCCATATAATTTACTGGCCAGTAATATTTAAACAAATCACCTAAAGAAAGAATCCCCAACAGACTGACTTCAAAAAAATACCTAACAGAACAAAGATGAAAGACTGATACTGAATATAGATACTTTAAGAGCAAAAAACATGCCTACCTCAAAAAAATAAACTAAAAAAAGAAAACAAAACTATTTCTTATTTTGTGGATCAATGCTCTTTTAGAACTATTACTTTGAAAGCTCATCAGCAGAATTTCTTAAATTTTTATTATTTTTTTTACAATAAGCAGAGCTGATAAGTGGAAAGATGATATTCAGAGTTGGAAGTATCACACACCTGTAAATTAGTCATGCCCTATCCTGACATAATCTACAATCCAACAACTTTTCTTTGCTCCAAACAATGCTGCACTAAGGCTCACATAACATTATCAGCATCTGTCTAACTTGTAACTCAGATAGACAGACAAGATGAAAGGGATCTCTGTAATACAAAAGATTATAAAAATCTACAGATCCAGTATTTATTTCCCAGCTCAATAAAATTCAGCTTAGAATTCTACTTCTGTTCTCAGCATTAAGCATAAGAATTAAAAGTATCATTGACCTTGAAATTCCACATTAAATTTTTGTATCATAAAATAGATGCAAACAGAATATTCAGAATTTCAGATATATGTGTTTACATGTCTTTCTTTCTCAGGTCCTTTTCCAGAACTTTGCAATAATTAATTTTCTTCTTCTGCCCTGCGTGGCCTTGTGAATACATGTGTAAATAAATAATTTGGGAGAAGAGATGGATACACTGACTGTGAAAATATCTTAGAGTTTCACAAAGAAAGTTAGGAAACTCCAAGCATGTAGTGTTGAATGAGCTGCTAACATATATGGGATATACAATCTCAAATTTGACAATGTTTTCCAGATATTATGCATGAATCTTGGTGTTCTTTTATGCTGCGATACCGGCAGACTATTTAATTTCTAATAACATTGCAGAAATACTTCAGTCTGTTATGAACTGATCACTTATCTTTACATCTTCTATCTTGATAAATACTAGAATACAGGAAAGGCTCAGTTTTGGCTTCCTTATGCTTAATTTTAATCTGAGAACTATTGCTAGAAAAAGCTCCTAGAAATTTAAACAAAAAGACCTCACCTGCAACATCAATATTGTATTGATCTCTGGCACACATTTGAAAAACACAACTGTTATTATTATTGTTTTTCTGTATTTTTCTTTATTGTTTGATAGCAAGATATTAGGTTTTTGAAGATGGAACAGAGCTTTAAAGGTCATATGTACACCTACCTTTTATCAAAGTACAGATATATTTTAAACTATTTGAATTCTGTTCTCTTTCTTAAAATAATCTAATAAAATTTGTGTTTCAAAATTATTTTTCTGTCGTTTTTGTATTTTTGCACATGGTAAAATGGTACCAACTATATAAAGATTCAGTGGATGTCGAAAAGTCGGTTACTGGTACAAAAGAAAAAGCAGCAACAAAAAAACGAACAGAGATGAAAAGAAAAGCCCAAAACTTCCCTGAGATTTTGTATATGGGAAAACAAGTGTTTTGATTGCTATTACTGGATTTCTATGCCTGTCATTCCCATTTGAAGCCCAGATATAGCAGGGGAAATCTACAAAAGCATTGTGTATGAATTTATTTTTCTAAGATTTTGTACTCTGTGGTTTTCCCTACCAAGAAAATGCATGCTCAGACCTTATTTAAATTGTGTAGGCCTCATCTTCACACAAAGAACAACCATAAACTGTACACTCTTCCCAGATTAAAATGGGGAGTATAATTTACATTAGCTAATGAAAGCTTTCTTCTAGAGTCATTTGACTTTACATCAGGCAAGTAATATTCTGACAATTTTAAGCCACACACACAGATCCTTTCTATAACCATCTAAGAGATGTGAATCTTCAGGCAATTATCCACACGATCATAAGCCAGATGTCACACAGAGATATCCTTCCAGTAACTTTGAAATTTATAGTTTAGATTAGATGCTTGCTTTTTAGGATAATACATTCAGCAAGACAAATGTTAACCATCAAAATCCTCATTCAACAAATTGCCTGCTTTTATATTTGATTACACATTTAAGGATTTCCCTATATAAGAAACAAGGGGGTGGGCATGGGGGAAGAGGAAAAAGGCACAGTGGAAGCCAGGAGAATTACATCATCTTTGTCCTACCATTATTCACAATTTGTTTGGCAAATTGCTTACCTGCAGCTCATATTAACATCTAAACCACTTTGGTACCCTAGTGAGGACAGAGAAATATGCGAGACTTGTGCAACTGACTAATGAGGAATCTCAAAATCATGAATGATTTGCACTTATTTCTCCTAGTTACAATACAATTATCTCCATCTCTTTACTATTATTTCTATAACACTTTTATTGACATTGAAATTAGACATTAAAGAAAAATATATAAAATTTTAATTTTATTTTCAGAAAATTAAATTAATTAAAACCAGCCAGATTTTAAAGATTGTTGAAAGAGTAAAATATACTCCTGTGAATAGCAAAATAAATGAAAGTGTGTTTCATATGGTTCTGCAACTTGAGAATAGATTATTTCTAATAAAATAAAAACTCTGACTAATGCCTAATGCCCTTCTTACATTTGGAGTGCTGGTGACTTCTGTGTGTTATATATAATGACAAGCAGAAATACACTGAGCTTTTCCATCTGAGGGCATGGGTAATTCCTTTTCATTTTCATCAGAGCATTTATTTTCACAGAGTTTGTACCATCATGCAGTGTCTTTGGGATAGTGACCCTTTATCAAAGCATGAATAAAATTGCCCATGGACTAGATAAAAATAGACTGAAGTAGTTAAATGGACTACATGGTTAAATGGAATCCTGTTAAAATTGCTTTGACTGTATCAGAGTTTAGTGTTCACAGCTACTGACCTTCACACAATCATTCACTATGGCGGAATATTGATTTTAGAGACAACTGCCTTCAAAAATTCAAGGAAAATGAACACAATTTGATATGACAGCAAGGTGAGAGACTAAAGAAAAAAATAAAACCTTCATATATCTGTTATGGGTATGGCTGCATCAGAAATCAGGGTGCAGAAGAAGAGGGTCAATGCAGCAACATTTATATATTTTGTTTAGCTAGGTCACAACATCCACTGCATTTTTTCAACTCTTTTATATTCTCTGACCTCTTCAAATCCATTTGCTCATATTGCCCACCCAGCTGCATGAACATTATTTCAAACAAACCTCAAAGCCCAGACTAACAGAATCTGGTTCACTCAGAAGTCTTATTTGCAATAGTCACATCACAATGCTGTAAAGAAATGTCAAAATAGGATGCAGCAGTCTTTGACAATTTTCCAGTACATTTCTTAGCCCTACAACACACCATGATTGACAGGAGAACTGCAGCCAAAAACTCCCCAAATATTGACAGTAGAAAATGCACCAGAACCAATGAGTGACATCAAGAATTAAAATAATATGTTAGTGAAGTCCTTGCACCATGACAAATTCTGAAACTTGACTATAACTTAATTAAATTATCAATTTTCTGTTATCATCACTTTTTCTGAACACTGGGAAATGCTGGTATTAGAAAAGAGGCTAAAAGCAGATGCAGTATCAGAGGAATGAGGTGTTTTTTTCATGTGGAGTGTAATTTTAGGCATATGATTTACATCTTCACAGACTAGTTACATCTTGTCATCTCATGGTCTAATTATGTTCCGTTTTCTCTTAAGTAATTATCTTTGTACTACTTTTACTGTAGGTGTCCTGCCAGTATATATTACTTTATAAGCATTTCTTTTAAACCAGAACAAAGCTGAATTGAATAATTTCTCTCCAGAAAGGTAATTGTTTTGTATGGAATGAAGTGGATGAGAAAAGCAGGACAAATAAAATGGCATGTCTTGATCTTTGTTTATGAGAATATTTTCCTATCAGCTGTCTGTGGAAGTATAATTTCCATTTTGCCTTAAAAATCAGTCAGACAACATTACTTAACACATATTCTTCCTTGTCAAACATTTCACTGATGTTTCATTCTGTAGACAGCTTAATAAAAGTTATTTCACCCTCAGCATGTTGCTGAAGTCTTGTGTAATTTTCTTTCCATTTCAGATGACACTTGTGGAAGCAAGAGGCCCAGATACCTTTTAAGTAGCATCACCGTTAGTATTGTTAATTCCTTTCTTGCTGCCTACCTTAGACCACACAAAAAAAAGAAATTGTACTCGGTGTTTTCTCTTGAGAAGATTGTTAATGATAGCTGAACAGGTCTTAACAATCAGAGATATTCAAAATACATGAAAGTTGCAGGTTCTATTTGTAATTTTTTGAACAGCTAATTAGGAAGATAGAGTGGACCCCTTTCTTGGCAAGTATTTTCAAATATATATAAACACTTAGAAAACATTACCTGCTCCACTCAACTGCATTCTCTTTATCTTTGCCCTTCCTCTTTTTCTTGGGACCTTTATAGAAATTGTGTAAAGAAGAGTTTTTTGCAGTGAACCTCCACTAATTTTGTGGAGTCTTCCATGTATGATTGAAAGTCTGTGGCTCATGCTCTGCAAATAAATCCAGCTCCCTGTTAAAAAATGATTATGGAGAAATTCACTGAAGAAGAACTTATAATGACTTCCTCTCTTTGGGGTCTGGCCACAAGTGAGAGTGTGTTGGACCAAATACAAACACAAATATAGCAATGTAATTCTCTGCATTTCAAACAACTGTTAAAAGTAAAAAAGCTGAAAGAAATAGAAAATGGTAACTTGTCCTGTATGATAACTGACTAGACAGCAGTTGTTCGTGGGAAAAAAAATCTCTATAACTCTTACTTACAATAAATTTCTATTTTAATCTATAAATTAACGGTCATAACATAAATGTTAATGGACAATACCATTAGGTGGATCTCATTTAAATACAAAGTGAATTATTCTCTGTAATGTATATACTGTAAATCTCCATATGTATAGGAAATTATTCAGAGGCATAAAATTGCGAGAACTAGTCAGCAGTGACTATAACATACAATGAAAACATACAATGAGGAATGTACAAGGAGAAAAGCAATAAGTTTATATTTTCAAGACAGTTTAAGCAGCATATAAATGAAAAATTAAAATACCACAACAAATATTCGGCAACATTGACAAAATTCCTTGGTTTTGTAGAAATTATTCAGTAAAGTTTTTGAAAATTTTGGGCTTAAAAAAACTGGAACCTATGCCAATCCTGTGACAACACCTTATAGATGTTGGCAAATAGAATCAGAACATCAAATTCTAATTCTTATTTCTGTGAGGGTTTTTTAGTTGTTTGGTTTTTGTTTTATTCTCTTGGTTTGGTTTTGGTTTGTTTTTTGGATTTTTTAATTTTTTTTTTGGGGGGGGGGTGGGAAAGGGTGGTAAGGTGGGTTTGGTTTGATGTTTTTTTGTCCAGATTACATACTAGTTTGTTATAATTTTATTGATTTTAAATAAAAAGGTTTCATCTAAAACTATATACATATGAACTGCAATTTCTGTATTTCATAAGTGGCCATGGTATTTATATTGTTATCTGCTTGATTCGATTTAATGAGTATCATTTTCTATTTGCAACATTTGCTAAATTCTCAGCAGCACCCTTTGAAAACCAAAACCAAGGAAGTTAACAAAAGAGCTAATGATAGGAATGACGTGGCATTTTAGAAAAGGATAGTCAAACTGTCATATTTTCATTGTCATTATTTGTTTGCAAGTCAGTAGCATTCAGAGGTCTCAACCCATATCAAAATCCAGGAGTGCCAAGGATACTGCAGTACAATGTATTCTCACAAGAACTTGAAACTGGAATAGTTAAAGACAGATAAAGAGAGAATGGATTCATTCACAAAGACCTGCAAGTGGAAAGAATAATGTAGGTTTTCTTACCATGCAAATATAGGCATTTTAGATGATATTAACATCTCTAAATGTGGTGCATTTCCCCTACATTCATCCAGGGATTGAGCCCTAGTCCCCAGGCCAAGTAATGTAGTGTGGCCTGTGCCCACACTGCGCGGCTACTTCTGCCTCAAGTGGAGTTGTGCATTGTCCTGGTTTGAGCCAGGATAAAGCCAATTTTTCTTTTTACTGATTTTTTTTTCCTTCAGTAAGCTTTCTTTTAACTAGCAACAGTGTGTTCTGCTAGGCTGATAAGACAGTGGAATGTTTTTCTAACTACTGAGGCTTCAAGGCCGCACCTGCACTCTGCCAGCTCAGACACTATGGGGAGATCTGTGACCCCCCCGTAGGAGGCTGAGTTAGACAGACAGCAAAATTGGCCAAAGATATTCCATTCCATATATCTACGTAAGCTCAAAGGAAGGTCAGAGATCACAGAAGACAACTTCCTTCCTTCTTTTTCTTCCCTTCTCTTCCGTCCGTGGCCGGCGTCCAGGGAGGACTCTGTTCATCCATCACTGTCGATCCTCAGGCTTGATCTCTCGTGACCCCCATAACTCTCTGCTCTGTTCCAGCAGCAGCTCCGGGATTCCTTGGGACTCTTCCCAGTCCAGGGAAGTGCTGTGGGAGTTGCTGGGGTGGGGGGAGGCGAGAGGCTTTTGCCCATACCTGAATATATATCTGTATATAATTGTATATATTTTCTTGTATCATTCATTAGTGTTTTAATTAAAGCTGTGTAGTTTAGTTTTCAATCCAGCCAAGTCTCTTTCTTTTTCTCTCTCTCCTTCCCTACCTGGGTTGGGGGGAGGGGGGATCGAGAGCATTGTTGTCGGACCTAAGTCAAACGGTGACATGCATTAATAATACAAGCCAACAGTCTCAGGTCTTCTCTAGCTCCCATGTGATGCTCTGTGGTTCACAGAAAAAATAACTGTTATTTTCTGGACACAAAGAAAATAGCTGTTATTTTGTACTTTTTCTAGTTCTAAGTGTTGTAATAATACATTATGAATTTGCTGAATCCATTTGAGAATGGTTTGCCTCAATTCCAACCAGTCTGTTACAGTCAGTCTCTTATTATGGCCAAAAGTAGAACATTGTGCAAGCAAAGAGGAATTTATTGTTAGCCTTAATAATCTAACCAAATAGCTGTTGTTATACCAGTTATCATTATGTTAACACTTACATTTTACACAGGTAAGATGAAATTTCTGCTCAAGATTTCTAGAAGTCATCCTACTATTACAGTCATCCTTCCACTGCCCCTCTATGTTGGATGTGTTAACTTTTTCTCCCTTAACACGCTATTAAAAAAAATGCTTATCAAAGAATGCAGAAGTAACATTTAAATCATAGAATCATATCATGGTTTGGGTTGGAAGGGACTTTTGAAGATCATCTAGTTCCAGCACCCCTGCATGGGCACGGACACTTCCCACCAGACCAGGTTATTCAACCCCCCATCCAACCTACCCTTGAACACTTCCAGGGATGGGGCACCAGCAAATTCTCTGGGCAACCTCAGCCAATGTCTCACCATGCTCACAGAAAATAATTTCTTCCTAATATCTAATCCAAATCTACCCTCTTTCAGCTTGAAACTCTCATCCTTTCACTGCAGTCCCTTGTAAAAAATCCCCTCTTCAGCTTTCCTGTAAGTCCCTTCAGGTACTAGAAGACTGCTGTAAGGTCTCCCCAGAACCTTCTCTTCTCCAGGCTGAACCCCAGCTGTCTCAACCTATCTTCATAAGAGAGGTGATCCACCCATTACCTCTTTTAAAGTTTTGATCTTTAAATGAAGTCCATCTCAAAATTAAACTTTCAGTTTTCTGAAAGCTGTATTAACTCATTGGAGCGACGTATTTTGGCAAATGTGCTCATTCAGAAAATAGATAACATAAAATTCAATTACTTTTTTGGTCAGCTTCATACAAGTTTAAGCTACTCATAGCATCAATTTACAGAGAAGTGACAGACTTCTAGAAGTTTCTGCGTTATTGAAAACATGAAGCAAACATATGGTAGAAGGCATTTAGAAAGGCATATATGAAAAAACAGTAACACTTTATACCAAGATACTCTGACAATACTGACAGGTGTTCCCATCTCTTGGGTCAACTTTCAAACATAATTTTTGATATTTGACATAATTTATTTTCTCAGTTTTCTGGACTTTTTGTGTACAGTCTTTGGTTTTTTGTTTAGCTGATATTCAATTAAAAAAATAATAAATAAAATAAGTTAAGAATACTTTTATTACCTACAGCAAAACCTTGACAAATAATGTTCTTAAAAGTTCATTAATTGCGTAAAAACCTTCATATTTTATTGGTTGGTTGCTACAGATTGAACAAAAAAAATTAATAAAATTAGTGCATATACACAACAGTAAATATATTGCTGAAAATGAATATGAGCCAAAAACCCAATCAGCCTTTTTTAGGAGACTGATCTTTTTGTGTAACTACTGGTGGTGTAGCTTGTTTTTCTATTCTAAGAGCACTCACTGCCTGGGTCCTCATTTTGCAGAGCTGTTGCTCATCCTTTGCTGTGGTCATGATTTCACTTTTTAATCTTCAGCCTCACTCAGGAATGCAACTTAGATTTTCAGAATTGTCACATAAGCTTCTTGCCTCAGGAAAATACAGTAAATGACAATCATAATCCTGTGTATGAGACAACAAACAGAACTCAGGAGGTCTTAAGTGTCAGCTCCAATTATAATTAAAATATCACAGGCTTCCTTAGCCTGATTTAACTTCTCAACTTTTGAAAATATCTATTAATTATTTTTAATTTTCTGTAGAACTTTAAATTGAAAATTGCCTCCAATTCTTTGTTTCTGCCAGAGGTTTAACTGATAAAAACCTGGAAGATTTAATGAATTATCACTAACATTTTTATGGATAAAGTCTACAATATTTGATCTCTGTTTTATGAAAGGGAATGGTGAAGACAGTATAGTCTGTAACGATTCACCTCTGTATACACCTGGTACTCTCTGCAAATGCTCAGTGGTAGATTAGAGTAATTGCAAAACAGTAAATAAAAAAATAAATTTAGGTTCAGTTGAAATACTTAATTAGTTCACTTGTATCCCTTTGATA
Source organism: Chaetura pelagica (assembly GCF_000747805.2). NCBI lineage: Eukaryota > Metazoa > Chordata > Aves > Apodiformes > Apodidae > Chaetura > Chaetura pelagica. The sequence goes on along the minus strand of NW_009970718.1, from coordinate 1,000,004 downwards.
AATCCTGTCCTAACTGTTTTTGTCTGTTCCTTTTTAAAAGCTTTGACAGAGTCTTGGGCTCTAGAAAAACCGTATTCTTACTGAATGCCAAGTTGTTGTTCTTTATATTAATTTAGCTTGCTTTTTGTTTTGGGGGTTTTGTTTGTTTGTTTATTTTTTTAACTTAATTTATGCTTTCAGGCTCCCTTATCAATGCCTTTTGCTTTATCAAGTTCAGTGTCTATATCAAAGAGGTGATGGTATTCTGGAAGTAGGTAAGGACTTAAAAAATGAAAATGCTTAGAATTGTACAGGCTTAAAAAAAAGAAAACAAAATAGAGCATATGGATTCTGCAACTCAGAAGTGCAGAAGAATGTCATGGAAAGAGTGGTAATAAACTGTGTCCGTGGTGTGTGAGCAGGCTGAAGATCTAGCTGGGTCAAGGAGATAAATGCTAGATAGTTACCTATTGCTCCCTCTAATGGCTCAAAATTACTTCATTAAAGATCTCTTCTTGTTTCAGTTATGCAGTTCTCAGACTGACCTGACCTACTATGTCTACCTTACCAGTTTACCAGAAACAGTGCAGAAAATGCCAGCTATTTGTAGTCTTTATGATGGCAATACTCCTAAGGGTGTTACCAGTCTGCCTTATCTGGTGTCCTGTTGA
>NW_009970718.1:976328-999078 GCF_000747805.2 Chaetura pelagica | reverse complement strand
TCAGCAGGATGTGTGAAGCAGGATAAGATTTGTAAAACATCTCTAAAAACTTTTTCACCTTTGGAATAAAACAAAATTAATAATTTAAGGTAGGCACATCTTAAAGACGAAATGTCTTGCCTTAAAAGCCTCTTTGGGTTGTTACAGCTGGAAGTCTCATCAATCATCTAAACAAACAGTGAGGCTATAAAAGTAAGTATCCCAAATACAAGAAAAGAGAAGAAATGCTTTTCAATGGAAAAGCATTTTTTATCAGAGAGAAAAACCTCATCACAGAAACCGCCTTAGTTTTTCCGCTGTTGAACAGCTTTTGCCCCATCCCTTCTTCATATTTTGTTCAGCAAGATTTACAATTCTTTAGTAATATATTTGAAGAGTAAAACATACAAAAATTGCAGTAATAGCAATAGAATTGCAGTAATAGATAAAAAAAGATCATGTGATCTGTAAACATATAGTATTAAATTAATTTACTTATATAGTCTCTGGTTTTTAACAATTTTAAAGAAATATAAACATTTTCATTGTTTAAACATGAGTGTTACTTAAGTGATACACAGCAGAACAGACCTTCTTGAAAGACAGCAGGAGAAGCAATATTTATTGAACTGAATTAGAAGTATTTATGACACAAATAATGTCTGTTGTGGGTCTATATGTTAGATAGCTGTGCACTTTTGACAGAAAATTAATGTCTTCATTGTAGTTCCATAAAAAGCTCTTTGTATAATTTTACTGTTTATTAACCGTCTTTAAAATGTTCCCTCTTTGTAAAAGTCAGCCTTCAATGACTTTGAAAATACAAAAATAGGAGTCTCTATACCTAGCAACATAAAAGCAAGAGGATATTTTTTTTCCAGTGAATATGTTAAGACTGTAGAGTTCATTGTCCAGGATGGTGGTGTGAGACAGGAAATGAGAAAGATTACAAGGGTTATCAAACATTTATAATAATATGGAGTTTTCCAGAGTTATAACACATAAGATCATACCTGTTGCAGAGTTTATGTTAAACTGAAGTTGAATTAGAACAAAAATTCATTAAGTTATATTTTGTCATAGTGCCTTACTGGCTTTGGGTGTTGATGGGGGAGATGATTTTCTGAACACTTTCTATTGCCCTGCAAAGGAGACAAGATATGAAACTAAACCGAGTAATGGGGTAACATAGAACAAAATAATTTATTGAAGGTGGTTTAAATTTTAAATGAATAAAATAATTTAGATGTTTAAGAGTTCTGCACAATCTCAGGTGATGCTAGTTACCTAGAGTAAGTCCTGCCAGACCTCAGTTCATGTAGATGTTCTCACAGGTCTCCCAGCTATAGGAACATGTGCTGGGGAACAGATGACTATCACTGAGCTCTGGGAAAAAAATAATAATAATTTAAAAATGTTTCTTCCTTTCATGGCTTCAGAGAGAAGGAAGAAGGTGAGAAGTATTGCTAGATCACTCCAACAGTTACATTCTATTAAAAAAATTTTATGTTTAACACAATTCTGTTCATAAAGTCCATTAACGTTATGAGAAAAGAACAGACACAAATCCAGCCAGGTCTCCCAACCACTAATATTTAATTAGCTATTTATTAGATAATCCATCTTTTATGGGATGTTTCCAATATTTAGATTTGACAGGTCATTGTTCTAATCGTTAGTATATTCATTTGGCTATTAAGTTGTTTTAAAATTAAATTGAGGATCTATCACTAATGGGTTTATATGACAGAGGGGGTAAGATATACATGTTTGAAGACTATTAAGCTAGAATGAAAGATTTCTCATTGCTTACCATACATCTTACATCAGAACCCTGGAAATCAGATTTAAGCTGGTTTCTCTAAACATGTGACAAAGTAGGAAATCAAGTCCATCATTTGACATTTCTAAGAAATTTTATCAGAAAATTGATTATTATCTTTTTCAGTAGGTTATTGTTCTATTGATGGATGTCACGATCCGGTATTCGGGTACGTGGCAATTTTAATAAATAAAGGTGTTCCCAAATGGTGAAATTAAGACACAAACGAGGTCAGATGTCACGCACACAACAAACTTTTATTGCAATACCACAACAAAAGTCCCTAGAGCGGATAGGACAGGCAGGAAAACAGAGACAGGAAAGAGAGGAGAAAGCAGAGAGAGAGAGGACAGAAAGCAAGAGCATAGTTACCGTTCACGGTCCAGTGATGTCGTCGATGTCGTCGGTGGGAAAGTAGTTCCAGGTGGAGAAGTGCTTCAATGCACCCATAGAGTCCCAGATTTTTATACAGTCCTTGCCCACTGCACCCCCACTTCTCTCCTGGCATAGGGAAAAACCCTTTGGATCTTCTCTGTGATAGCAGGGGCAGGTATGATGCCAGGGGCTATGTAGTCTTTGTTTGGCTAATTGATGAGATCAGTCATTACAAAGGAGGAGGTTGAGTCAACTGCCATCACAGGATTAGTTCTTTGCTGTGGAGTTTCGGTCCTAGGAAGTAGCTTGAGACTGGCACTCCTTGTCTTGTCCTGCAAAGTCGGTGGTTTCCATATCAAGGCCCGGTTATCACTGGATGTTCTGCTCCCAGCGCCAGCTGTAGAACTCCTTTGTCTCCAGTCTCAGCATGTCCCACACTGAACTCCCCAGTTCTCAGGTACTCCTTGCAGGAAGGGGTTGGGTGGGTTGCTGAGACATCTCTTTAGTTCAACTCTCAGATGCCTCAAGACAGACAAAAGATATCCTGAGTGCCAAAGTCCAAGCTTATCTCTTGGATTGTTCGAGATAAGCACTGTACATCCTGAATGCCACAATGGAATTAACATCACTTTTCAGAAAAGGAAAAAGGAAGAAAAAGAGATTTATGCAATATTTCAAGGTGTGTCAGTTCCAGTAAATTAGATGCTAGATCTCCTTAATGTTAATTTCCTGCTCTTCCCACTACACTGCAGTGCATCTTGTTGTGTGCTACTGTGGATAGTGTTAAGCACTACATAAATTTTTCAGTAGAGATGGGAATAATCTGTCACTGTCATATGATGTGCTATCTAATAATATGACCCAAAATGACTTTATTTAAAAAAAATAAAATATTACCGATACATATTTTAACAAAGGGAAGAAAATGTCTATCCAGCCCAATGGGTAAGAAGGATGGATAGCCTTCAGGTGGCTGCAACATGATCTAAATCAGATCACCTAGGTCAGATCATCTGCTGGTAAAGTTGTTTTTTTAATGACTGCAGTACTGCTCATGTTGCAATAAATAAACCAAAGAACAATGATGTTATATTTAAATATATATATATATATATTCAGAATGTTTCTGATTTTCCATTCCACGAGCAAAGAATAATCAAATGAACTTTTCTGTGTGTTCTTGAAATATATTTCCTTCTGTTCTTGAGACAGCTATCTGTTCTTTTTCCTAGTTCTGTGTCTCCTAAGCTAAACGAGACAATGACCTAATTAGCTACTAACAACTAGTTATGGCAATGTTAAGCATCACAAACAGAAGAACACACTATTATTGTGTTGTCCTTGGAAATAGGAAACAAAGACAAAACCTTGAATTCTTTATATTTCACCTGGGGTAAGCACTGTTAATGTATCTGTCAATCTTTTTAAAAGTATGACCACTGTACTGTCTCCTTAAGCAAATATTTAATTTATATTCAAATCATATTACAGATGTAACTTCCATATCTTCCACAACTAAGATGTTAATACCTCCAAGGACTTTTAACAAATTGCAAAAAGAATCTTCTATCAATAATTCTCTTATAATTTCATGGTTCTACTTGTCATCAGGTCATAGTTTTTAGTCTATTCCCCGAGGGAACCGATACTGTACAAATTCTAAGTAAATCAGTTTAAATGAAAACAAATGAACAGCGAATCACGCAAAATGACCTTTGCCTGTTGTTTATAGTGCAAGATTGTTAGCTGCAAGTCAGTAAATACTGCAGGATAAATTATTAATTTGGGCTTTATTCACATTAATGCGAAGTAAATTTTATTTCAGCAAAATATAATCAGTGGATTTCGTTGTATGGATATTATGAGGGGAAGGAGACATAAAAGTCAAGGACTGGAGATGGAGGTGTACTAAAAAAGAGAGGAAGTGAGAGAGTGCAGAACAAAACTGCCATACACAAATTCACACAGGCATGTATGATCTTCTGAGGACACAAACACATGTCAAAATCTTCTGTTTATGGGCAATGAGTGATTCTGTTGCAGTAACAGTATACTGGATTAGCTAGCTACTGCTACCATTGAGTGCTTTGTGGCTACTCTGTCGAAGATGGCCTACCCGAAAAAGCACAGGCATGTCTGGCTTTTAAATACCCCTAGAAGCTGTGGGTCTTAGATGTGGCAGATCAAGAACGTGGCCAAGTGTTTTACTGGTTAACTGCCATCTGGTTAATTGTGCCTCTAGATGACAGTAAGAGTGTAAGAGTTATCAGTGGTACATGAAAAATACTAGATTTTAGATACTGGACATATGGCATCTTGAAAAGAAAGTAACCATGTAATGTGAAGATGGTAGGCATGTTCATGATACATACAGAGAAATGAAAGACACAGAGACAAATAAATAATTTAAAAGTATTCTGTGTTCACTACAGCTTATTAATCTTTTGTATCAATTATGTTATGAAATTCCTAGTGTGGAAGACATGAGTCTGTAGCAAGTGAGCTGAGCTGGGGTTTGGCTGAAAAGCAGGGCTGAAGCTCAGCAGTTATGGATGGAAGATTTTGTTGCAGCTGTGCAAGTGGGGCCATGTCTTCATGTCCTCTCTTAGTGTGCAAATAAGACGAGCTTCTCTCTGCTTAGATGAGCTAGAAAAGCTACTAGTTCTATGGAACATTAGCTTTTGATGTTACGTGCTTGAATAGTGCTCTGCAAGTCAGAAATGCGATTATAAAGAAGGTCCATAGGTGCTATGATAAATAATAAACAGTAACAGCAGAAAGAATTACGATAATATAATATAAAAAAGGTATTTTCATCTAGGATTTAGAAGAGAGTGTAACTTCATAGCTGTCAGATGAGAAGACTGTTTTTCATAGCAAATAACTCTGTTGTAACCAAGATTTTGCCTTTGTGCCAGGTAAATAGTCTTCTGTGCTACTCAATGTGCTGTTGTGCTCTATTAGGCTGGCAATTCTGAGTGAATTTATTATGTTCCTGAGAATTGATTTATTATTCAAATACATTTAAGACTTCCTTTCCTGTGATTTTGGTATTACAAGGTGTTCCCCGAAATTTAATAGGACATAGATCTTAAAAGAATGAGGCAAAGAAAGAAGAGACTTACTTCATTTCTCTATCTTATGCACTTCCTCTGCTAGTATAGTCAGGGTAAGTCTTTTCTCTAAATGTCCATAATGCTGACACTTTCACTGTTTTTTTCTAGGAAGACTTCCATGACATTTTTCATCTTCACCTGTTGATGCCTTTTCTATTTTTCACCTGTTACTGACATTTTTACTGACTTTTTTCTTGATTATGAAGTTTGATCTGAGAATAATCTGAACAGTCTGACAGTTGCCTATTCTTATTCGTTCTAGGATTAATTTAACAAACAGCATTTCTAACAGAAGAAACGGCTCCAGGAATTTGCTGATTGATATGTCAGCTCTCGTCCCTCACATATTATTGGTCACTTACACTCATTACTAGGTTTCAGCTGCTATGATGAAAAAACAGAGATATGAAGGTCTATCATAGTTCTGCTTTTGCCTTATTTAACTTTATAAAGTCACAGGACTAAATAGTTGAAAGTTTGCTCTGTAATAGTTTTATGTGTTTCAAGTAACTGGAAAATATAATTTCATATGATACCCCCTAAAAAAACAAACAGAAAAGATTCCTCTGAACACCTGAATATTTCCATGGTGGGCAAATCAAGTCACTACCTGATTTTATATCAGCATAAGACACTATAGGGAGATATTTTCCAAGTTAATTTAGCTAACTATGAGAGATAACATTTTTTCCACCTCAGACTGTTATCCATGAGACACTTCCATAGGAGGAACTGTATTAACTTTTGTGCTTTTTCTTTCTTCCAACATGTCACCCTGAGATTATTGTTTCTGGATTGCATAACATCAAAGTCTAATACAAATAAAAATCTATCATGAGCAATTAATATTTATGAACATACTTTGGGCTCGTATAAATGCTCAACGACAGCAGGAAGATGTTGAGAGAAAAATGAAAAAAAACACAGTTAGGGTATAATCTTGGTGTTCAAAGTCATGAAACTAAAGAATATGGTTTTATCCCAGTCCTTATAACCATTCCTTGCTCAGAAAATGGTGTATTTAAAGTATTACTTTTTCTCCAAATGATGCCGTCTATACTTGTGTGATTTAAATTAATTATCTTTGAGTGCCTACAGGCATTGTTTTCCTACAGGCATGCCCATATATTCACTTTCAATCTGTTTATTCTTATTGTGAAAGCCTAAATACAGTCTGAACAAATAATTGAATATCTGTCCCAGTTTTCAGATAACCTGCCAGAGTAAGGTTTCATTAATGATGAAGGTTTCATGTGTTTGACAGCAGCTTTTTCCACTTGAATTCCTGCACTGGCAAGAAAGCTCTCTCAAATATTGGCAATATGTAGTAGGCTGCAAGGAGGGCTGGTGGATCCCCATGGGCTCGGTTCTGGGAAATGCAGGCACTGCCAGTGGGGCAGATGGGAACTGATGGCCCCAGACTGAGTTGAAATGGGTTCCTGCTTAATGTGCAGGAGTGGGAGAAGGCTTGGGGAAGGCTTAAGATGAGGCTGGACCTTAAAGGCCTAAAAAAAAAATTCTGATTTACCCAACTAATTTTGTCCCACAGTAGCTAGAACTCTCACCCTAAACCGGAAGAATTAGTGTCATTCTCATTTCTGGCAGCAGATATTTTAGACTAGTTTCCTGAGGGGAAAGCCTGAAAGGGCTACACTGCATTGTGTTCTAAATTGCAATCTCTCTTATTGATGTAGTGTCATCCACAGTACCTGCTACCCTGGATGACCTCATCTGCCAACAGTACTTTTCAGTCCTATACTTATTTTCCCCCAGTCAAAGGTAGACAGTGGATTCATCCCAAATTTAATGGCTCTGGGAACAAACCAGTAATTCTCATGGATTTAGTTTTTCCTTAGGAAATTCCCCAAGTCTTAATTTATTATTTTTTTCCTTAACACTGGCTTACAATAGATATGTACCTTGTAGTCATGTCTCCTAATCAATTTTTGGTACCTTTGTCTTGAGAAGGCTCAGAAGACTCTAGATTTTCACTGCAAATGAATGGAAGGCAATGGATGTAATCCTTCTGACAGAAATGATCCCTGAATCCACTTCTGGAAGGAACTATAAAGTTTTATTTTTCATCTCTTTTTTTTCTCAGACACACATTTGAATTATTCCCAGATTAATAGATAAATAATAAAATTAGGTAAAGAAATAACTAATGCTGTTTTCCTGAATGTTTATGTGGTTGATATGTATATGATGAATATCTTGCTTAGAAAAAAAAATCAAGAGGAAATCTGAGCAATTTTCAAAGCTTGTTAAAGCACTCTATAAATATCCTGAATCTTACTATTTTCTGTTATTTCTTTCTTTGCTTTCTTTTTTTCTTACAGACAATTCACTTCATGAAGTCTCAATCTGAATTAATATCTACTGGTATAAATGACTTTAGTACTCTTTTCTGTAATGTTTACATTGACTCTGGATGGGGAGACATTTTTGGTCTTCTATTTATGTGAATCTAAAGCTTTCATGAGTTTATGTCAGAAGACTGTAAACGAATGTCAGAAAATTAAGGGTTGTGGAAAATAAAAAGACAGTTTTATGGCAGCTTTCATTTTTTTTCAACCTTTCATTATTTTTCTGTCTCTGTTGTTTCATAAAATCACAGAATCATGGAATAGTTTGGATGGGAAGGTACCCTTAAAGATCATCTGGCTCCATCCCCACTGCTGTAGACAGAGACATCTTTCACTAGATCAGGTTGTTCAAAGTCCCACCCAACCTGACTTTAAACACTTCCAGAGATGAGCCATCCACATTTTCTCTGGGCAATTTGTTGAAGTGTTTCATCATCCTCATTTATTTATTTTTTTCCTTATATCTAATCCAAAACTAGCCTCTTTTAGTTTAAAGCCATTGCCCCTTGTCCTATCACTACAGGACCTATGAAAAATAAACCCCTTTTAAGTACTGAAAGGTCACAATAAAGTCTCTCTAAAGCCTTCTCCACTCCAGGCTGAACAATCCAAACTCCTTCCATAGGAGACATATTTCCCTCCGATCATTTTTGTGGCCCTCTGCTGGGCCTGCTCTAAAAGGTCCATGTCTTTCTTGTGCTGGAGGCCTTAGAGCTGGATGTAGCCTTTGATGTAGCCCAGGATGTTATTTTATTTTTGGGCTGCAAAAGTACATGCCTGATTCTTCATCTACCAATATACCCAAGTCCTCTTCTGCAGTGATATTCTCAATCCACTCATCATTGAGTCTGTATTGATACTTGTGATTGCCATGACCCAGGTGCAGGACCTTGTAGTTGGCCTTTTTGAACTTCATGAGGTTCACATGGGTCCATGTCTCAAGCCTGTCAAGGTCCTTCTGGATCACCTTTTCTCTAGCCAGTCAACTGCACTCCTCAGCTTGGTGTCATCCATGAACTTGCTGAAGGCACAGTGTCTGTGTCATGAATAAGGATATTGAACAATACTGGTCCCAATAAGGACTCCTGAGGCACACCGTGTTGCTGATCTCCATTTGGAGATATGAAAACATTGACTGAAACTTTCTGGATGCTGCCATCCAGTAAATTCCTTATCCATCAAATAGTCCAGTTCTATACCTCTCCAGTTTAAAGAGAAGGATGTTCTGTGGGAATGTGTTAAAGGCCTTACAGCACTCAAGGCAGATGACGTCAGTTTCTACTCCCTTGTTCATTACTGCAGTCACTCCATAGAAGACCACCAGGTTAGTCAGGCATGATTTGCACTTCATGAAGATATGTTTGTCTCTTATCACCTTTCTGTGATGCATATGTCTTGACAGATCCTTCAGAGAGGATCTGTTCTCTGATTTTACCAGGCAAAGAGGTGAGGCTGACAAGCTGGTAGGTCCCAGGCTCCTCCCTTTTACCTTATTTAAAAACAGATGTGACATTCCCCTTTTTCCAGTCACCGGGGACTTTGCCTGACTGCCATAACTTTTAAAATATTATGAAAAGTTGCTTAGTGACTACATCTGCCAGTTCTCTCAGGACTCTGGGATACGTCATCAGGTCCTGCAGACTTGTACATATTCATGATTGTCAGGTCTCAAATTTTATCTTCTATGATGGCTGGGACTTCATTCCCCTAGTCCCTGATTTGAGATTCAGAGACTCAAGAAACGTGGGGAGAACAATTGTCAGTGAAAATGTTTTGAGTACCTTAGCCTTCTTCATGCCAATTGTCATCAGATCCCTTGACACTAAGACTAACCCGTATTCCTCCTGCAGCTCCCATCACAGCACACCTTGCACAGGTGGAGCTTCTACCTTTCTTCACTCAGGAGTGTGAAGCATGGACTGTGTAGCCCTTCACAGGGCAGTAGCTTCCCTGACAGGAAGCTCTGTTTGAATGACCTCCTACAATTGTTGCAGGCAAGGCTTTCTAGATAGATAGTTTCCACCGCTACAGAGCACAGCCCTCACCTGGTCTCTGCTACCATGCTTTGACAATCTCAAAGTACTGCCTAATAAAACCTTCTCATTACTTGGAAACCTGAAGCTGCTGGGTAGGTTTGCACAGCCAGCAGTTCACTGGAGTGATGGTTGGGGCAGCTGCCTAAGCCTGCGGCCTGCTCACTGTTCACAGTACTCCTCAGGAGCTTGTTATAGGTGGCTTTCCATGGCTTGAAGTGGCTGCAGGAACCATTGATATCACCCATCTGTCCCTTGCCCCTCTCCTGAGACCACTGGCTTCTTTGTGGACTCTCCTCACACACAAGCCCAGAGACCCTCTCAGAAGCTCCCAGGGGACTCTTCTCAGCACGTGGTAAGAACTGCTGCTTCTGCCACTGATCACATTGGCTTCCCCACATGGTAATCTGTGTATTTCACAGGTTATTAATATTAACCTATGTGGTAGGATCCCTATGATGAAATTTGCTAGTTCTATTTTTATATCAATTGTGGAGATGCTTGAAAATGTCAATTATGACTTTCTTCTGACCTTATGGTAGTGTATCTCACTGAAAGCCTGAAGTCATGTTGATTCTTACGAGTCTCTGTCCAAGGCACCGAATCACAAATAAAAAGGGGGCTCTTTTCTCCAGAAAAGAAAAAAAAAATGATAATTTATATGGTTTATGAACATTTTCCCCCCTATAATATATAGGTACTTTATACCATGAGCTGTGATGAACCAGAGTGTGTAAGCACAGAAAAGAAGAACATTAGTAACAAAACACATTGATAGGTTGAATCTGTACTGTCTGATACTGAAGCATATTTTTACACACCTCTCAGGCCTGAGAGTAATGTCATTTAATGTGGCTCATTCGTATGTGATGGAAACTTGACCCAGGGCAACCACTAGGCAGACAGTAAATCCTAGCCAACATAAGTGTGGCTGCTTTTGCTCTGCAGCTTGGTTTTCTATGTTTTAGTATCAATCAATTTCTTGTAATTAAGTTATGTTCAGATGAAGGTTGGAAAGGAAGTGCTAATGGGGATTTTGTACGTACTGAAACATCTGAATCAACATTAAAACAAGGTCACATCTGGGTTCTCAGACAAATAATGAGGTTTGTCTTATGTGACAGTCTTTCTGGCTCTTCTCCATGTTCTGGCATTATTATGAATTGTGTAATATTTTGTGACTGCATTTTTTGACAGAGGCAGGTGAAAAGTGTATAAATCTGCTCTATGGATAAAATTTTACCATTTCTGACCAACAGATGGAAGCTGGTGATTAAAATGGAGTCACTTTCCAATGTTAATTGGACTGAGATCACACTGTATAATAGACTTCGGCTTTAAAAAGGCTTCATACTGAAACAGGCTTTGGACAATGCATTTTTCATCCCTGTATAATTAAACCGATACACTACTGCATCAAAATGCACAACAGTACCCAAAAAGCATCATAAATTTATTATCTTGTACTCAAAACTTGTGAGAATAAAAGAGGTGCTTGTCACATTTTTCTAAATCTTTGATTCTTCTTTCATTTTCCACATGGAGGAATGAGGAGATAGAGTCAGCAGAGAATATTTAGTTTGTATGTACTGTTGTATTCCACCACTGTGCACATCTGCCTGAGTTTTCATTCAGTTAAGATATAGGTGTCCTTGCCTCTTTAGGAAATATGTTCTAAAGAACCACTTTTAATGAAAAATTACTGTTTGCGGAAATACTAAAAAATTATTAAGTTTATGAATATATATGCCTATGATACTAAAATTAAAGCATCTTAAAAGTCTCTGCATCAGAGAAACAGAATTTTTGAAGAGCTGAGGGAACTACAGAATCCAACTACTAACCTTTTGTTTCCTTTTTTGTTTTCTGAAAGGAAATATTGTATCTTATCTTTTATAGCATAGAAAGTTACACTCAGGTTTAAGGTTTAAATGCTATAGATGAAAAATTAACACATGATAACTCATTTACTAGTTCTGCATGGAAAAGTTTCTATACCTGATTCCCTTTCAGCTGATAACAACCTTAGCAGATGCAAAGGAATGAACATCAGCTTGTGAGCTACCATAATTTTATTAAGAAACATTTTTGTGAAATTCTGTCCTCAACCAACCTGGAACAGTGCTATTTTTTCTGTAACTACAGTTTCTCTTTCTTTCCATTGATACCTATCAGATAGGAGGAATATTATTTGGACAACTGGATGACTTGGTCTAAAAAACCTGTTACACATTAAAGTGATCTGAAAGGCCCCATCATAGATGTTTGGCCATAGTCCTGCTCCTAGATATTTAACTGTGAAACAGAAAGGGAACCTTAGGAAAAATGTATAATGAGGATGGCTGAAAATGTAATGAAACTCTTTGGCTTATAGCATATTAATCAGGATGTCAACTAATATAATTCTACTACACTTAGTGGACCTGTGTTGATTTACACCAGCTCTGAAGAACAAAGTATTGAGAAACTAGGAGATTTATTCTGAATATGAGGGTTGATAAAATAGTTGAAATGCTCTACAGCATAACAATTACCTTTGGTACCCAAGAAGAAGGAATTATAAATTGAAAGTATTTTATCTTCCAGTCTAAAAAACCTCCTATATCCAACAATGAATCTCACCTGAATGATTCTATTTTTTCATACCATAAAAATCTGCACATTCAAGTATGATGGATAAAAACAGCCAAACAACAATCCTTATTTTACTATATAGAACAAGTAATCATAACAATTATTAAATGTTAATTGATTATTTCAATCAGATACACGTGGACATTTTTTCTAACTTAACTGTAAAGAGGTACAAATTGAAATTTGGTGAAAAACTACCAAGACATTTTCTCACCCACATTATTGTTGTGGTTCATATCATATGGAAACACATAGAATTATATTTTACTGAGATCTCAGAGAAATGAACAAAACCCAACAACCCAGCAATACTTTTATGAGTATATGTAAAGATGTTTCCACACAAATATCCATTTTGGTCAAGAATAATAATTTAAAAAGAAAAGGTTCCATGAATCCTGCTCAATTTCCAAACTAAAAGCGCCATTAAATCCAGGAAATTTACTGAAGAAGAAATAAATAAACAATGCATACTGAATCTTTGGACATATCCATCCTTTCATTTTTCTTGGGTTTTGCCCTGGGCTCTTTGTAACTTGCACAATAACTGTAGAGCACATGCTCGCTTCCAGGCAGTTTACACTGATTAAGTTTTCATCATGTTAAGCAACTTCTTCCACCAGTACTTTCCAGAACTTAATTGTTAATGCAGAAAAAAATCAATAGCAAAAGTAGTCTGAAATAAACAGCATAATTACATTTCATATAAAATTTGATTTACATCTTTGATGAAACGTGAATTTGAGAGGTTTAAATTAGTAATGGATTTTTGTGTGTGTTGAAAATTACATCAAATATTTAAATTGACTGAAACACCTGAGGCTACATTTACAGGAGGCAGAACTGTCATGGTGCTTAGCAACGCAGCCACTATTTAAGCTAGATACAGAGCACATTACAAAATGTTTTAGAACAGTGACATAAAGGAACTAACAGTAGACATATTATTGAATTAATAGCCACTAGCATAGATTACAAAAAATGCAAAGTGGAGGACTTTGGCTCAGCCTCTGACACTCTTGTGGATGTAGATGACTCACTCTACAGAGCAGAGAGGAAAACATCATCTTGAAGTGAAAGGTGAAGTTCCCAGTTGAAAGGGGACTTAGTGGAAGCACAATAGTTCAATGCACTAGACTTATTGCAGATGTGCTGTGAATACTTTTATTACTACAGTCTCAGGTATTCTGAACACCTTCCTAAAGATAGCTGCACATTACATGCAATAGGTCAACACTCATGGGACCAGGGAATAAGAATATTACTTTAAATTACACTAAAGAAAATCGCTCAGGAATATTCTGGTTCTACATCTGACCTTTGCTCCATTGAATACTTCAGATACAAATACAGGCATCAGGAATAGTATTCAGGTTTATATCTCTTAGACAAGTGCTCTGTTGACTAGACTAAAACTATGAATGGTCATTATTTGACCTGTTGAAGAAATATACATCTGCTACCCTTGTTTATCTAAAAAGAGAATGCTTACCTTGCTTCAGGTGGAGTAAGGAACTGAAAGGAGGTGCCTGACATACTAAATCAATGTCCTAATCCTTGAGGTGCTGTTTAGCTAAACATTCTTCTCCCCAGAAAATTACTAACCCTTTGTTTTTGAATTAAAAAGGAATAGTTTAAACCTAACAGAAAGATAGTAAAAGAGGTGTGAAACCACATTATTTTTCTTAGTCTTTCGTAGTTCATAGCTTAACATACTGAAGTGTGCAATGGCTTTTGTGGGTCCCATTCCTAAATCTCTGTGTTTTTCATAAAGAAGCTACTGCCTAATGTGGCTGTTGTAAAAATTAAGTGCTGCAGAACTTTGTGATATGATGTCTCCATCCCTCTTACAGACCCATGAGCAAAATGGAATGATGTCTAGGCGATGCAGGTATCATAAAATAAATAGATTTACAGACTGACTGAACCAGATGGGAGACATTCTTCAGTTCCTTGTAGAGAAGAAATTAATTCCAGGATCCAACATTGTACACAAAGGTTAATCTAGTCAAGTTTTGGGTTATATGAGACTTTACTGCCTTTTCTTGTTGTGTACTGTGAGTACCTATTTAATTTTTATTTTAAACTATACACACTGAAAGGATCCCCCCACAGGTTCTTTACAGTGATGAAGGTTTAATTATCAAGTTATGGAAAAGCAATGTAGACTAATTTTCATATATTGATATTCAGCATCAGTTCCTAAAATAACTAAAAAATAGACAAATATGATCTATTTGCCTGCTGAGACAGTTAAATAAAAAGTATAAAGCACCATCAGAATTATTTGAAAATTAATTGCGTTACATATACGTGTAATTATAATATTTTTAAATTGCAAAAAACTTGGGATAGGAAAGCTGAAGGTATGGAAAAGATGAAAATAGAAGGAAATAGTGCCTGAAGAAACTCTTTACGGTGGGTTAAAAGTTGGCAGAATTGAAGAGAGCATGACTGTAAAATACTAGGGCTTCTTGTGTATTCATTATGGAGCTGAGCAGGCAGAAGTGAGATCAATTATTTCAATAGACTTTGAATCAGGGCATAGATAATTTTAAAATAAATTATTTGAATGAATTACTCCTGAAATATTTATTTATCTTTTATTTCTTTTCTTGAGTGGGCAAGAGAACTTAATATGTATGGTTTCTTTAAAGTTTGGAGTAATATATTTGTGAATATTTTTTTCATTATTCACATTCCTCTACCAGTGCAGCTTGAAATTTATCATTCTGATTGCATAAAGTACTTCTGTGCAACTTGTCTTACTTCAAGAGTTAGTTAATGAATGACTTAGAATTCTGTGGAAAAAAATTATCCTGAAGTATGCTGGATTTCTACTCTGCTTCTGAAAGGAAAAAAAAATGAAATGGCTTTTTTTCATGAGTGAAAATAACAGCATATGGGAGAGTAAGATTTTACAGA
The DNA here is from genome assembly GCF_000747805.2 of Chaetura pelagica. Classification (NCBI taxonomy): domain Eukaryota; kingdom Metazoa; phylum Chordata; class Aves; order Apodiformes; family Apodidae; genus Chaetura; species Chaetura pelagica. The sequence continues at coordinate 983,828 of NW_009970718.1, read as the reverse complement.
GCAACAATGAAGATAATATCCTACAGAATATTTTTTGAAAGGAAAATAATATAAAATAAGCCTTTTTAAACTTTTGGAAACCATTATTCTACTATAATGAAGTACATTTATGGAAAGAAATGGAAGAACGTGTAGGTTGTGGGTTAAAATTTGCTCTGTACAAGAGAAACAGGCTGTAGCCACAGGCTAAGTTGAATGAAGGTTAGAGCTTCCTGAATATAAATTATTTTGAATTTTTTTAGTTTTAATAAGCAAGACTGTGAACTGAATGTGAGTTGAAATACTTGGAATGATTCATTCTGTTTCTTGAGATTTTTTTTATTTATTTTTTTTTTTTAATTCTAAGCTTTTCAAACTGATCAAGCAACTGGGGTGTTTGATTATACAAAAATTATTAACAGCCACACAAAGCTCATCCACTCAGATCAATACATCTTTGTGAGGATCATTCACCCACCATAAACCAAGATACTGAAAAACTGCCATATTTCAAATCTGGGAAAAATGTGCCATTCATTGGACTGAGTTTCTGATAATAGTTTCAACCATGGATTTGTAATAAATAGTCCACAAAATAATAATGAAACAGAAAGGCAGAGATAAGTATATGAATTTTGTGGGGGGTTTTGTTTGGTTGTTTGTTGTTGTGGGGTTTTTTCTTCTGCACAAGGGTCTGCACTTGATATGATGCAACATTTTTCAGTCACCACGAGGTATGATAACAAAGTCACACTCCTGGTTTCATTGGGTATTGCCTATTGTTCTCACTAAGCAAATATTGACAGCTTTTGGAGAAGCATGTACCCTGATCTGTCAAGTCTTGTGCTCTAAGTAGGAAAATCACGTTTGTCTATTTATTCTGTATTTTCTGTCTTTTTTAGGCAGCCCTACAGTGTCTCTCATACTTAAGGCTGCTGCTTCTTGGCATAAATCCTTAGCTATGGAGGGGTTGCAGTGCTGCCCATCTGTGGTGTTGGGCATGTCACCGAGCACTCAATATGAAACTATGTTCAAGGGGGAAGCTAAACAGCATATTCCCTTCCCACATTTTAGTGTCCTAATACAGTGTGCTGTATTAACTACCATACTTAAGTGCATATTGATCCTGTGACCCCTGTATGCACACACTGTACTGAACTTCTTTCCCCTCTGTTTAGGACTTATCAGGCAAATGGTGTGTGGAATATCATGCACTGATATGCTCGTGTTTTTAGCAATCTGTGCATAAACAACACTCTATTTCACTATTTGTGCTCCTGCATACAGCTGAAAATGAATAATGAAGTTTCTTCTACTAATTTCTTACATTCCAGATTGCACCTATAAATATTTTCACTATCTTTCTGCCTGTTGTGATAAAGTTTGAATCCTGTCCTTTTTCTTCTTTGAAGGTTCTGGTTTGTGGCATGATACATGATTTTCCTAGCCAGTCACTTCCCATTTACACTTTCTGTCCTCACATTAAGCCAGTATGTTGCACTGAGGTGTCATGTTGGGGTATGTTATCATATATATGTGTAACGAGATGTGACATAATGTAATGCTAAAGGGCAACTAAAATTATACCCGATTCCAGACCAGGAAACTGTTGTCACTCTTAATATTCATTCATGGAGGAAGCTTCTAACCTGCAATAAATGCCCACTCTCATAATGTTCACTTTTACATAAGGATAAAGAAGCTGGAGAAAAAGGGAGTTACATAATTATCATCCTCAGATGGTTTCAAATGCTACTGCTCTTTCTATGCCTTGTATTGATCAGTATCTTCCAGCTTGGAATCAAATGAGCCAAAATTGTACAACAGCTGTTTTGCAAATCACCACCTGAAATTACTTTTAATTAAGCACCAAGAAGGAGGAACTGATCAAGAAGTCTGGACCCAAAAGAACCGAGTTGTGATCCACTTAAGACATCTTGTGGAATGTCAAGGAATTTACAAGATATGGACTTAATTTTACCTAAACAATGTGTCCTTGTCAATACCTTCTACTTTCAGAGAGAGAAGAGAGAAGCATGCTTATGGTGTTTATCATCCTTATAACCTCTGAAAGTATCTCCTTTCTTTCTGCTTAGCACAGACAAAACCTAGATGACCTGCTGAGAATATGTGCCTCAGATTCAATTGTTCCGTTTCAGCTGCCTTAATGTGAAGAAACTACTTTGTCTCTTCATGCCTCAGTTACCCATCTCTCTAAAAGGTGTAATAGTTATTTGTGACTCTAGCATAACTGTGGCATTTTAAATTTCAAAGGTAATCAGATAATTATCCGTAGGAAATAAGCAATAAGCATGTTAGCATGAAAAAAACCCCAAAGAACAGGAGTGCTGAGATATTTTCTGCATGGCTTAGGAACTGTAAGAAAACTGATCTTTTTTAGGAGGAGGTATATGAATGCATGCAGATGCTTTTTTATTCTGCTCATCAATAAGATTTTTAGGGTAATAATTACAATAATTAATCTCGGTTTAATAGGAGTATTTTTAACTGTATGCACCCAGAGAGTACTCTGACAGATGCCTGGCAATAAAAAGAAGAAAAATATTTATTGCCATTCACCTGGCAGAGACATGAGAAAGACCACAGTCTGATCTTTGTCTCTGAGCATGCACAAAGAGCGATCTCTCTTCCTAGCCCCGATATCCCAGTGTAAATCCACATCATCACATGAGGTGCTAGTACCAGAAAGCATGCTCCCTGCTGGCTGTCAGCATGTGCATTTGAACCCCTCCTCCAAGTGATTAGATGACACATGGACAGGAACTGTCAATCTGGTGAACACTCATGAGTTCACTGTATCTTGTAGAGATAAAACATGGCAGAGAATTGGTTGATGGCATAGCTACAATTCTTGTCGTATGCAGAACCATATGGACTAGGCAGCACAAACTTGTCTTTCCAAAATAGACCTGGAACACCCATGCTGTTGTTATCTGTGTGTTATGAGCATTGCAGAGAAATGATAAAAGAGATACTTTTATAGTGCATTTTACAGTGCTTACACAACCACTAAGCTCACTTAAAAAATTGTGTTCTTTGGACCACAAGCAAAGGAATAAGATCATAGGTAGCAGATGCCATGATTTCCAAAAAGTCAGTTTTATTTCATGGCTGTCTGATGAAAACCCTGCCATAAAGTAATCTCATTCCCAGTTTGTCACCACATTTATTTGAATAATGGAATAATTAGAGTGAAGTGTAATTTATTGTCTGAGATTTGCTTAAATGCATAATGTAATATCTTTTGTGTTTCAACGGAATATATGTATATATGCTAAAAGGAAACCAGATCGGGAGAGTTTGATAACACTATCTTCCACCTTTCCAAGACAAAATTTTATTAAAAATCATATTGAAAGAAGTTTCTCTTTAGCTGTAACGCTGATAAAGTCACACATACTCCTGTCTGTGACTATGTCAGACTGCTCCAAAAGTTCCACCTTGAAACCTCAAGGCAAGCTAACTCCTAACTGAAAAGCTTGGCATTATTCAAAGAGACACTCAGGGCATTTTTACTCACAATGTTAAAGCATCTGTCAGGAAAAGCATTGTCATTTACCACCTGATCTAATTATTTCTGACAACAGATGTGAGTGAACTACAAAAAATCAGCATCTTTAATATGCTGATCAAATTTCATTAACAAAGCAGGAATGCTAACAAGACTGTAAGGTATGGCACGGTTTGTGCTCAACCTGTAAGTAAAAGAGTGATTATATTTAATAGGTGAAAGGGCAGGTTAATTGAAGGTAAAAGTTTCATTGTTGATCATTAGTGTATTCACAATTTAATTACCATGAATGCTTGACATCAATTGTTTATTAAGAGGTCATAATTGTGTAGCAGCTATGGTAGTTACTACTTCTAAAATAGTAACACAACCCCCTTCCATTGTATGGACTATCTGGATAAATTTGCTTTTCTATTTCTGCAGATGAATTAACGTTTGTATTTAGAATATAGGTCAAAAAGAAATTTAGTATAGCCTTTAAAAAACGTTGCTTAAGGACATAGGATCTCAAACAGGTAAAACTGAGATTTTCTTCTAAACTATTCTAGACTATAATACCAGGGTTGGTTGAGGAAAAAGAATAAATGGTCAAAAATGTTTTTTCTTTAGGTGTCAGTAGGATGCAAGATTCTATGTTATTGTATCAAGCCTTCACTTGTCCAAGCATTAACATGTACTAGAACCCCTTCGGTTTAAAAGATAAATAAATAATGCACGTCTCATTGTAAATCCTTAAAATTACAACACCAAGAAAGTGTTTTTGCAGTAGACATATTTGATATATAGCCAAGGTAAAGCATTTATTGACATCACCACTGACAGAAAATCTATTATATGATTCTGGCTCTAGGAAAAAATTTATGAAAAATCTTACATTACATACATCTCTCATAGAAGTATTAAGTGATTTTTCTTTTTTTTTGAAGTGTTTGACTTTAGTTTAAATGCTTAAGAATGAAATTCTTTTTAAGAAAAGAACCAATACTTTTCACTTAGTCATTAAGATGATACTACAGGGTATAAAGTGATTTGCTATACTTTTAAAAGTTTTATGATATCTGCTTCTATATTTCTATACCTTTGAACTTAATTATCATGTACAGTACACACAAGTAAAACTTTCATTATAAACTACCTTAACTTTTAACATGGTAAGAAATACTATAGATTAAGTTGAAATAACTTTTGTTGTCAGCTTCTGTGGTATTCTCAGTTATGTTGATCAGCTATGCCACAAAGCTGGTCTATACTAGATTAATTGCATTAAATTAAGGTATCCACAAAAACTGTGTCTTCAAAAAGAAACTCTCTTTGAGAATATTATGATAATGGTATTGTGAGAGCAGTTGTATATATACACATATTGGGCCAAAACCTAAACAAAATAACTACTGTATTGGTTTTCAAATTGCCTTAAAGGAGCTTCTTTCACAAAGTGTCAAGTGCCAAACACTGGGAATATGGGAGGCACTCTAGAGTATTTCAAGGTTTTCTAATGGTAATAAAAATAAACATTATAAGTCCACTTTTCTTCAAGTTTTTGTTCCTTAAAGATACTTAAATTAAAACCTGACTCTTTAAAAAAAGTGGGAATATACAAGCAAAAATCCACATTCGAATAAATGTTTTTGAGTATATATGTAGTCATCAATAACACGTTATTTATGCTTTATAAATTGTGGGCATAAATGATAACCAAGACAATGTACCTACTCACCTGTGAATGTTTAACTTCAAAATCTGATTTCAATCATCTTTAACAAAAGTGCTGATTTCTCACAACTTCCTAGTCAGTAAATTGAAAGAGCATAAATTGCAACAAATATAAAGAATTATGCCAGCTGCAGAAGCCTGTTCTATACCAGGGTTGTATCTGGCAGACTTCCAGTCAAAAATAAAATATTTTATCATTGTTTTGATGGAATTAATTCGGAAAAGTATTTTTCTTAATTCTGTGTTAATCTCTGTCATGAATTCAGTGATAATTTTTTACTGAAAAATATGAGTTAAATGTTTTAATTTAACTTGCTTGATTTTTGTGACATGGTAGAATATGACTCATAAATTTTCTAAATAAAGCTGTTAAGGTTAGGATACAAAACAATACAGGATAAGAATAAGCAAGTACTTTTGAAGATACCAGTAATGAAGATACCAACAATGGAGCCTCGGTGACAAATTGTCTAATTGTCACGCAATAAAGGTACAACTTTTGGCATAAGTCTACCCTAACCTTAGTAGTTCAAATAAAACAGCTACCTGAAAATTTCATGTCTCTAAATTGTTCTTGTCTTGCGGGGTTTTTTCTATCCAATTATTAGACTGTTCAGTGACAAGGTACTCTGATATTAAAGGGATACCTTACAAAGCTTGAATGAAAATGGAAACTAAAATACAGCTGTTTTCCATCATTTAAGTCTTGAATGTGGAATACCAATAACAACAAAGGTTATCCCAAACTTAGTCCTCAAGGAAGTGTTGAAGTGAAACTGTCAATCTGTCCTCAGAAAAAAAAAAAAAAGCTGTTACATCTCAGTATCATACAGAAAGTATTCCCTATGTATTTGTACCCAATTAAAATATTGAACTCTTAGCCTGATTTTTACTTCTCCTGTTTCACTACAGTTGCCATTACAGTTAGATTTCCTGTTTACCAACTCTCATTTTATTTCAGGCCACACAACCATCAGATCTTCCTTTCTAATAAAATACAAATCCTGTCCTGTATGCACTGAATGGGATGCACACTTTCTTAAGGATGGGAGTCCCATTACTCTGAAATCTCTATTTAAAACCTCCTCTACTTCAGCTCTATTCTTACCTAGGTTCTCTTTAGTCCTGTGTTCACAGGAATACACACCACCTAACCATCTCTTTTTTTGCTATGGGCAGGAATCAGCATCTTGTGGTGAGAAACGCAACTTTAGGAGAAGCTGGAATTCTTACTCTCAGTGATAAGTTCAGAACAATGACCAGGGGATACATTAATCTGTTTCCTACATTCAGCTGTTTATTATCCTCAAGCAAAGACACCTACACTAATTTATGTTTCATAAATTAATGAGTAACAATATAAACTATCCTTGAAAATTAGTCTGGTTGCTAAGAATTGAAGAGCTGGTGCTTGTTCCTGTAGATTTTCTGAAAGTGCCTTTTCAATGGCACCACATTTTTCAATCATGCAGTCCACAGCGTAACACTGAGGGAGTTTACTAACATTGTTAAGAAATGTAATTTTTTATACATAGATGTTTTCCCTTTGGTCTTCATATAAGACCTGTATTTCCTTCATAGCTTTTTTCCTGCAATTCTCTTTTCTACTATTGTTTTAAAATGTCATTTCATACCTTCCCTGAGTTAGTGTTGGCGTGGTCTCCCAAGTTCAAGTGTATTCTGTATTTTACAACTAAGTGCTATGGGATAATGTGGCTGATTTAAGATGATGGGAACATTCCAGACAAAGGGGAAGACTCGTGTTTAGGGAACAACTAAGTTTACTCAGGTTCCAGTTCACTGTGGGCTCCTCTACTTGATCTATCTCGTAATATTTCTTCCCCTAAATTTTTTGTGAAGGGTCATGCTTTATGTTGCTAATACTTTCATAAAATGCAGTTGATGGAAGGAGGGGGAAATATGCCCGACGCAGTTCCTGTATAGGGTCGCGATTTGTGTGCAGGTAAGACAGGATTATACTTTCCCCTATAAGCTGGGGTAGCCAGAATTGTCTCACCACGCTGCGGCGCAGATAGGATGAGCTGGGTCGAGCTGGGTCTGGCTGGAGTGAAGCGGCTGCAGGCACTCCAAGCACAGGTCGCCCCCACACAGAGGGAAGCGGCGGTGGTCGGCGGGCGGCTGCGGGACCGTAGCTGCGGCGTGGCTGTTTGCAGACCCTGGAAACACGGCGGTTTCAGCGGCGCGGCGAGCGGCTCCAGGACTTTGGGACTGTGGCTTTGGCAGCAGCAGCGGCAAGCTGGCGGCGGCGGCGAGCG
>NW_009970718.1:947384-976055 GCF_000747805.2 Chaetura pelagica | reverse complement strand
GCGGGCGGGCAGGCAGGCAGGCAGGCAGCGGCAGCGGAGCGGCTCTGCAGCAGGGCAGGAAAATGGCGGCGGCAGGCAGTGTGTGGAGACGACCGCCCCGAACACGAGGAGAGAACGAGAGAGAGAGGGGCGTGCCGCGCTGCCTCTCTTATGGGGTTTTCTGCACTCCCGATTGGCCGGTTTTGTATTTCCGGGCTTTTCAGCCAATCAGATGGGACCTAGTCCCACCCCTGCTTCCGGCCACGGCTCCTCCCCCGTAGCAGCTGCCCCCCCCACACAGAGGGGGTTCAGCGCCACGTGGAGACGTGACATTTTAAGTCAGTTTTGTCGGCTGACTCAAAGGACATTTCATGTTCGTGTAAGGAAATACCTGGTCCTTCACAGCAGTATCTGGATGAATAAATAGAACAAAAACATTCTAAAAAAATTATTTAAAAAATAATTATTATGTTAATTAAATGCTTATGCTAAGGAAAGCTAGAATTTACTTGTGTAAATGAGGACTATCTTTACTGTGCCATGAACAGAAGACTTCAAGAACCATCCTGGAAAAGCATAATCTGTCTCATATTTATTTCTTTTTGTTGTTTTATTTTATTTTCATCAAGCAGTTGTATTTTCATAATACATCAAAGTTCAGCTGTCTTTTTGAAAAGGAAGAGGGAAGCATAGTGACAGTGGATTTTCTCCTAAAACCATAGCTTTCCTTACTAAACTTCTAAACAGTTAACAAAACATCTAGAAGTTTCTGAGACACTATAATATAGCTGTTTTCCCTAAGTCTTATTGCTTAGCTATAATTTTTGTCAAAATTTTTACGCTTTATCTACACTAAACAGCTTTTTGCTTCAGGCTGAGAACCCATGATTTAACAGGATATCAGTAGAACAAATATGGTCTATATCAGGCCATTCTACTAAACACTGTCCCTGAAGAATATGCCTTCTGCTGGACAGAAGAACATGGAAAGAAGAACATCTGACCACTGCACATGGTGGTCAGTGAATATTTTATTAAAAAGATACTACATAAAAGGAAATTTCTTTTAATAGTGCTAGTTCTAAGGATTTCATAACTAATGATATGAAGAAAAATAGGACAACAAATGCAACTATAAAATTATGTAAAAAATAAATTTAGAAATTATGAAATTGCACAGACTGGGATCATTTACATAAATATTTTAAGAAAATTAATTATATTTTTACTTGTAATATTTTTTCTGAAATTAAAAAAAAATATTTACATTTCAGAAATAATTTTAGTAAAGTAAGGCTGTAATAAGGTGGGAAGTGTCTTTGTAAATTAAATGTTTGCTTTTAACCTTCAAATACATTGCTTTTCTATTCATCAGTGGATACACAGAGCTGGAAATAATATCTCTATGCGCTACCACTATATTTTAAAAAAATACATCTCCATCAATTATGAGAACCAAATTATTAATGTTGTTTCAGTGCTTAAATGCAAATCTGAACATTTTTTTAACAAGAAGAATCATAGTGTTATATATAGTTTCTGTATTTCCCTCTAATAAAAATATTTCATAACAGCTGCAGCATTCACTTTAAAAAAGAAACGCTTGCACATTTGCCATCTGGTTTCGTGATTTCTTATTATAGTTAAGAGCTGTCATCCTCTGATAACTCCAGATTTACCATGTGAAGTTGACGTTACAACTCTGATTAGTTTAACACGTTATCTATGCTGTAGAATAAGCTGGTCAACATTTCAAAGAAAGTAATTACTCCAGCAGTTATCAAGAAAGACCTAAAATTAGAGCTCCTGGGCTTTACAGTACACTTTGTGTCTCCTTTTTCTGTCCCTCATTGCCATAATCCAGCTATGTACCAAGATGGATAAGAAAAATACTACTAAAAATGTTATCACAATAATATTAAACCCTGGGCTTAGCAGGCCTTCAAGGTAATTTCACCTCAATATGAGATATATTTGCCACCACATTTGTCCAACTGGAGGACAATGAGGCTGAGGAAGAGGCTTTCACCCCTGCATGTGTGACAATTTCAAACTGGCAACCTGATGTGGCTTTGAAAAGACTAGTCTGATAGCTATGCTTTACTTTATTAAACTCAGGATTTCTGAAATTAATGCAAATGCATGTCTGTTTGAAATATTTTTTCTGTTCACAATGAAGATATATACTCACTGAGTCCAATGTTACTAATACCATAAAGTCACAGTTTTAACATTCTTGAAGTGTCTTTCATATCCCCTGCTGCGCTCACCATGTACCTTATGCTTTTATTTTATACAGTGACTCCACTTTACAGTATATACTGTAGCTTCTGGGAAACCATTCATAATTAGAAGAGTTTAATAGCCATCATAAATATTTGTAAAATAAATCATCTGATGGATATTCCTGTTCATTATAAAATTATTTCTTTCGTGCATTTTGTACTGTCTTTAGTGAAGGAAACACCAAAATATTAATGAAATACAGTATGCCAGAAAGCAGTGTTACACTGAACTGTGCATTTCTTAGAGACTAGATAGGGGGTAACAGGCTTTAGGTGGCTCTGCTCAAGCAGGGGATTTGGATCAGAAGACCTCAAGAGGTCCCTTCCAATCCTAACCATTCTGTCAGTCCATAAATTAAACATTATAATGAATAGTTTAATTAGAACAACTTTCTGTTAATTCGTTGACTGAATTTTACAAACAGTACAAAAAAAGAGAAAAAATAACTACATAACAATATAATTACAAGAAACATTCTTTCAAAGAAAAATATGAAATTATTTATATGCAGTAAATCAGAAAGTTCTTTTATCAGAGATACAGTATTTTCACTTTTAATCAAAGTTGATACATTAAGCAAGATTTTTCTAGACAGAAAAAGGATCACAATGTTGCAACATTATTATGTGTTTGTATTGTCTCTATATAAATTATTAATATACTCTGAGTCTTTCATATATTGGATATTTGTGAAATGTTCTACACTTAAGCATCTGACTAACCATCAACAATTTCTGCTATTAATTTTTATTTCTTAACTTCCTTCTAAAACATACTGACTTGGTGGCAGTTCTTTTTCTGTTTGTTTCTTTCTTTTAGTGTAATATTCCATTTTGGTATCTAACTCAAAATAGTCATGTTGTTATTTTTGTTCATGTTGTTTCTTCCTGATGCACTTTGCATAATATTATTTTACATTCCAAATATGTAATTATGGCCACTAGTTACCTTGGTGATTAATGTGTTGTGCACCTGAGGGACGATTGTGTGCATTTTGCTGATGTGTTTATGTAGATTATAACCTGTCAGGAATATTTTATATATCAGGCCTTTACTGGAAGAAAATGCCAATAATTAACATTGTGAGAATAATAAAAATAAAAAGAAATAAGTATTTGAATTCTCTATTTTACATGCAAAAATGCTTTTTTCAAGACAAGTTCATTAAATAGTCCACTACAGTTTTGCAACAGAAATGGGCACCTTTGTGTCATCTTAAAGTTTTGTTAACCCATCTTCCCAAGAGCTCACTGTGAAGATGAAGGCACAAGATCACAAGAAACAAAGCTGAGATTTACCACAAAGGCTGCAGAGGATGAACACACAAATACTTAGCTATTATGCTAAGAAGGTGTTATAGCTCCTCAGTTGGAAACTATGAGAAAGGTGGCTAAAACGTCCATCATGTGTATTTTAAAAGAAAAGCACTGAGTTATTCTCAGGTCTCTGACAGGTAGTCCAGACCTCTGAGCTCTCATTTCAAAGTGGAGTTGAAGCAATCAAGTGGCTAAGATTGAAGGAAGTATTTCAGGCACATTTTTCCACCTCCACTGGCAGTTCAACATGTTTTGAGCAAGTGACTTTTCTAAACTGCTCAGCTCTTTCTGTTTGCCAAAAGGAAAGATTAAGGAGCTAACCTGCTTTGCCTTCTATGTCAGGTCCAAGGTAGTTGAAACACTGTACTGAAACACGCATATTTTTTACTACAATGTTCATTATCATAAACATTTTCTCAGATGTCAGATGCCATTTAAAGAATTCAATAATAGTGCCCTGTAGGGACATCCTCCCATTTCTTTAAAGGCCATATACTGACCTCCATATTCCTGTCAGGAAGCAGTTATTTTCATGAGCTCTCTCCATGCAATTTAAGTGCTTACAGCCTGAGCCTAAAAGAGGAGTGTGATTATAAAGTCCTAGGCTTCTCAGTTAGAATTCAGTTTAGCTCCTTTTAAAGGAATTGTCTTGTGACATATTTCTATATTTACAGACACTTCATTTAGATTTTATAATGTCGGCTTTGATAATACCAAAAGAAATACAACAGGTGAAGATAGTAACTTGGTAAGAAATAAGTATGAAGAGGAAAACATTGTGAAAAACTGCTCTTTTGTTGAGGTATCTGTTGCATGGGCTGAGGAAGCCACTGAGCAGACACCTCACCTGAGCTTATCACTGATTGTACGTTCAGATGGGTCAGGTCAAGCGTGGTCACCACAGCATGACACAGCTTTTTGGCCCTGTTCTGGAAATCCCTCTAATGTAATGTCCAACTATTTTTAAATATCTTAAATAACTCACAATTTTTCTGCTGCATTTTCTTTAAACTCTTTGGGACACCAAGAGCAGGTTCAACCATTTAATTCTACTTGTAACTTTGATTTTAGATGAGCAGCTTGTATTCTAACCCATTAACAGCCAGGAGAGTGGCACACCTTAGTAGTTTCTTAAATAAACTTAAGACTGATTAGCATTTCAGAACTGGCAACTTCAGTACTGCCATCCTCTCAGCTTTGTTCTTTCTCAAGATGTGAGGGTTGAAGCTATTTCTGCCAATTTGGGGAGCATTTCTGCCTTGTGATGGTATTTTTGATTTGTTTACACAAAAAAACTGTCTTATTATCTTTTTTTATTTTCCTTGTCTTGTAGAATTTCTTCCTCACATCTTGCTGAACATATGAATTAATGCTGAATATTAGTTTATCCTGGATAACTAAGCAGTTCATGTGCAAATAAAACTATCATGCTCTTTCTTTGAAAGCCATGCTAGGAGGATCCATAGTATGCTAATGAGCACTGAGGGACCACTTGTAGCCTTCCAAGAAATTCAGGGTGCTCTACTGTTTAAAACTGTTAGTATAATCTTTATGAAGGGTTATGAGCTGTTGCATGTATTGGGCAAATTAAACCTTGAAATAACCCTTTTAAAATAACTGGAATTACTCTAGGGATGCATAAAGTCTATTGTGTATGATTTAGGTGATTCCCCACTTAAAATAAATTCTTTACTCTAATTTGTTTAAATTTCATTAACTTAACAGCACAAATATTCAAAGGGAAAAATACCTAGGGTCTTTATTTCTCTTTTTCTCCTTAGCACATTTCTCAGTATAGAGGTTCCTCATAGTGTTGGTAACATGTTTATACAGTTATTTATATTCTTAGTTTTATATAAAATTTTTATAATGGGAAAATTCTGTTCTTAAGATGATATTTTAATTTTTTTAAGGGGAAATAAATTTGTTTTGTCAAAACATCACTAAAGAAATCCACCTTTTGGTTCAGGATCCACTTTTGTTGAAGAAAAATGGATAATGGTGTGTCCATTAGAAATAAAGAGAGGTAAGGCAATTTTCTCTGCCATATTATAAGATGGGGTCTTCTCCAGTTAGTAGCTACTGTGAATGTATCTCTTTCAGTCTCACTAACTGGAACTTACATTTACAAAAGTCTTGAATTACATTTCAAGCCACGAAGAGACTTTATAGCCAAATGATTAGAGCACCAAGAAAAACAGAAGTTCAAGTTCTTTCTTAACCTATTACAGCACTACCATTTTGCTCTCTTGGATCTATTCAGCCAGCCTAGCCATGTGTGAAAGACCTCTGAGCAAAGTAGTGTTTTGAGTTGGAATTGCTTGATCTGATCCTTAAAATGAGCACCATAAACTGCACCAAAATAGCCTCTAAAGGCTCTGTTCAATTTCCAAAATAGGGGCATCTAGCACTTTATCAGATTTCCCAAAGTCTTATAACTTTTGCAAATTGCCATACAAAATATCAACCAATTATGTACTGGCTTTCACAGAAAACATAGATCTAAAATTTAAGAAGCTATTAACCTAAGTATTAGTGTATTCATCACTTATCCTAATGCACCTGACGTCCAGGATTTTAGACCTTCATATGCTACATAAAGTTTGTATAATTTGGTTTTAAATAAATTATATTGAGGTATCAGGAATGAAGTGCAGTATGGGGGAGGTGGGGAGAAAAGCTGTGGGGAAAAAAACAACCAAACAAAAAAACCCAAAACAAACAAAAAGCAGAAAGACGCTTCTGTAAGAAAACATCACTTAAAGAAATAAATACATTAATAAACCAAAAAGAAGCTGCTGAACACCAGGAGGAAAAATATATCCCCACTCACCTCCCACTGCATTATCTACTGAAAAGCAAGGGATTAAAAATCAGAAAAGCTGCCCAAACCCCCAGTAACAACCTCTTCTGCCACCAAAAATTTTTGGCTATGCTACATAGCTGAAGAAAAGAATTAGCTTCTTTATACAATATCCCAGGCTACTTATTTTACCAGGATAGCCCCTATACCATTTCACTGTAATGAAGAACTGATATCATCCTTGTTTACTGCTTCAAAGGGTATCTCATATGTACATCATAAACAGAGTATCTCTCTATAGCTGGCTTGTCATTTTTTTACCAAACATGCTTTTAACTTTTACCTGTGGTAAATAACTGTTCAAGACTGTTATTGACCTTCTGACATTGGTTATACTTCTTCCACAATACTAAATCAACCTCTGAATTCAGTCTCAGTCATTCCAGACCAGCTGCCTACAAGACTGGTGCTGACACTGCAAGCTGTCATCTCACACTGTTAGTCAACACTGAACAAAGAATCATGCTGGGGTTTGCACATACACAAAGAACATAAGCCAAAGTGTCAATAGTCAATGGTGTGAGGGTAGGTCATATAGGCAAACTGTCCCTGGGGCTTCCTTGAATATCACATGGCTGCCTAGGCTCTTAAAAAAAAAAAGCCTGTGATAGATCTTAGATTGAACTTTGGGTCAGCTACTTCATAAAGAGCTGTGACTTTGCCTGCAGAAGTTTTGGAGATAGATTTGAACTTGAAAGTTTTCATGATTCTGCAGTCACACATAAGTAAAACATTGTCCTGAATGGGGCAAGATAGCAGATGAAAGGTATAGGCACAGAACAAGATTTACTGCTACTGCACTGTGGACTTAAATATTTTTAAACTAAAAAGGCACAAGCACAACTGGATTGTGGGAAAATGGGGATATTAGAACAGAATGTTAAGACAATAATGCAAAAGGTATTTTAACAGTAAAATGTGCAACTTACAGTCAAGTCAATCAATAAAGGTTAATAATTTAAATGCTAGCAACTTACTTATTAACAAGTGTTATACTAAGTCTAGAATATTGATTATTTATTTAAAAGGATGCTAAGATCTCAAAATTTAAAACTTAACAATGAAAGATTTCTTAATGTCAAATTAACTAATGAAGACAATAAGGGAGTTATCTCTCATACCCGCATTGCCATTGCTGGATGGCCCTTTTTTAATTCTCAGTGGTTGATTGCTCTAGAAGACATCCCTGCTGGAGAAGAGAAGATCCAGCATACCTCCTGGAAAGTGGATGGGAGTCTTCCTGATCAAAGCTGGGACCAGGTTTTTATAGAATACATTGGATTGACTGCTGTCATTTAAATATTTAGCTGAAACTTCAAAATCTCTCATTGAGAACAAAACAGTGGAAAAAGCCAAGAAAGCCCTTTCCTCACCAAGCAAACTCTTTTGCTCATCTGATCATTCTTTAGCTCCATTTTGAGTCTTGCTGTGGCTGGGCTGGGCTCCGTGTTCTTCAGCGCTGGAGAGCAGCTGATGTTATGAACATCAACGTGGCCCTCTGTTTGTACTTTCAAGTTTGTTATGAGCTCAGAGCTTGCTAGGCACTTTCTTTTCCCATGGGAATCTTTCCAGTCCAGGTCTGGGCCTGTAAAACATATCAAGAGGTGGAGTGTCCTGCTATAATGATACACTCAAACCTTAACTTTCATATATACACATGTAAGTATTTATATGTAGATGCATTTAGACATGTATGTATTTGTATCTGTATTTAAAATTCTTAAATGCATATATATTTATATTACAGATACAGCTTCATCTTTATCTTTCATACACTGCAATCACAGCACTATTAAGGACAGTTCTGGTGGTATCTGGGAAGACAGTGGTTGTGGGTTAAGTCCCATAAGCATGCTGTTACTTAAGAAAATAATAATCCCCATTTATGCTTTAAAATTTTCTGAATAAAAAGGTGTTCTCTGAATATTTTATGTTTCTTCTTCGGAGTCTTTAATAGAAAACCCGCTTTCTTTTTGTTAGATCTGTAGTTGTTTATGCTAAGTATTTATTTTCTGTAGTGTAACACACTAAATGGATTGTAGACCAATTTTTTAATGAGAAATGTTAGCTTGGGACTGGTTGTCTGATGGAAAGCTCAGTGGTAATTTAATGTAAAGAAAAAAAACAACCGAAGAAATTTAAAGAGAAAAGGCTAAAATACTTATTGAAGTCTTCCCACTCTTTTTGAGCACTTGAAGAAATTTTGGTTTTGATACCAATTTTCTACACTTTCATATACTCTAGAATTGCTTATACTCAATGCAAAATAAATGTATATGGTTCACAGATATATTATTATTAATATGGTGTTCTATTTGTTTTAGCATTTATATCTCAAAATGTCATTCCTATTATGTTGCAGTGATTTCAAATTTTCTCTTACCAAGGCTGTTTAGCAAGATTTTAAACCATAATAAATGCTGACTGACACACTGTAATCTTTTTATTTTGTAAAATATTATTATTGACAGTCACATCATTAGACATGGAACTTTATATAAATTAATTTTAGAGCTTCATCCTCTATCTTGGCCAATGCATTCACTTCTGCCTACATGTGCCTGTGCTATGTTCATTGTTTTAAATTCTATTTGCTATTTAGATGAAGATAAAATGCAGTTCACGAACACATAACCATATTCATTTTCCTTTTAATAAATTATTTAGCTTACGTTGCACATATTAAAGGAACAGCAATCATTGCCCATCAGCACCTTCTGTGTTTTTGTGGTGCTTAGACCTGAGACAAATACTTCATCAATGAAAAAATAATAATGATATTTATGGTTTGTACTGTCAATTTCTTTGGTGAGGAAAATTATGCTAAAACTGCACATTCATAATGACTAGAGTGTAAAGCATGAGATAAAAATTAATTTTATATTAACTATTTATTTTATTTTATTTTTCAATTCACCAGTGCAATCCTTAATAATCTCATGATCTTTTTTACTAAATTGCTTGCAAGGGTCAAATGCTTGAGTAGTGAGCACTTCCATGAAAGTAAGAAACCTACCTGGTAATAGAAGTCAGCAAGTAACACCACTGTGATCCATATTTTTTCTGAAAAAAAAAGTCTAAAAAGGAGAAATTTACCCCCAAATCAGACTGCCTTTGAGATGTGCCTTACAGGGTCATTGCATATTCTGCTCAGGGAATAGCAGAGTAGGTACAGGGCATGAAATGCATAATCCACGCAATGCAATACAAACACCTGGGGTAGCACATACTGTCCTCAGTGTGGAACCATGCCTCCACCAGGACCCCTCATTTTGCAACGTATTCATTCAGGGCTGCTTCACCGCCAGAACAGCAGCTTTGCTGCAATGCTGCCATCGCTGCCTGCCATGTGGAGACACCTTACCCAGGTGCCACAATGCTCATATGCTCTTCTGCTGGCTTGGAAACGGGAGTGGAAAGTAACAAGTGGGCTGGCCTTCTCTTTTTCTAAATGAGGTTGTTTTATTTATGAGTATTTGTACAGAAAAAAAAAAAAAAATGAAAGGGAGAAAACAGTTGAGTGGATTTTACTGGTTTCCTCCTTTTGCATTGTTTTCTTATCAGCTAGTTAGGAAAACTGGATGAAGATATGCGTGCTAAGGAGAAAAGTGTGTTTTCTGTTATTTCTTGGAGTTATGACCCTCATTTTAAGGCAGTACAAGGTAAAAATTTTATTTCACTTAAAAGGAGGTGCTGATGGAACCCAGCCATACCAACATCACAGCGGTACTCTTGCTTCCCTGGTTTCATATTCAAAGCTGTGAAAGATTTTTTGAACTACTGTCCAGCCAGGATAACTCCAGATGAACTGAAGGTTTGATGCAGATTAGGCTTGATAATAAGAAATATTTTCTCCCTTACACATTTTGCAAATTTATTCTGATAAAGGAAAAAATACACAATAATACACATCATGTTGCAACATGCTCCTACAGCTATAGCTCTTAAAAAAAAAAAAAAAAAAGCATGTATTTCTGTTCATGTATCATAATAATAATAACTTAAATAATTTAATTTCCATACCAGAACCTCAACACTTCTGGTTATTAACCATATACTTAACTGGGGTTAGCAAGATTATTCCAGGAAGCTTTCACACTCCTTTTGTTACTCATATTACACTATCTAAGAATATCACCCAGTAGCTTATGTATTTATATCTTTAAGTGTTTCACTAACCATTTTGCATTCTGGATATTTAGTAAAGAAAATGGAAAATAGTTGCTTTAGCAATATTGTGATTAAGATAGTCTATTTAACTTGTGAAGTGCTAAATGACAAAAGAAATCTTATTAAAATTATTTTAACAAGGAAGTGTTTTCATATCTGGCCCAAGGTCAAATAAATTAAATAGATTCTTTCAATTATATTACTCTGATTTCAGATCATCTACCAAGCTTGATCCTACAGATACATCCCCAGGTTCAAAGCATGCTTCAAGTTACCTGTCTGCTCTGTGAGTTAAACTGCAAGCTGACCTGAATACGCCATTATAATGTGTGGGGTTGAGCTCTGTTCCAGAAACAGAGATAATAATATTTAAGAAGTTTCACAAATAAACAAAACAGACCATTTTATTTTATTTTTAAAAAAATATTTCTTTTTAAAATTAAATGTAAACATTTTTTCATTCATAGTAGAAAAGAATAAGACAATATAAGAACAAGACAATGTGCAATGGTCAAAATCCTGCACTTTGCATAAGAATATTTTATGATTTTTTTTTTAAACAAGATTAACTTGCAAGGCAGCTTTACCTTTTGTTTCATACTAGTGCTTTCTGAGTATTTTACTCTCCTCTAGGTGATTTTCTTTTTAAAATATAGCTAAAGAGCTTCAGTATTAAGACTGATGACACTTCTGCAAAAGCTTGTGATTGTTGTTTGTATCAGTTCTTTTTTTTTCTCATTACTGTCAACTACAGCTATGGAGAAAATAAAGTACTTCAAGCTTCTAGAGTGGAAAAGTCCTAAAAAAAAAAAAAAAAAAAAAAAAAAAAAAAAAAGAGAGGACCTTCTCTAACACAGACTTTTTGAAGTGTTTCAGAGAATACACAGTGTATTTAGCTCTGTTAAGCAAAAACATATTGCATTTTCTTTTACTTAACAAAGTTAAAATGCAATCAAATGTTTGTTCCTTAGAACTAGGATCATCTGCTTTGTATTGCCAAATTTAATTTGTACTGATTCCTAAGATATCTTCTAGTTCACTTTGCACACACTGCAATGCACACAGTTATGAAATAAAATCAATGTTCACACCAATTTGTTTACTAATTTTTTTTTTAATTAGATAAGATTAAAACAATAACAAAAATTTTATGTAAGTTTTTTTAATAAAAATTTTTGGTTGCTTTTTTATCTTAGGGCATTAGACAAAATAGAAATAATAATGGATATTAAATGTTGACAGTATTATTCTTGTTTAGTTTCAATCAAGAGGATATAACCAGTTTATTTAAAATTTTCACTTTGAGATTAGTTTTGTGAGCATTTTTATCCTAGTAGCAGTCTCCCTTGAAAATATCACTTTTGTCAACAAATCTTTCTATGCAAAAAGTTTCCCATAAGATCTCCATAATTCTTTACTGAAAAGCATGGATAAGTAGGTTATTAGTGTCTTTTTCTATTTTTGTTTTTTTAAGCAGCAAAAAAGAAGCTGCAGACGAAACTGTACCAATGTTTAAATTCTTGCTTGTGAGACATTTTTCAATCCCTGCAAAGATGTTTTGTTCCATATAATGTAAGTAAAACTGGAAGAGGTAACTTCCACATTATTGAGATATTTTAATTGCATTACCTCCTGACAGGCAGATAATATTGTTAAGTAGCATAAAATCAGCTCAGTAATCGACAGAACACACATACAATAAAGTAAATGGAATAAAAATTAAAAGTAGAGGAAGCTAAGAGGATTCAAGCAAGCTAAGAGGATTTTTTTTTCCTGAATAATCATCAAAAATAAGGAAACTAGAAAGCTACAAAGCAAACATGCAGCAAATAAAGTACTTTTTTTTTTTTTTTTTTTTTTTTTTTTCATCTCTGAATTCATTTACAGTAGTAGATACATCCCAAAGTCTTTCTTCTCCAGGAGAAAAAATATAGAAGTATTTTAGTTTATGTGAGTTTTTCTTGCTTTGTCCTCAGAGGAAGTAATGGATACAAACTTGGCCAATAACTTGTAAGCTTTGTTCAGTAATGGATTTAAAATCTATATAGTTCTGAAATACATGCCTCGTGCTCATAAGCATACCAAGTCTCCAAAACTATGAGGTTACCTTGAAACCAGGAATAATTTTACTTCTCTTATTTGCATTCTCTTTTTTCAGCCATTAAAATTCTGAAATATGGAAAGACACTTGCAAATGAAAGCAATGTCATGATGATCACAAATAAATATGTAAATAAAATGGCAGGTGTCTACAGACTAATGAAAACTCCAAGAGTTGAAAATTCTGATTTAAAGCAACAAAAACACAACATATGTTGTAATTTTTAAACAAGAAAAGCCGCCTCCTCGAACTGGGTGCTTAAGAAGGCTTCCCCCAGTCATTATTATACAGTGATTCAAATATTACTTACAATCTGTCTCTGCTCGATAAAAAGCTGATGTTGCATTTTCTGTGCATATCCCTAGTGTTTACATTCGCCATGATTAGTTTAGCAGGCTGAGAATAGTGCAGGCTGCAACATCTTAGGAATGGCTTTTGCTTAGTTTATCTTGCTTTCTGTACATGCTTCAGGACACAGACCAGGGCTGAATTCCCATAAATGGGCTTGTGAAGGTAACTTTCCAAGAGCATAAGAATAGGGTTTTGTCAGGGGAACACTTCCGTTTACTGGGAATAATATTATTTGTGTATTGGTTTTGCCTGTCTTTTGACAGCATTTAATATAGCAGACAATATTATACACTGACTTTATAAAATGGAATGTGGAGATTAGATTCATGAACAAGAGCTTAACAACTTGGTATAGAGAAACAGTGTTGTGCAGTGCCGTGAGGAGATACAAGGGCCATGAATGCTGTGTGGCTGGATGACTGCAGAAGCCAGTGCCTACTCATCTGATTTAATGTAGCTTTCTGCTTCCAGTTTTGAAGCCAGCTAAAGTAAGCCCACAGACCAATGGAGGCGTGAGGGAACAGTATAGCCTTAAACTAGGGAGAATATTTTCAATATTTTTATAAAGATCAGCTGAACAGAAGATTGTCAGTACAAGTTAGCAATTGGGTTTTGTGCCAATCAGATGATTCTTTGACAAAGAAAAATGAGGATCTTTTACCTGTAATGCTTAAGGGACTCTGAGAATGTAATGAAACCTGAAATTTCAATAGACTATTCTGTATATGTATCTCCTAGTTTTTCTTGTCCTGGCTTAAGTAAATCATACTTCTACCAGTTCAGTTGCATTTGGAAAGGACAAGAATGACTAGGAACCGTAGGAAATGGCTATCCCATTATCACAAATCAACATAAAAACCCCTGATAAATAGTGATTGGTAGTTAACATTAGGTCACTGGAACTATGTTGAGATTTTTAGAATTAGAGCATTTTCAAGAAAACTGTTGGTTAAAATAAAGCAATATTATAGATCTGGCTTTTGTGACACTTTATGGCCATGAACGGAGAACTGGGATTAAAATGGTTTCCATACTGAGTCAGCCTTAAAATAACTGGGAACATTTCAACAAATTGATTTGAGGCTGCCAATAATTCTCTGTAGTCCATTTTATTTTTGCAGTTATATATGTTTGAATAAGATCTTTTCCAGCACAGATTTTGTTCTGACTTGATCCTTCTTCTACACATTATATTGATGGCATGGCTTTTTCAGGCTCTGCACTGCACACAGTCCAATAAACTCT
This sequence comes from Chaetura pelagica, assembly GCF_000747805.2. Lineage (NCBI taxonomy): Eukaryota > Metazoa > Chordata > Aves > Apodiformes > Apodidae > Chaetura > Chaetura pelagica. Next base: position 961,744 of record NW_009970718.1, on the reverse strand, counting down.
TGTCCCTTTTCTTCTCCTGGAATGAGGCAGAGTCCATCTAATTTTTAGCATATACATTGTATCGACTATCAACAAATGAGTTCATGCAGCTTTCATTCTTTCTACTCATACCTGATGTAAAGGGACCTTGAGTCCATCTATTCTGACTGGGGAACCACTCACTGGAGACTGGAGCAGCCATCCTCCAGGAAAAACTTCCTCCTGTATGTTCTACCTAGTAACTCACATACCTGTGTCTGTAGGCACAAGTAGGTTTTTTTATCCCTCCTTCTCATGTCATTTCCATAATCACACAGGAGGGACACAGTGCTTTGTAGCTAGTACATTTCTCTTAATTTGGTCTTGTAGGAAGGCATTTGGGCCCCTCAGTTCAAGAAGGACAAGGAACTGCTTGAGATAGTCCAGCACAGAGCTACAAAGACAATGAAGGGAGTGGAACATCTCCCTTACGAGGAAAGGCTGAGGGAGCTGGGTCTCTTTAGCTTGGAGAAAAGGAGACTGAGGGGTGACCTCATCAATGTTTATAAATATGTAAGGGGTGAGTGTCAGGGGGACGGAGTTAGGCTTTTCTCAGTGATGACCAGTGACAGGACAAGGGGTAATGGGTGCAAATTGGAGCATAGGAAGTTCAAGGTGAGTATCTGGTCTCCTCCAAATGGAGCCAGAATTTAAACTGTTCAGGCAACTGATCAGAGTCTAGGCTCGAGCTAAGGATCTCCAGCCTCACTTTGGACATCAATAAATCTGCCAAGGTTAAACTCTGGTTTGGCAATTAAATTAATGACAGATGCTCTCAATTGTCCCCTCTCCCTTCCAGAAAGAGAAAGGAAAGGAAACAAGGAAGAGAGCCTTATGAATTGGAAACTAAACTAAAACAACTTTAATGAAATAGCAATGAAGAAGAAAATAATGAAATATGTAAAAATATACGTAAATATATGCAAAACCACTATTCCACTCTGCCCTATTAATGCTCACATCACCACAGAAGTTGCAGGGCAGGCCTTGGGAAGGTCCCATGACTGGACTCCTGGAGTCAGTGGCAGGTGGGAGCCAGATTCAGGATTAGATTTATTCAGAAATGCAAGTATTGGGATCAAAGGCAGAATAATGGCCCAAATCCTCCCAGAACACTGGCCATGGACAGAGCTTGATCTTCACAATCCAGTAGATTTATACTGTGATGCATATGGGATGGAATACCTCATTTGGTCAGTTTTGGTCATCTGTCTTGTCTGGTTCTTCCCATGCCTTCTAGTTGTCCAGACACCACCAGACTTTTCCTGTATTATGACTCCTTGTTTCCCTGGCTTCTTTTCCAGCTATTACATACCTGTCTCTTTTTCTAGCTTTTATGTACTTGTCTCTCACATTTATTTAAATTTTTCTTTCCAGGTCTTTTGCTTTTTGGTCTATTGGTGCCTTCATTTTGCCATTTGCTTTCCTCTTGGCTGTCTATTCTAATTTATTTATATCCCACCTGGAGTACCGTGTCCAGTTCTGAAGCCCCCAGCATAAGAAGGATATGGAGCTCATGGAGAAAGTCCAGAGAAGTGTTACCAGTAAATAGCAAATATGAAGGGAACACTTTTTTTATTAATTGATTATTTTTTCTCATCTTGGAGGAGATTGTTATACTGTCAGTGTATCATTTTCCATGGAATCTGTACACAGTGAGATTTTGGGTATATGTATTTGTTTACATTTGTTTTGCAGCACTTGATTTTATTTAATTTCAGAGGTTTTATTTGAATTTCTTTTTTATCACCTTATGCTACACTAACAGATGTTATGAGACATTTTCACAAACAACTCTTTCACTAGAGCAAAACAGACTGTTCTTTGTTTCTGCAATTTAATTTAATCCTGTTCAGTTTCTGTAGATAAACTGGTAATACAGTAATATCTCTGTATGAATGCTATACAAGCAGCAGCTTTTCTCTCCAGCATCCTCATCTGTTGCTCATTTTCTTTTTGAAACTGAACACTTCACTGCTGGTGGGTGGGCCACCTTTGCTGAATCTCTGGTGGGCTGGAAAAACCCTCTACTCCTTTTAGTTTATTTATCCCTTTCTTTTTCAAATATTTATTGGAAATTAATTATTTTTTTTTCTATACTTACATTTTCATTCCCCTAATCCTGACACTGGACACTCATTCTTTCACTAACTCAGGGAAACTGTATGGGTTTTTTGGCTTTTGGGTTGGGTTGTGCTTCTTGTTTGGTTTTGGTTTTGTTTGTAAGATTTTTTCAATGAAACATAAAGAATTAAAATAACATTTACTGTAATAACAATATTAAAATTTTAAATTCAATTATGATATATTTTTCTTAACAGATGTTCTACTAAAGATAGGATTTTGATTAACTACTCTGTTTTTTCTTAAATCATCTGCTTCTGTATTTCAGAAAAATAATTTGTAAGGTTCTATTGGCTATGACACTCTGTTCATGAGAAAATTATTCTCTGCATGATTTTCAGCTCTGTTTTTTGTTTATTCCTCAGAAGTAAGATTCATACACAACAGAATGGCAGATAGAGCATGTGGCAGACAGCTAATGACTCATAATGACAGACTCATAAACAAGCTGATGCATACTAGGAGGGATTTTTTTGTTCCAGAATACCCTACCAGAGGCATGCCCTTCCCTGTCCTTTTCACTTTGTTCAGGTTATGTGTAGAAAGTAGAGGAAAGATATTTTCACTATTACTTAGTTTTTGAAACATGTCCTTCAATTTTAAATGAACATGATACCTGGTATATTTGATCAAGAAAACAAAGTATGCTTTTGAGGTGTGAAGCCTCCCCTCCATCTGGAGTTTTGGTTGGTGGTGGAATAAACCAGCAGGAGAAATGGATCTCAGCCCTACACAGACAGATCTCTGACAACCACAGACTCACTTTGAACCTCTTTTGGAAGGAAAAGTATAGCTGCAAGAACACCTCACAGATGTTGCAGAAATATATATTATAGAAGGATCTGTAGATAACAAGCCCCAATAATAAATGGACCTGTAGATGCACTGAAGCAGCACTGCTCTGCATAGTGGATGGAAGAACTGCTGAGTATGTTTGTTTTCCATGTACTGACTATATTATTTTATATCATGCAGTATTGAATAGTCTGCGGCTGAGCACCAGATAGGAAGGCTGCCTATTTGCTCTGTTGTGCCTGATGCAATCTGGAGTCCTCTGGGTGAAGGAAAAAGTGCGCCTCCCAAGGGTGAGATCACTTTGGTACAAGCTGAACAGGCACTGGAAAGCAACCCCAGAGGAAAAAGTGCTCCCAGCACTGGAAGAGTCATTAGCAAGAGAGATATCTTTTATTTTATTTTAATCTGTCTCCTCAGCAGAACTGATTGCTCTTTCCTTAAAAATTTACTTTATTCTTTTGTGTTTATGTTCTAGCAAAATGTAAATTTCAATATACTGGGTTGGTTTTGTTAGAGTGTTATCACTTTAATGAAAAGCTGCAGGTATATCCTCCTCAAAACTGAAGCTCATTCAGAGTCTTCTCAAATAAAGTTATCTGGGTACCGAGAGCAGGGAAGTTTTTGCTCAGTGGCACAGGGACTTGTTTTTTTTTTCTGATAGTGTTAGATACTGATAACTGGATAGATGGGTTTTCTTGGCATGCTTTTTCCTTCAGTGGAGTTAGTATCAGTAGCCGTCATTCAGAGGAACAGATGGAAGTTTGAAATTACTTTTGCAAATAAAATTCATAAAGTTGAGACTTAATATCAAATAAAATAAATACATGAGATGTGAAGTGAAAGAATCCATGATCATACAAAAATATAATGAGACACCTAAATGGCACAAAGGATTAATATAGCTGTGGCCAAATGACTTTTTTTATATAATACACAGCCAGCTCTATGATTCTTTATATGTGGAGTATACAAGGGAGAGCCAGATGTTTTATCATGTTTTTTTGCTGAGAGCCAAAGCTTTACAGAATCAAGCATTCAATGTCATGAAAATAACCTTTGAGCTGCTCATTTTTTTGTTGGATATTTTTTCCACCTGAACAGAGCAGTTGATCCAGCCAAAACAGTATCAGTTTTGTCTTCCTTCTTTGGTGTTCTGACTGCAAGTAAAAGATGCTGAACTTCCTAGAAAAAAGCCATGAAGATGAAAATGTGCTAAGCAAATGAAAAAGCAACTTGGAGGAATAAGAAAATTGAATCTAGGCTACAGACAAGTGAAAAGAAAGGATGTGGTTTCTGGCTGAGCACCCAGGGAAATCAAGTTCATTGGAGATGAATGTGAAAGACTGTATAAAAAGAGAGAGGGGCTGTGTGGGGGTTAGAGGGTTGTAATACAAAGTGGGAGAGGAAACAGCTGTGCACTGTGCTGTTCAGCAGATAAGGAATGTATGGGCAGAAATTAAAAGTGGAACAAACAGAATAAATAGGAGACAAATCCTAAAGTCTACAGCTAAAATTAGGATCCAGAAGTAGAGCATGAGAAAAACAGTGGGCTCAGGAAACAATAGGAGCTGGAGAGGCAAGCCAAAGTGCCAAAATATTTGGATCCCACAAGACAGGAGGGAGAAAAACAGAATTTGGTGGTGGCAGATATAGGATTGCCATTTTTAGAGACGTCAAAAAAGAAGGAGAGGACTTGTTTTATGAAACAGGGAGAGAGGGGATAGACCTGGGAAAGGAAGACAACAAAGCTGGAAACAGTCCAACATTGAAGGGGGAAACAGTCAAGTTAGGCTTTAATATGGAAGGAAGTGTAAGGTTACAATGCAGAAAAGCATTGTGGTGAGTGGCAGGTCATATGGGATGGAAAACCAAAGGAAGTATGTGAAAAGTGCTGTGAAAATACAGCTGTAGTGCTCTACCACACAAGCTTGCACTATCTCAACCTGCCATGGCTGGAGAAAAAAGATGTCATGTTAAGTTGGAGAACAGGAACACGTGAAGGGTGTGCCCTACTGGTCTCTCAGTTACCACTGTCTGGATCCACACAACTCCAGAGACAAAAAAATTCCGTTCCACCACCACTGCTACTGATATCTTTAGTCTCAGAGGACATTTCATGGTTGAATGGCCCTGTTTGCCCTAGAAAAGCCAATATAGAAGTAAATAAGTTCAGTGAGACTTTTACTGCCAGTGATGGACAGATTTTTTCTTACTGTCATTTTGCATTTATAAAAGAATAGAAGACATTAAGCCTCTGTCTACTTGTTTTTTTATAAAGAGGAAAATGATGTGCTTTAGGACGTCTTAGAACACCACACATTTGAACTCCCATCTGTGTTTTGAAGTATGAAGTTGACACTCTCACTCTACCACCATCCCTACCTTTGTCAGTTTCTGCTCCATCATATTAGCACTTTAACAATGCACAATGACATTTAAAAGAAATGCAGCTTTCATACTGCTTTTTAATGTATACAGAGCAGACAGGGACAGACATTAAGCTGCAATATGCACTGACTTTTTCTTTTCTATGAAACAGCCTACAATTTCGTGGAAACAATAAAAATAAAACCTTCAACAAACAAGAAAACCATCCTTGGAGTTGCTAGTGGTATTCTCTCCCATGGCTTACTTGGTTAGTATCGATGTCTGGATTTGTCTAGATGTACCTATATAAAAACCTATATATCATAGCCTCTATGATATTTTTTTAAAGAGTATTAGCATAGCTCTGGCTTCATGTTGTTTACAAATCAGCATACTGTGTGGTTAAATATAATCTTATATTATCTTGATTACTCTATAGGATCTAAAATCACAAAAATAAGCACCAAATAATGTGCCTAAAGGTAAAATATTATCCTCACTTAAAATTCGTTTTGTATGGTGGCTCATGTGAATCACAGTATAAAGTCAGATCCAAATAACATGTGTTCAGCATGTAGAAGAATCAGAGACATGAACATTACCCTACTGAAATCCTGAAGAAAAATGTTTTGCATCATTAAGCTAAACACACAATATTAAATAAATATAAATACAGAAGCAAAAATTACATCTGCATAGCTATTCACATTCTGCCTGCTATTACACTGAAAATCTTAATACTGCCTCTTAGGAAACAGTCCCACAGTTTTCCATTTATGAGAATAAAATTGCTGTAGCAAATTGGTTGCTTATTCAGAATGTGAGGCTGCTGAGGCAGCAGGGACTTGTGCTCTTGGGGAGGTAGTTCTGTAAGATATTAGTCAAGCCTGTTACTACATGTGACAATAGCACTATGTGAAGTGAGGCTGGTTTTGGTGTATGCATCCACACCTCCAGCAGAGATAAGAGGAACTTGATTTCTCCCACAGACTACTAGAATTTGAAAAGTGTGTACTTCTGGTTTTCTTGTGAACACACATATGCTGACATTCACCACCTGCATGTACAGGTAAATGACCCATACATAAAGACTGTTTCAGATACAGAAATACCTGCATTGCCTTAGTTCAATCAAAGCATGTATTAGCAAGTCCTAAAGCAAATCATGTGTGAGTGTGAGCACAGTCCCTTTATAAGTATCTTTAATGTTAATATTACTAACTTATACAACCAAAAGTGAAAACACACACGAAAAAAACTGAAGTCCCTCAATAGATTTACATTATCTCCTCAGAAACTACTGAAGTATTTGAATTAAGTCTCAGGAATTGAAGCCTGATACTCCTACACTGTTGGTGCAAAACTTTATCTAGTTCAAAGATAAAAGCTCATCATAACACTTAAAAGTTTTCCATTTGTTTTAACTGAATTCTGGTTTGGTCCCAGGAATTAATGTTGTTGTCCTGGGCTATTGAGTGAACTGTTCACAAATGCTAAGTTAAGTTTTTAAAGCTATGCCTAAACAAGGATATTGTGGAATCCAGTTGGAAGCCAGGCCTGAACCAATTCCTTCATGTGGTTTTCTCTCCATATGTGTCACTACTTATGGTCTTTCAGCTGTGACTCTTCTTTTTCACATCTTATTGACTCTATGTTTGTAGCAGACCTCTAGCAAAACAGGTGCAGTTCATGGGAAAAAAACAAACAACCTGAGGTTTCAGCATTTTTTTTTTCATTCTACACCAGAGATGAAGACTTATTTCTCTTTTTAAAATTTTTCATGGCAAGGGGGATCAAGTTATCTCAGAGTAGCTAATAGCTTCATAGCTGGGGATTCAATTCATCTTGTTGACTCATAGCTTTCTCTGATTGTGAACAGAGGTCTAAACCTGCATTTTTTTGGAAAGAGCTCATCAAATGGCTATTTTAGCAGATTTGCTCTTCACCAGAAGTCTCATTTTTTACTTCAGAAGTCTGGTGTAAGAATGTATCAACACCAACAATAATTTTCCAAGAAAAGTTTCTATTTCAATCAACTCTCATTTCTAGTTTCACCTAGAATGGGGAAGAAAAAATAAATAAATATTTCCCACATGACAAAATGCAGAAGTAAAGAAGGCTTTGCTAGAGGTAAAATGTGAGAAGTAGACAGGTTGTATTTGCATTTTGAAGTCCAAGATCCCACCAGTAACACTCAGGATTTTAATAGCAGTCTATACTTAAAGACTCTGAGACTTCTAAATAATAAAAAACCCCTTTAATTTTTATTCTTCATTTGCTTTTCTAATAAAATTTATATTTGCATAGCAAGATGCTTCACCTTCAAAATACTTGCCTGAATTTTTAATTACTGATGCAACCTCAGTGTCTATTTTCTTTTTATCTTATTGCTTTACTTTCAGCAACCTCCTCTCTAATTGATTTTTGCTTTTCTCTATTTCAGCCCTATACCTCTTGCCCACATCTTTAGCTGTTCTTAGATATACGTCTATTGCTTTTAGGCTGTTTTCCCAAAAGGAAGAACTGCAGATTCTGAATATTTCCTCTTTGTATATGAACTTGTTAGATAACTCTAATTTTTTGAAAGCTTTCATCTCTAACTACGTTTGTTCCTTCTCTTCTGCCTGGCCATTTTAAAGTTACCTTTTCAACTGTGAAAGGTTGCACTCTAGACAGTATTTCAGGGATGCCTTAGCAGTGCTGAAAGCAGACAGCTTCAAACACATCTAATCTCACACTCAGTACTATTCTTTAGATTATTCTTCTTGTCATCACTATATGCTAAACCCCAAAGGACAAAATCTTTAGCTGGTGCAAAATGGCTATTTAAATGAATGTAGCTTTACTAATTATGTAAGATTTAATCTCTGTCTCATTGTCATTTTGCTGAATAGAGTAAAAAGCCCAATATTCATAACATAATACTCATAACGGAAAATGGTATCTGGGCATATGAGTTCAGTTAATGCAAAATGGTGTCATCAATACTTTTTATCTTCTGAGAGACTGATCCTCAGCTAACAGAAAGCATGAAATGTAGGAAATTTAGGGTTTGATGATGTTGAATGATTGTTCACTGAAACCTTATTCCTGTGAAGTGTTCTGAGAGAAGGGGACACATGTTGATGGGGCATATTGAGTTGCTGGTGAGTAACTCTGCTGCATGAAGGCAACTGAAGAAGCTGCAAGTCTTCACAGCTTTGAGAATCAGGATAGATAGGATTACAACTCATAGACATATTCTACTCAGTAGGAAGATGAAAAACAAGAAAGCAAAGAATTTTTGCAGATTTTGTGCTAGAAACAGGCTACAAAGTGAATTACCATAAATTTAAAAATAAACTCTCTTTTGTGCTGAGCAAGTCTTTTATTCTTTACATTTTGCTGCCCTTCAAAGGGCAGAGCTAAAAGGGTCAAATTTGAGAACATCTATTTTTTGCATTAAAGCTACAACACTATCACAAAGCATACTGCAAACAGTACAGACAAGAAATTAATTGTGTGTTTGTACAGCATGGACTTTCACACTTCTGCACTCAGCCTCTGTCTCTCTCATGTGCCTGATCAGAAAAAATCTCTTCAATACATCAGCTTTTAAACTTCAAAACCATGTAAAATTGATAGTAAAAGTGTCAACACCATTTTCTTTAGGTACTCTAAAAGGGTAAATAGGAAAGAAAATACTCTATGCTTTCTTTGAATGGTTGACATAGTATAACAAAGAACATTCAAGCAGTGCAGCCAAATGTTTGATACTGAGAACAAAAAGGCAGGAGTAAGCCTAGGTACTGACTGGATTGTGCTCCTTATGACTGACAGCTTTCCTATAATAAAAATCACTCAGCTTGTTGCCCTTGTAGTTGAATAACTCACTGGTAATGTTCTGAAATAAATTTTCAAATAACACCTTGTAAACATTCCCACCAAAGGTGTCCAAACTTTTGCAGCAGTGAATGGAATGGTTAGAAATAATCTGAGTGTTAAAAACTAATAGACTCCAAAATCTATAGTTCAGAGTAAGAATAATAATAGAGTTCCCCCAATTGTTATCAATATTTGTTTCCTTTCCAGAGGATTTATTTTCTCTAAGGCTTTTTAGCTATCAAAGAACTAAAATCTTCAAATTGGAAATACAGTTATCCTTGAATGAACATAACTGGATCTAAAGATACATGTCCAAAAAAATTCCACAAAAACACCCTGCGGCCACTTGAAGCAGTACTATTCTGCACCTTTGAATCTCAGTATTCTTGTAAGTCTCCTGATGGGGTCACAGCACCAGCGGACAAGGAGAGAGCAACTGACGTAATTTACCTGGACTTGTGCAAAGCGTTCAATGCTCCTGCATGATATCCTGGTTTCTAAATTAGAAAGACACAGTTTGGATGGATGAACCACTTGGTGGTTAAGGAACTGGCTGGCTGGTTGCTCTCTGTCCAAGTGAAGACCAGTGATGAGTGTTGTTACTCAAGGGTCGGTAATGGGACCAGTGCTGTTTAACATCTTCACCAATGACACAGACAACGGGATTGAGTGCACTCTCAGAAAATTTGCAGACAACAGCAAGCTCTGTGGTGTGGTTGACATGCTAGATGGAAGGAATACTACACAGAGGAACCTTGACAGCTTGAGTTAGGCCCATGCGAACCTCATGAAGTTCAACAAGGCCAAGTGCAAGGTCCTGCATCTGGGTTGAGGAAATTCCAAGCACAAATACAGGCTGGGTGGAGAATGCATCAAAAACAGTTCAGAGGAGAATGACTTTGGGGTGTTGGTTGATGGGCAGCTCAACATGAGCTGGCAATGTGTACTTGTGTGGGGAACAGTCCAGCTTCTCTCCCCCCACATAAGACTAAACAAAATGCCTTTCAAGCCAGCAAAGCAAGAGCGGCATCTTTTTACTGATTTAGCCAAGGACGGACTGGAACAGGCCCCTTGCTCTACCACAGCAAGAAAACAGCATAAGGGTTATGATAACTGGCAGAAAAATAGACAATAGTTTAAAAATTGTCTCTGACAGAGCATGTACCTGGCCAGTGCTAATTGGCTAATTTGGACAGTGATGCTTTCTCAAACAGTGATTTCTGATCTATAAAAGAGGGCAAGATCCGCAGGCCGCTGCGCTCTGCCTGCCCGGGATGAGACCCTGCTGCAGCACCTGAGCCTGCCTGGGACGCCAGCCCCACTGTCCGGAGGAGCCGAGAGGGAAGGGGGGGCTGTGCCCGCTCCGCGGGGGACCCCTGCCACAGCGCCGGCGGCTGGGAGCGGTCGCCCCGGTTCCCGGGAAGCCGCCCCCCACGGACCTCCAGCCGGGCCTGCCAGCGCATCCCGGAACCGCGCGCTACGGAAGGAGGGTAAACACGCACACATACACACACACACACACTCTAACTTTCTTACCGGGCTCAACTCCTACCCTTTCCCTCCATTGATTTTACACCTCTCCTTCGGAGTGTGCCTTTCATAAGACCATAGCACCTTTGAATCCTTTTTCCAATATACACCTAGCCAACCTCTCCTGAACTTCGATCCCTTAGTTTGCATTAACCCTTAGCAAACCGATTAATTCGCAAACTAAACATTGGTCTCAGTAACAATTTGTGAGCGTGGTGAGAGGGCACTCTAATCTACCCTGTAAGATACGGTCCCACAGCGGCCGCTCCTCTGTGAGAGGCGAACGCCACGTGTGACCCTCGGGCTCATTCACAAACCTCTCCACACTGGGGGGGGAAGTCGCAGAAACATCCTGACAGCCGGTAGCCCCCGTTACCGGCCCACGACAACTTGCAACCCAGAAAGCCAACTGTGTTCTGGGCTGCATAAAAAGAAGTGTAGCCAGCAGGTCAAGGAAGGTGATTTTCCTCCTCTGCTCTCGTGAGAACCCACCTGGAATACTGTGTCCAGCTTTGGAGTCCCCAGCATAAAAAGGACATGGAGCTCCTGGAGCAAGTCCAGAGGAAGGCCATGAACATAATTTGATGGCTGCAGCACCTCTTCTATGAAGATAGTCTGAGAGAGTTGGTTTTTTTCATCCTGGAGAAGAGATTTTATAGCAGCTTTCCAGTACTTGAAGGGACCTAGAGGAAAGATGGGGAGGGACTTTTTACAAGGGCATGTGGTGATATGACACAGGGTAATGGCTTCAAACTGAAAGAGGATAGATTAAGGCTAGACATTAGAAGGGAATTCTTAAGTGTGAGGGTGGTGAGACACAGGAACATCTTACCTGGGGAAGTTATGGAAGTCACTTCCCTGAAGTATTCAGGGGCAGGTCGGAAGGGGCTTTGAGTAACCTGGTTTACTGGGAGGTGTCCTTGCCCATGCAGGGGTGTTAGAACTAGGTTATTTTTAAGGTCTCTTCCAACCCAAACCATTCTATGATTATATGAATGCTTTTTAAAAAAATGGAATATGAGAGGAAAACTTCACACCGTAAGAACACAGCTACTAGAATTACCATATCACTATTCTCCAAAAAAAAATAGCCTTAGGCTACTGTAACACAATGAAATTTTAGAACCTCTGGATTTTATTAGCAGGATTTGAATGTCTGTCCTTCATTTCCATGCATCAATCCAAGATAAGCCCCAGTGAGTAGACATCCTGGAGAAATGAAAAAGGATCAGAGAATGAAAATCTGCCCTTCAGAAGAAGGTGTAATGTAGGACCCATTGCATTGTGGAACTGTGGCATGGAGCAGGAAAGAATCTGAGGAACTAAGATGGTTAAAGGGAGATATAAAAGAACTAGTGGACTTGCAGGATATGAACAAGTTTTGAACTACTGTAATACTTTACACCTAAAGAAATCTGTGTTCAGAAATATCTATACATGCCCACACATAGAAAACCTGTAACATATGTCATCTGAGAAATAATTGGATCTGTGCAAGACTAATATCACAGATTTATCTTAGAAACAAGTATCTAAACATATTTTAATCCTTAGGGTATTCTTGGTCCCAATATCCTTTCCCCAGGGGATAGGCAACGGTTTGTACTTGATTTTGTAAAGTAAATGAGTGAGGTGGAGAAAACAGCCTAAAACAAGCTTGCTGAACTATATTGATATTAATTTGTAGTTTTAGAACTGAATTTCACCAAGTCAGTGAAAAGTTATTTTCTTAAAAATAATATTAATTATACACTACCTTTAGTTATCCATACATTGAACTGTGGACAGAGCCAAGATGCTCTCTCTAGTTTGAACTGGAAGTGTAAACTGTAGACAATCTAAAGTTAAGCAACATGATTCAAACCTATAGGTGATTTGCTCTTGGGTATAAAGGAAGTCTGAAATTGAGCTCTGTCCCACAAGAATAAAAATGTTTTCTAAACATAATATTATTTTCCTTCCTAACAGTCTAGGTAAGAGTACTCCAGAAACTGTTATCTCTGGCACTACCTGGAGTTTAAGAGCTTAACTTGAAGTTAACATCTATCTTACCATGAATGTTGTATAGGATTTTGTGCATTTTGTTTCAGTTTTGTTTGTTGTATTTTTTTTCCTAAAGACAGAAAAAGGAAAGACCAAACATAAAAAGATGAAGCTGTACTCCCCAGGATCTGAAGGTTTTCTAGCTTTTGCAGCCCCTTAGAGAAAAGATCTTTGGGGGGGATCTATTCTTTGAAGTTCCTAACAAAGTGTCATGGTAACCCTCCAAAAGCCTTTGAAGAGCAGATAATTCATGCTATATTTTGCACTACAAAGCTGAAAGGGACCATACACTGTGTACTATAGCCTAACCTATGAACACCTCACATATTTTTAGTCTCATGTAATCATACAGTTCATTATACATTCACTATATGTGGTGGGGGAGGGGAGGAAGTCTTGCCTGCCATACAGCAATTAAAAATTGACATATCTTTCCTGAAGAGAGTTACATGTCCTTATTTCTTTCTTAGAGTTGAGGAGATAAGTCCAAAGATGCACTGTAATTTTTGCAATGTGAGAAAAAGTACTAAAATATTACGGTTAGTGTCCTGGTTTTAATGACTAGACTATTTCCAAATATAAGCAGTGATAATAATTCTTCCTTTTGAAATACATTGAAGATGGCAAAAAGGGGGCAGATCCAGAATACAGTGGCAATGCAAAGCATCACTCAAAGGACAGAGGGTCAAAGGCTCAAGACTCCCCTGGAGAGAATGTTTCTATGCAGAGTTATGATGAATGTTCAACTGGTTCTGTCTGTGCTCCCTGAGCTCAGATGTGCCAGAACCACAGCTCAACCAACAACAGAGCTCATTCTTATCCTATAGTAATTGAAATTTTTTAAGATACAAATATGGTTTCAGCATCTTCAGCTCTAATCCAAAGAGCCTGTAATGAACTTTTCACTATACTTTGCAGACTTAAGGGAGGAGGTGGGGAGGTGATAGAAGTTCTTGCAAATCAGGTGTTATTCACCATCACTCAGCATGTGACTATAACTCTCATTTAGCATTTGTACATTTATTTTTTAACTTCATTTGCCTTAGAAGTAAATAAGAGAATTCTAAACCACAGTATCTACCTAGAAGTTCAGTTTAATGCTTCTGCCCTTGCCTAGACCTCAACTTTACGATCAATGAGCTTACCTGTAGTTTGACAGTTCAGTCAAATTTATTGGAAAACAAGTCTTTATCAAAACCTGTCATAACATCACCCCAAAGAATGTGAGTACTAATTGGATAAATCCCTTTGCAGCTAAACCCATTAGCATTACCTTACTTCTTGATTCTTCTTATCACTAATACTGGGCCTTACTCTCCCTCACAGCTAGGTAAACTAGAAAGAGTTGTGTTTACATCATTAGAAGAATTAAACATTAACTCATGCCAGTTAAATTAAAAAGACATTAAAACAAACAAACAAACAAACACCAAAAAACAGGCATTTGAGTTTTAAAATAAACCCTTCTGCTTTGAAAATAATTTGGCTTATCCATTGATTCATAGACTTTTCTTTACTTGTTAGAAGCAATTTCAGCACTGGTGCAGTCTATGTTGTGCATGAGCAGTGGTGGATGTATTTTTATTTAAAGAGTCATCTCTCTCCTTTGCATCACACCA
>NW_009970718.1:928685-947350 GCF_000747805.2 Chaetura pelagica | reverse complement strand
CTCATTAAGAGAAGATGCATGTTAAAAGTGAATCAGACCTACAAAGTCATGTCATCTTATTGACAGACAGTCAGTTGTAGTGGGGTTTTGTGCTGCTTCTGCCCTGGTAGCTCTATCTATGTGGTTTTAATGTAATATAGATATACTAGGAAAAAAACCCCACAAAAAACCCCCAAAAAACCAAACCAACCAAATAAAACCCAACTAAAACCCAACCTGCTACAATTCACTGGATCTTTCCCATTTCTCTCTTTTCAGAAAAAAACCCCAAAATGCCTTAAAAAGCCCATATCTTTTAGTTTCAGGGAAAACCAAACCTATGTCTTCCACTGACAGCATTCATTAGGAAAAAAACCATTAAAACTGTTTTACTGTGGATGGCTTCTCCCTGTCTCTTTCTTAAGGATCCTAGTTGTGATCTTTTCTTTCCTCATTAAAATGATACCATCTCCTTTCCTAAGTGTGACCTGTTTCAATCTTGCAAATGTTGCGAGTATTGATCTATTTGTGTCTTGGAGATAATAAGGTTTTGCATCCAATCCTGTGAGATTCTGCGAGCATTCTGCAAAGTTTGATCTTCAACTGGGGTTGAGTGAATTCTGCTGTATTGCTATTTCCCCAAGCATTTTTGTCAATTGCTCTTTTCAGACATTTTCAGTGCTTTTAAGAAGTGCCTTTAGCTTATTGGTACTATATTCCTAATTATATGACAAAGCTGTATCCCTTTGCTGTTAAAACACATGTATTGCGATCCTGTCAAGCAGCACATTGATATTTATACTTAAATTGTTTGGTTTAATATATGACTTGTCCTTGGCTCCTGTTCTCTAGAAGAAATATTGATTTCTTCTGAACCCCATTTTACTTTGCAGTCTTCAGATACAAGCTTGCTAACTGCCCCATATCTTAGATCAACAACTTTGACAGAGTTTGCCTTAGGGGAAAAAGGAGGATGTTACAATCCACGTCTTGAATGTTGTAGGTTACAGAAGCCTTGGTGGTAATACTAGGTGTTTCTAAATTTCTGTAAAGGTTTAGTTCACTGACATACAAAGTTGTATTACAAAAAGCCCAAAGCATTATTATCCACATTACCCTGGATAATTGCAGTGTGTTTTTTTATTATTGCTACTGCATTACAAATCGAGAATCACACCTATAAACAAACAATACCAGAACAAGTACTTCAGTCCATTCTGTCTTACTCAAAAGTATTTCAATTTTTGCACTAAAGCTACTCTTTTTCAGCTCTGATGATTCCCCCAGCAGGATCTGTAAGTGTATGCAGGATTTGTAAAGGATGTAGAAGGAGAAAGCATCTGCTTTGCTAAGATGTGCTGAGGGCCTTTTCAGTGCAAATGCAGGTAACAATTAAAGGATGGAAACAACAATCAATACACTCAGACACATAGACCTAATAGACAAAAATAACCAAGACAATGACAAGTTCAAAACCTCCGAAGTTACACTTGCTGATGGGCTACAAAGAAACTGCAGGCAAACAGTTTGTAACCAGTAAGGTTGCAAACTTGAGAGTGCATGATATTGGAGGTTGAAATCTTGGTGTTCTGCGGGACTATGCAGGCTGAGGAAAGAATGTACGGGGGAACATAACTGGGAAGTAATAGAGGAGAAATAGACAGAGAGAGTATCCTTGCCTGACTGAGCCCTGCAACTCATCACTGTAGTCTGTCCTATTTTACTAAATCTTCTAACTCTGTGTAATCTCACTCTCTTTTTCACGCATGTGAGTGCTGCTCCAGTGCCTGGTTGAGAGGAGCCCCCAGCCCCAGAGGTACTGGAATTGGCAGCCCACACCTTAATGAGAACTATACAGGAACAAGATCCTATCCTTGTGAATTTGTTTAGTAACAAAAAACTTCTCTGATCATTGCAAATACTCCTGAAATTTCCAAATTTGTGAACTTGTTTGCATGTTTGAATTCCCTATTTCAGTGTAATATATATAAAAAAATAGAGCATTCAAACATGTAGATGCAACATCTACAGAATTAAAATATATACACTTGTTAAATGTCTTCAAGTGCCATGTGCCATGTCAGTGTGATAATAGGCTGATATAGTATTGAAAATTGGAAACGAGTGTCAGAATTTGAAGCAGATAGAGTCAGCACATGATAACAAGGCAGCAAATATATTCTGAAAGCTGGCTGGGAAGATTAAGCAGGAAGATTGGGGAAATGAACAGGAATGGATAAAATACTATGCCTCTAGATGTGAGAAAATACTTATGGTGGCAACTTTGTGAAAGTACAACAGAGGTTCTGAAATAAGTCCAGAAAAAGGGAGCATTACTTAAGAAATAGCATTATGTTATGATGAAATACCATATTTAAGAGAGGTAAACTAAGTAATTAGGCTAATATAGCTAAGGTTAAAATAGAGCTTCTGGAAAATCTGAGGAAAATGAATACTGCTCCATTTCACACAGATCTGTAATGCCTCTACTTTTAGCTTTTTTTTCTCAGTTTGCAAAAATTCTTATTGTTACAAGGAAACCTTCCAAAAGATTTTGCATATAGGTGATTTCATCTGGTAACCACAGGTGAATTTCTAGTCTCAGTCAAAAAACAGATTCATTTAAGTCAGAAATTCAGCCAGTGATATTCCACTCAACAATTTGCAAATTTTCTTCTCAAACTTTCTCTCAGGTAGAGATACAATCTGAGTGATTATTTTGGGATGAAGAACTATTTTATCTTGAGGCTATGAAAACAGAGAAAGGTATAACTGTCATTGGGTAATTACCAGTATAGCTACAGACTTTGCCATTGCAGACTCTAGGCTAGGTAGGACAGATAGGTTTCAATTCCCTTCAAGTTCCTTTTCAGCCCAGCAATTTTTCATATACAGAGGTCTTGTATGTGTTTTATAGACTCATACAATAAGGCATATTAGAGTTTTGAACATGCTAACTAAAAGTAAAACTGCTAGATATTATTTTCTCTGAGATTTAGAAGTATCTTTTTGTCATTGTGCCACTGACTACTCAAATGAGTTGCTCCAAATTGTTAAAATGTTTAAATTTAATTGACAAGACAGATTATCAGTGAGAGGAAATATTGTAAATAAAATAGCATGGAATTTTTGTTACTTAACCATGCCCAGTCATTTACTTGAGGCATAAAAATATTTGTAGGACATGTAATAACAATAACCTTTTGAAGGAAAGCTTTTTCAGGAGGAGAGAAAATCAAAACAAGAAAGTAAACAATGACATATTGTATAACATGTGGAAAGTTTTGAGAAACTGACAATAAGAAATAAATTTAAAAATATGTTGAAGGAAGGAGGTAAGCTGTAAAATCGTTGTGTATTTCACATTTGTTGATTGCTCATGTGTAAATAAAAGACAAGGTTTCATTTTCACATTTTTATTCCAGGTGATACTATTTTCCCCCATCCCATAGCTGATCTGCAACGTCATATGGTTCATCTGATGTCTTTAAATGACAAACAAAAAGTTTTTAAATAATCCTCTTAATTTTTTCCCTTACCGTCAGCCCCTAGATCATTATTTTCTGAGTTTAATTTATTTCAATACAATTATTGCAAGAATGACAGTGTAACTACCTCAAACTGGACATAGTTCTTCCCAAATGACATGGAAGTACTCTCCAACCTGTGTTTAAAGGATTGAAATAATAGTATATTTCAACTTCCTCGAGTTGCTTATGGAAGTTCCTCAACTGTGTGGGAAAAGAGAAATCTTGCATTTCCGTTGCAACCATGTATCCTCATTATTTGCTCATCTTTTCACTAATAGGCAATTTGGACCTGTGCTAGCAAGGGTGCAATGGCATGTGGGAAGACTTCTCGAAAATCATCTTTCAAGCCCTACAGGATGAGCAAGGTACACTTCACCTTCTGTGGGCAGAAGTCTTTATTGTGCCCAGCTACAATGTTTGGGTCAGCCAATACCCAGGCAGGCTGAACGACTAAATGCTTATTTGTACCTTGCTATTGTGTGACAATGCAGCCTGCACCATGAAGAAACAGCCCAATATTATATTTTTCATTAAGCTCATAACTAAGCAATACATATGTGGCTAATTATGAATGAAAAATTAGTCTTTCTCCATCAGCAATATTGAAACCATGTATAAAAGAAAAACATCTTAAACTGAGGAAATGTAGGCAGCTTCAATTATTAATTCAGTTCAGATTTTTGTCAGGGTATTGTCCAAGTAGCATTTTTATAATTCTCTTACAACATCTCATAACACTTAGCTATCAAAAAAAGCTGGTGCTATTCGTATTTTACTTAGATTTCAGAATAAACATATTTAGTCTGTTGAATATTAGCCATCATTGATCAAGAGTTACTACTTAATGGTCAATCTTCTGTAAAAATTACTTTGTAAAAACTAAAATGTTCTATTTCATTTGAATAGTACTTGTTTTGAAGTCTGTCCTGGTTTGAGCCCGGATGAAGCCAATTTTGTGTTCACTGATTAATTTATTTATTTTCCCTTCAGTGATCTCTCTTTTAAGTAGCAGCAAGTTTTCCAGCTATTGGACTGGTAACGCTGGAATGTTTATGGAGTGGACTACATGGACATCAAAATTGACCAAAGTATTCCATTCCATGTACCTATGTAAGCCGAGTATAAAGTCAGGGATCATGGAAGTCAAGCCGCTTCCTGCTTCTTCGTCCCTTTCTTTCCATCCATTTCTGGCATCCAGGGAGGACTCCATCTACCCATCACTGTTGATCCCTAGGCTTACATGTTCCTGACCCACATAACTCTCCCCTCAGTTCCTGTCTGCTCTGCTGCTCTCTCCAGCAGTTCCGGGACATTTCAGAACTGCTCACAGCTCAGGAGATGCCGTGGGAATTGCCGGGGGTTGAGGGAACAATAGAATTTTGCACATTTCTGAACACATTTGTATATAATTGTACATATTTCTTTTATCATTAACATTTAACTAAAGCTAGCCAGTTTAGTTTTCAATCCAGAAAGTCTCTCTCCTATTTTTCTCTTTTTTCCCTGCCTGGTAGACAGGGTAGGAGGGGGAGGGGATTGAGAGCATTACTGTCACTGGTTTAATTGTCCATGCTGAGTCAAAACATGACAAAGTCAAATCAATTATTTGCCTGACTGCAATATTTGCTTTTTTGTTTAAAAGGTGGAATAAATGTGGATATTTATCTTGTTTTCTTAGCATTAAAAAAAAAAAACAAAACAACAAACCAACAAAAACATTACTGAAAACATGTAAGGCCTTTTTCTCTTTTGATCACATTTCAGATAAAACCAGGGAAATTAAAAAGCAAAATAATACATCTGGCACATCTTTCACTTAATTTCACAGGGATATACTTTTTTTAGAAATGTGTGCTGGGTTTATATGGTGAGGTGCTGTGTGCAGGGGCTGTGGAACAGCCTTTGTGAGGAGAGGCCAGGGCTGCCCTATGCTGGACACAGCTGGTTTCAGCCAGTTCCAACTGATCCACCACAGCTGAGCCCCTGTCATCGTTTAAGGCTAGGTCAGCAATTAAACAAATGAAGATTCTCCCCGTTAACCCCTCTCCCTTCCCAAAAAGGAAAAGAAAAAAATTAAGAATAGGGAGGCTTATGGGTTGGTAACTAAAATACAAACATTTTAATGAAACATTATTGATAAAAAATATGAATATAAAAAAGCACTATCGTGCACCCCTGAATAACACTCACATGACTCACCAAGGCTGCAGGGCAAGCCTTGGAAAAGTTCCAGACTCAACTCCTGGAGGCAGTGGCAGATGGGAGCTGGATGACAAAACACACAGATACAGGAACACAAGGATTGGGATCAAAGCCAGATGAACAGACAGAATCCTCCCAGAATGCCAGCCACAGACAGAGTGACCTTTGGGATCCCTTAGTTTTATACTGAGTATGATGCATACGGGATGGAATACTTCATTTGGTCAATTCTGGTCACCTGTCTGGTCCCACAGAAGGGTTGCAGGTAGGACTCCTTTTCTCCCTTTAATTTCTGGAGAATAAGAAGTTTAGCAGAACCAGGCAGTGGCCTTAGTTCTGTATACCATTCTCCAGCAGTAACTGTAAACATCAATATTATCAGTCCTAGAAGCAGGCACTGACTAGAAAATATGCTTTTCATTTCAGCAAGAGCATCTGCTTTGAATAGACTTAACTGAAAAGTAAAATTAATTGAAAGAAAATTGGTTCTATCCTGGTTCAAACCATGACAGTCCATCAGTCACAATGGTGGCACCTCTTTGAAAACAAACTTAAGTAAGGGTAAAAATGCCTGACAGACACTCAGAGCCCTGCAGACTCCAAGGTCGCTGAAGGAGAGGGAGAAGGTTCTCTAGGTGACAGTATAAATTCATCTGCAGCCTGTGTTGAAGACCAAAGTGAAGCCAGTTGTCCCTCTGTAGCGCATAGAGGACCATGATGGAGTAGGCTTCTGGCAAGAGGTATAGCCTGTGGATGATCCATGCTGGAGCAGTCTGTTCCTGAAGGACTGCATGCTGTGAGAGAGACCCATGCTCTAGCAGGCTAACAGTGTGAAGAGGAAGGAGTGGCAGACACAAAGGGTTATCAACGGATTGCAATCCCCATTCCCATCCTTCAGTGCTCCTTGAGGTGGGAGAAGGTGGAGAAGTTGGAAATGAAGGAGTGAAGCTGAACCTGCAAAGAAAGGGGTGCTGGGGAAAATACTTTGGTTTTGGTTTTGTATTGTTCTGTTTTCTCCTAGTTTTTGGTAGCTCATAACCTTACTCTACTGGCAACAAATAAATTTGAGTTGAGTCTGTTTTGCCTATGACAGTAATTGCTAACTAATCTCCCTGTCTTCATGTTGACCCACAAGCTTTGTCCATTTTATTTTCTCCCCCGTCCTGTCAAAGAGAGGGAATGGGAGAGGGGCTGGATGAGAATCTACAGCCAGCCAAGACCAACCTACCACAAATGTGTGAACGTAAATTGGAAACTTTAGTCTTTATTCCCCAGGAAGATATTGTCTACTTCTAAAGAATAAATTACCAGATTTAGAGCAAATATAGTGTGATTTTCATTTCACTTCTCATAGGCTCATATTGAGTTTTGCAAGTAACCTCTAGTAAAATGCTTGGAGAGCGGAAAATGTGTAAGAGTGAAATATCACTCTGGAAATAAGTGTGAGAATGGCAGCTTTCGCTGTTCCCATTGTGTAAGGTGCCCAAGTGAGTTTTTAATTAAATTCTTGCTATCCTGTGAAGATAGCTAAGAAGCATGTGAGTGTGTGGGTGTGTACTGTATCATAACAGGTCTGATTCATCTAAAACAATCAAGGGGGAGTTAGGAGCTTTTGCTCTGCATCTTTTCAGGGGTATTTAGTAAAAATTAAATATTATATACATGCTGAGGCAGACGCTGGACTTGTCAAATACACAGTTCTGCACATTCAGCAATTAAATATTGGCAAAGGGAACTTTTCTGTTAGTGCTTCATATGCATGTATGATTTTTACCTTAATAATAAAACAATAAAATAGTTGTCTGATGTGGCTTGGTTGTCATTAAAAATGCTGCAACTAGCAGCACAACAGAAAAAAAATAAATCAGATTTTTTTTTGTGTTACTAATATTTTCCGCTTGTAAATATTGGTATAAACAGCAAACAAGAAAATATATGCAGTATAGATATTCAGACATTCATTGCACATAAATTTAGATGTTATCAGGAAACTATGATAGATTCTTTATTCATTGTATTAGTCAGGATAGAGTGGTTGCAAAGAATGTAGTGATTGCAAAGAAAGTACTTTTGTTGCTGTGAAATAACATACAGCTGTTTTAAGCACAGTGAGATGTAATATCTCCCATTGGACCTTATACAGTAGTCCTAAAGTAGTCATCTTGATTAAATAAGCAACTGGAAATAGAAAGGAAATGTGTCCAGTTCCATCTCAAAATGTTTTTTACTGACAGCTATGCTTTAATACCATTCCATTCAGTAATCATGAAGTGGTTGAGTGCAAAGTAGCAGCAAAACCTATAAATCTGAGAATGAGATGAAAATTAGGCCAAGGAAAAACTGCTCTGGGTGGTTAGAAAAGAATGATAGATTTTTCAGTACTACTGTTTTATATCTGGTATCACTTGCTCTAGTCAAAATAGTAGTTATTTTGGTTGTAAGTCACTGAGCAGACCCTCTGCATATGGACAGAATTTATATAGCATTTTCAAACTTGTCAAATGAAATAATGTTTTTTTCCTAGAGATATGAAAATATGTGTGCTGACAAAACTAACTTCTCAGAACTAGAATTCTACCGACATTTGTTCATAATCTTAAGAACGGAATTAAAACCTTATTGAAAATGTGATGTGTACTAAAGGGAAGGTATGGGTGTGGCACCGGGAAATACATATTCCTATTTGTTTTAGCTAGCAACTATAGCTGCTCAGGATATGGCACCAAATAACTCAGCAGATTAAAACAACACAGTAAAGTGAATACTCTCTCTGACTGTTAGCACAATGCGAAGCTTGTGATGTTTCATTTTCACTGCATTTGCTATTTGACTTTATGTTAAAGATAAACCAAACTACAGGAGGCACCAAAAAACTACACATATATTTGTACAAAAAGAAATAAAATTTGTGAAATGTTTCCCTTATTTAGAAGATGGCCAACAATTGTAGAATATTGCAATTTTTTTTCTAAAATGTCAAATTAAATCCACAAAATATACCTTTAAGAAATTAAATTCTTCAGAGGTAAGGAAAAGAACAAATTACTCTAAAACATTAAATACGAAAGCCTCTTATATAAAGGTATAAATATGCAAAATTTCTCCTCTTGAGGCAAATGACTAATTTCACAATGTTACAAAGGTAATTATAAATACTTTTATAAATCATTTAATCAAATATCCATTCTTTTTCCACACAGTGTTGACGTTTGATGTTCACAGAAATTTTGTTTGATTAAGTCACATAGGATTGGATGTACCACATTTCATTGACTGGTTCATGCAAAGAGAAGTTAAAAGGGATGTTAAACACTGATGCAAGCTGAAATCACTGAAGACATGGCTCTGCAACTGACTGAAGAAATGAGTCTATCTAATCTTGATTACAGATAACCATTCTATGGATTTACCAGTAATACTAAATTAACAGTACACAAACCAACACTAGCTTGCTGATAAGTGTGATTCATTTTCATGTATATTGAGTAAACTCTTCCATACTGTTTATTGAACTTATTTTATGTGTTGTTTTACTATAGAAAGAATTCTTCATAGAGGCTTTTTTCTGATCTACCACTAGCAGATTTATTTATTCACAGTACAGCATCCAGTTTGTCAGTCTTTGTTTTTGTTTCTAGTGATAAATTATTTAGTTCAAGCAAATCATTGACACCATTCATGCTTGAAATCAGGGCATAAACTACATCTAGAGATCTTAGAGAACAATAATAAATCACTAGATTATCTGTATAAATCTCCAGTAATTATCTGATTTATAGAGATGGCAGGTCATTCATACAGATTAGAAATAAAACCTGAGTTTGCTCAGGACTCATAAAATCCATAGTAATTGTTTAGAGCATCACAGTCATTATAGCTTATAGTATTACATCTACACATATTTAAATTACAATATCACTGCCTAAAATTAAATAGTTAAAACTGAAGTAACTTCTTATACAATGAGATCATATAAACATTTTTAGCTCTTTATTATTTAAGTTATCATTCATTATTTCTCTCATTAGAAAGAAAATATTAAATGAATTTTTTAATTATGCACTTGTTTGGAAGTTGTTATACTTCTGGCCAGGAATGATTGCAGACAATATCTGAAAGAACTGATGAAAAAATGGAAAGCACTGCAAAGTGCAAGGCATGGACAAGGAAGTGGGAGGAAAATCAATGGGTCAGTCTCTGCTCTGATTTATATCCTTCACAAACACATGATACTGGATTTCAATGTTTATAAATCATTATGTCTCTGCTGGAACCAATGGAACGTCCATATTTAGGCTATCTGAAGCTCTGTCCAACATGTAGAAGTAGAGAGTGTCAAGAACTGGTGGACAGAGATTAATTTGACCCTGTCTTTTTTTTTTTTATTGAAGGCCTTGAACATTAATAAAAGTACTGCACTGAAAAAAATGCCTGGTTTATATCTTTTATTTGATGACCATCAGTGAATTTAACTAAAACACCTGCCTTTTTTTTTTTTAATCATTTAATATTACTTTATTTGTAAACTCTAGTGTATTAATTTAAAATAGAAAACCAAATTCATTGCTTAACACAATTTGTTCACAGAATATGCCTGTTCTTCTCTGTCAGCAGTGTCCTTTCAATATGTTCCTGCCAATATAAAATGTCACTCCCTTTCTTAAAAACTGGAAAGACTGAAAATCAAAGAGGAGAACAAGAAGTTACAATTACGGGGTGGCAGTTCAGAGGTTTTCCCGTCAATTAAGACATTGTCTTTTACGTACATTTATGTTTTACATTTTTTCTGTTACTTTGCAACACAAACACCTCTCCCACCACAAATATTAGAACGATTTCTCTTCTTCTTTTGACATCTCTGTGGTGAAAATAGGGAAAACAAGTTTTCAGATTCTGAATGAATGGCAATTTGTTCTGGAAAACTGTGATCAAGTTACAAATTAGAGTCAGGGCAGAGCTTTATTTGCAGGATGTGCCAGTCCACGTAACGAATGCTGATGTTTTAGTAAAATGGCACACTAAGGAAACAGACCTGTACACCAGGTCTGAAGCACCTGTGATTCTTATGGCAATACAAATCCAGGGTTCAGAGGTGGCTCTAGGAGCAGTACACACTGAGATATTTTTAGGCTAGATACAGCAACAAAAGAAGTTCATACCTTCAGGGAAAGATACTCAGCTGATCAGGGGGGTAGTGCAAAAATCCTCATCTGCAGATTCCTGACTTAATTTAGTTTTCTTCTTATAAAACTTGATCAAAAGCCAGAGCATTTTTTGTGACAATAGGATTGCACATTCTGGTCTCCTCTCCTAAGGACCACTATTTTGTCTTGGACAGATGAAAAGCCAGATGAACAATCAGTGTTTGTGGGCTGTTCCTTGTTTTGGAGTATTCAGACAAAAGGCCCACCTTGAATGCAGCTGGTCAACCCTGAGAGTGGCTAAACTAAGATGACTGCAACATGAGAAGTAGCAGAAATGAAAAACTCTGTATAATGAGAGACATTACCTTATAGAACTGCTGACCAAAGTGAAATTTTCCATGGAAATCACATATGAATAACATTAAGTGTAAAAAGTCAGCAATATTGAGATCCCTGAGGAAAGAGTAAATAGGACTAGCTGGATTATTTTGGAGGGGATGACGGTGGTAAAGATAAAGCAAAGAGCTGCAGAAGGAGTAGTAAATCATGATTGTGGCTGATCACAAATACATGTCACTCAGCCCAGTGCTTGATCATCACAGTTTAGAGCAAGACGCTGGAACTGCTCCTTCTACTCTGCTCATGTCTGACTTACCTCCATGGCCAAGAGGGCCATGGTGTGATTTTCCTTACCATCAGTGTTTACATTTGTTTTCAGTAAAGGTACTTATTCTCAGGAATGGGAGTGGATGATACCCATTCTTTTTGCTCTTGCAGATAAAACACTAAGGTTCAAGCAGAGGAGTTGCAGAAAAAATTCTGTAGGAAAAATAATACAAACCATTTCCAAAATGTGGTACTGAAGTAGCAAAGTGCATTTAAGTGGTTGAATCCAACAATTTAGCATGGAATATGTAAGGCAAAGAGTTGAAAGCTATTTTGTTAACTTGTAATCTTGAAATATGCTTGTTCACACTCTGACATATTCTAGCATGAGAAAAAAATATTTGGGTATATTTTAGATTAACTACATGCATCTTTGATTATGCTGTCTTTAGTTATTAGTTTTGAGATTTTTGCTGTATTAAAGAGCTTTAACCTATCAAAAAGGTTTTCCTGAGCTTCTCTGACTACATCATAGCAGATATCTATGTCAAAAATCCCAAGGGGATTTTCAGATGCCTATACCCTAGTTTATGTTTAAGACCATATATACTATTGTTTCTAAAATATGGACTCTGATATGATGATTCACTCTTGTCAAAAAATGTGTGCACTATAATGAGCTGCAGAACCAAAGTGTGAAGTAGACCTGCATAATTTGGTCTCATTTTGATGATTTGGCATACAGTGCTAATGACAAAAAAAAGTGATCATGATTAACTGACTTGCTGGGCAGCTGATGAACGGAATGGGTACTTGTGTTAGAATAAATATTTTATATATCATAGAGTGAAAAAAAAAAAGGTGATGTGAGTTTTCTTGTATCTTACAGTAGTAGTTTCATACTGCAGTAGTTCTACTGTACTGCATGCTGTAGTGCATTGCATTTGTCTGGAAAAATAACAATACCCACAAATTGTTCCAGGCTGCTGTTAATGTGAGGACAATGGAAAGCATAACTCAAAACCACTGTGCAGTGTCCTGTATGTTGACAACCACATATGAAAGCTTTCAATAGATTTCAGACATAAGTAAAAATAACTTTTTTATTCATATTCTTCACATTGCATTCAAGCAGCTATAGTTGTTAAATTGCCCTGTTAATTAATAAGTTAACATGAGAAAAATCAATCAATCTATTGACGTCAATGGAAAAAAAAAGATCACATAGTTTAATTGCTAATGATTGCACTTTACATATATCTTAATGTGAAGTAAATCAGCTGCACTCGAAGTTGATAAACAAGTGAAGAAGTATGACCAAGAACAATGAAGGGGCCACAAGCTCCACTCTGAAGCTTGAGCCTGACGTTTTACATGAGCTGGCAAACACAGAGTTACTATATTTTTGTGTGTGTGAGGTATATATTCATCAAAGAAATTATAGTTCTCTGGCTAAAAACCAGTAAAACCTTTGTACAATGTGGTATTTCATTTTCTCAGAACTGAAAGCAAACATGAGTGAGTCCCAAAAGAAAAATCACAGTTCTCAGTTAAACTCCTGAAAAGTTCTCAGCATGTTGCAAATTCTAAGGTTTTGCTCAATGAGGTATAAATTGCTTAGTAGGAAAACATATCCTGCACATTCATTTTTGTCTCTGGAAAGTCAAATCTGCAAATGTGAATGATTAAGTAAAATTAGCTTTCTGCAGATAGTAGCTGGCTTATGGCTGGACCACAGTGTGGAGACATGGCAGAATTGTGGGATTTCCAAGTGGACAGGACTACAGGGTTGCGTGCTCACAGCCTGCCTGCCTGTACTCTCTGAAGGATGACGAAGCCAGTGTAAGTGAAATCAGGTGCTTTGGACCAAATTTCTAGTTTGCAGAGTAGGAAAGCCTGTACTTTATTCAGGAGTGAATTGTAAGACATGATGCTCTCTCACATGAATCTGGTAGGCCAGGTAGCTGACAAGGAACACAGGGCTGATTGCATAGCTGTTGCACTTGCTAGCCAGGGGTGCTAAGGCCAGATTCAGTGCTTGTTATCATGCCTCTGTTGAAAGCAGCACATAACGTGGGTAATGATTAATAGGATGCAATTTAACAAGTAGAAATGCGCTTAGGACGCAGTAATGCAGGGAACAAATAGAGACTAGGAGAAGAGTGGCTGGAGAGCAGCTCTCCAGAAAGGGACCTGGGGGTGCTGATTGGCAGCAGGATTAAGGACCTAGCAGTGTGCCCTTGGCAGCCAGGAGGGCAAACTGCATCCTGGGGGACATCAAATACAGCATGACAGCTGGTCAAAAGAGGTGATTATCCTGTGTTCAGTGATGGTGTGGTCTCACCAGCCTTACTGTATTCCATTCTGGGCCTCACCATCTAAGAAGGATGTTCAGGTTCTTGAATACATCCAGGGAAGGGCAACAAAGCTAGTGCCAGGGGTGGA
Organism: Chaetura pelagica; assembly: GCF_000747805.2. Taxonomy (NCBI): domain Eukaryota; kingdom Metazoa; phylum Chordata; class Aves; order Apodiformes; family Apodidae; genus Chaetura; species Chaetura pelagica. The sequence goes on along the minus strand of NW_009970718.1, from coordinate 933,444 downwards.
AAGCGTGTCTTGTGAGGAGCTGCTAGGGACTTTGGGCTTGTTTATTTTGCAGAAAAGGAGGCTAAGAGGTGACCTCATTACTCTCTACAGCTTCCTGAGAAGGGAAAGGGTAGAGAGATGTGCTGATCTCTTCTCCCTAGTATCCAGTGATAGAACACATGGGAATGGTTCAAAGCTGTGTCAGGGGAGGTTTGGACTGGACATCAGGAAGCATTTCTTCACTTGAGAGTACTGTGAATACAGTAAGGAGCAGAGTAGTGCCTCCTGTTCTGGTCATGTAGTCTTACTCAGATGATGGAAATTCTTTCCTAGAAGATATCTTCAGATGTGTAGAAGATGTGAACAGATCTACAACTGTTATTAAAGTCAAGTGTAAATAATTTGTGTCCTGTAGGATTTCTAAATAGTCCCAAGTACAGGCGATTCAGACATGGAATACAGTCCTTTGTGGACACTGTCAGCTTATTTTGCAGAACATAACACATTTTACAAGGTGGGCTAAGAACTATTTTATCAGCATAATATTCTGCTGATACTGCAGGTTATTCAACCAAGGGAGATGATCATGCTCCAGTGAAGCCAAGAGCTACTTCTTAGGACACAAGTTTAGCTCTGTGCAATAACCAGCAGAATGAAGACTTCAGAGCTTATTCCTGAGTAAATTTGCCACTGATCAGAAGAATTCTCCATACAGAATGATTCTGTACCTTTGTTCTGTCTGATTCCTCAGAGATCATAAAGATTCATGTATTCTTACACAGCAACAATATGAGTATCGCCTATTTAAGAATGGCCTGGGGAATCCTTTATACTATGGAAACTTTTAGGATAATGCTATCTGTCTTAATGGTCTTCCCTAAATATGAAATTCTGATGTCATATAATTTTATATATTGTTTAGAAGGGTAATGATGTCTAATTAATTTGTGTTTTTTTTCAATAAATTATTAACATTTTTTAAAATAATAAATTGAAATTAACTTTGATTTGAAGATTATACTTACTGTCAATAATTGTAGGTTTCTCTATTCTGTCCTGTTTACATACACAAAATCACAATTTGCTGCTTCTGGGAACAAGCATTATAAATTCTGCAATTTCTAAGAAATTCAGATAACTAGGATTCAAAAGTATACTTTTAGACTGAATACAAGACTCCTGAAGTGTGTGTGTACATTCTGTTAAATCTTTGAGTACAAAATTTTTCAATTAAGAATTTGTATTGAATCTGCTTTTAGTTTCAGATATGGTTGTCATTTTCCTTTTTTGGACTGCCTAACTCACTAAGTTGCTTCAGTCAGCCAACATTAAAATATAAAATCAGAAATTTGAAATCTAATTAATTTCACAAAATGAAATTCCTTTTTGCTAGTCATGATGCAATTTTATCACTGAAAATTATAGCAAAATCTTTGTATATTAAGATGCACGATTGTACCATGTAAAAAACATTAGCACATGCAAAATCAGACAGTCGTAAACTAAAGACTATATAATGAAAATCTACATGCACTTTGTGTAAAATTGTTAGTATTTCATCAATATGAGGATGACTTCAACATTCCTAATTTCATCATAATTATCACAAAAACAGCAATAATGCAATTCTTATCAGTATAACTAAAGGTAATTTCTATAGCTAAACACTGTCTGATCATTACTCTGTATTCACATCTGACAAGTTAAATATCTCCTAAAATCCTAAAGCTTTTTTAATAAATTAATAACAATGATCAGTGACTTTTACCTGCAATATTAAATTATGGCTCACCGAAAGCTTACTTCCAAGTATTATGCAGTATATGAACTGTATAATTAGCTGGAATATATTTATTCTTATTTCCCATTAATTTGTAGATATAATTATGTCTCACACATTTAGCAGTAGAGTTATCATCCACAAATAATGACACATTTTTCATTGTTTAAACCACTTAACTGTGGTATACTTTCTGTATTTTCAGAGTTCCAGTGCTGCTTTAATTGGTGCCTTAAAAATCATCAAGCAAAGAATGGACTATTATGCTTCAAGTGGGTGGTGATTAAGAAACTTGGAAACATTTTGATATTTGCATGAATTTAAGGCATCAGTGACTACAGAGTAAATTATGTTCTTTTCAGCTAAATCTCAGTCTAAAAAGATGACCATTTCAATTGAGCTTATGCATTGTTGGGAATGCAGGATACTCTAATCCTATCAAGATATATAATTTCTGCAATGTGCAACTCTTGGAATGAAAGATCACCTTCAAGTTCTTGATGTACTGAAGTCATGTCCTACATGAATGTTGTCTTACATCTGAGAGTCCATTATAAATAGCTGAGAAACTTCAACTTCATAAACTACGGCTCATAACACGTATTTCTATTGTTACTGAGCCATACAAAATCAATTCTCTGCTTATTCTTGGAATTTTCTCCTCCTTTAACAATACTGTCATCACAGTCACTGTCAGGGCCACAGTCTATGTGAGGTGCCATCAACCAACTAAGTGACCAATGATATTATATACAACTCCTTTTCAGGATTCTTCTGCTTCTCATCCTATGTTTGTTGTATTGAAAAGATATCATTACTAAATCTTTATAGTCTCTCATTAGTATACTGTAAAAATTATATCTCAGTGATCATAAAATTGAATGTAGTTTGAATTCTTTAAGATAAATTGAAGTTGTTCCAGAAATATGCTTCAAAATTGTATGTTTATTTAAATTAGAGTTAATTTTTTTCTGTGTGAAATTTCAGAGATATTTTATATATGTCAGTTATATTTTTTATTTTAAAAATATTTTTCATGAAATTGACTGTACAAGACTTGATCAAGGAACTGGTGAAGTGGGAAATAAGAGTCTTCAGCAGACAGACCACAGATTTACATGAAAGGATTTGCAGTTTCTGCCTCAGTTATTCCCAGTTCTTTCCTTGACTAACAAGTTTTTATGCAGAAGTCTCAGCATATGATTTAGTAAGTTTTGGGGGAAATTAAGGTTTTATTCATTTCAGGATCACTTCATACCTCTTGAAATTCTTATGAAGATGCAGCACTAAACTCAGTACTTTGAAGTCTTCCACAATATCATAGAAGTACAAAATACATATGTTACACAGTAAAATGTAAATCTGTGAGAGGTGCATTTCTCTTCTATGTATGTCATGCTTCATATAGCTGAATATCTCTGGAGAGCTATGGTAAGATTTTTTGGGCCTTTGGATGAAGAAGCCGGTGAGATACAATTGCTTAAGGGCCAGCACTACAGATGTATTTAACAAGTCTTTCCAATAAAACATATTCATGTTCATAAAGGCGAGGTTTTTATTATTCACACTAATGTACCTTTACAGCTGGAGACTGCTATGATAATGACTAGATTTTACTTTCTTATCTAACTTTACAGTACAAAATGAGAGGTCTGGTACAATATTAGATTTTAACAAACAAACTGTCAACCACAAAGCTACATCTGTGGTTTTTATTTCAGATACACTATGTAGAAGAGTTTTAGGACAACATGAAGAGTAGGGTTTTTTCTGAACTCTGTGATTAGCTTTTATTAAGAGATTAAGAATTATATTATAAGATTTGCGTCATTATTAAATGAAATAATCTGAACTTCAATATTTTTGCCCTCAGTTAATGAGTCTCACAAAGGTTATAATGTTCAATTTAGAAAGCTTTGGTGGGAGTAGATAATTTTTTTCTCTTCTAAATTTTACAAGCTTTTCCAATTCAACTGAGAAAAGCTATTTCACTCAACTCAATTTAGCAACCTTCAGCAGGCAATGTGGAAAAATCTAGATGTTTTAGTTAAAACTTCGTTGGTCTTCATTTCAACAGCTTCTGAAAGGCTTAAAAATGTTGTTTCCAGGTTACCAAACAGCATGCTGGGATGTTGTGTATAAGCAAGTAGGATTATAGATTGAAACAGAAACAAAAATAAAACAAAAGAAAATTTTTCCCTGCTAAAAACAGAATTACAGGAAAAAGTAATATTAGGGCTATTTTACTTCTAATATAGAAAATTATGTTATACTGTGTTACCAATCAGACTTAAGATGTGGCAGCTTGGGGTTGGCTCGTTTAACAAATGAGAAAAATTGTTTATCTCAAAGAACAAGATTGAAGAATAAGAGCTTTGAAGTGGAAATCCAAGTCTCAAATTAATGTCCTCAAACATAATTGTATGCAGTATAAGAAGAGGTATATGAAGTGGCTTTCAATCTTGTCACGATCCGTGACCTATTATATCTCCTTATTGGAGTGTATTAACTTATCAGGATTTGCTGAGAGATCCACACGTGGGTATCGCCTCACACAGAGGAGACAGGGGCTTATGTCCTGACTTTTTCGAGTGAATAACTTGCTCAGTGCTTACTAATATTTCTAAAGAAATGCACGGTTTATTGTGGGGAAAACAAAGCAATTTGGGGCAGGAGGTTCAAAAGGAGTGATTACAACACATTAAACATATATGGGTACACCTTAGTTACACATCTTATTTAAGTGAGGGAAGGAGAGGGGAGGGATATGCCCGAATGGCTGGATTATATTTTCCCCTATAAGCTGGGGTAGCCGGAATTGTCTCACCACGCGGCAGTGCAGGTAGGATGAGCTGGGTAGCAAAGAGGCTGCGGGCACTCCAAGCGCAGGTCGCCCCCCCCACCCCCGTAGCTGCGGCGCGGCTGTTTGCCGACCCTGGAAACGCGGCGGTTTCAGCGGCGCTAGGACTTTTGGCAGCGGCGGCGGGCAGGCAGGCGGCG
>NW_009970718.1:923559-928657 GCF_000747805.2 Chaetura pelagica | reverse complement strand
TCAGTGTCGCTGCGAGTGGCTCCGGGCGGCGGCGGCTTTGCGGTGGGAAAATGGCGGCGGCAGGCAGTGTGTGGAGAGGACTGCCCCGAACACGAGGAGAGAACAAGAGAGAGAGGGGCGTGCCGCGCTGCCTCTCTTATGGGGTTTTCGGCGCTCCCGATTGGCCGGTTTTGTATTTCCGGGCTTTTCAGCCAATCAGACGGGACCTAGTCCCGCCCCTGCTTCCGGCCACGGCTCCTCCCCTGCAGCAGCTGCCCCCCCCACACAGAGGGGGTTCAGCGCCACGTGGAGACGTGACATTTTAAGTCAGTTTTGTCGGCTGACTCAAAGGACATTTCATGTTCATGTAAGGAAATACCTGGTCCTTCACAAATCTACAGTCTGATTATCAACTACTTGGCAGGTAGCAGTAACTTAATGGTAAGCCAGTATTCTGCACCCAAAATACAGTCTCCTTCTGGGTCACTGGAGTAGATGTCTTATATTTTTTTAACATAGAAATGAAGTCACATGAAGCAACTGTAGCCCTGGTGTGAAAAAGCTGGACTAGAAAATAGTCCCGTATCCTTAGCAAATTTCTGATAGAGTAAGATTGAATTGGTGCAAATGCAGCTTAGGTAGGTCAGAGAGAATAAAAGTAAAAAAGAATTTTAGAAGATCAGAGGAATATTCATATGACTTTAGGAAGTTACTGCCCCACACTTGAAAACTGATGACCTTCGTCTGAACTTCAGTAATCCCTCTGTGTACATCTTAGTTTGATGCAAATGCAAAGCAAAATGGAGTTGTCTAAAATTAATTTTCCCTTCATATATGAAGCTGTAAACACAACTATGCCTCAGCTAAGGGCTGAAGTTTCTAATAAAAAGCTATAACCTCTTAGGGACACCTTAACTTGAAAATACCCTACCTTGTCATCATGCCTGTCTGCTCAAAATTTTTGCAATTTGAGCTTGGAAGTCTCACTTGAGAATGACTACTTGTTCCTAGAAGTCTCAAGAGTGGAGTGCTGTGAGTAAATATCCTTCTCTGACAGGAAAGTGTATTCATAAAATAAGCAAGATTTAATCATAACAAGAAGCAGTTTGGAGAAGTAATTGTAACTTTTCAGCTTTTCAGCACTCACATCTGTGATGATTAGTATACTGAGAAGCAAAATATGTTAAAACTAAGGCAAAGAATGAGTCTTCAAAATGGAGCCAGGCCTCTTTGCTAAGAGCATTAAAACTGGAACAAATCACTAATTTGTGAGAGCTGAAGGGAAAGGGGGACAATGTCTTGAAAAGAATGGATAAATTCCTGTAGGTAGTCTGTTAGCAAAAATAATTTGTTTTCTTGGATGTAATTGTTACAAGACTGTTACAAGATTGCTGTTACAAGATCAATTAATGAGATCAGATAAAAAGCCATTTACTTCACTGATTATTGTTATCTACATGTGATTTCTAGAAAACATAGCTATTTCAAATGAGGTCTGGAACTTCTGAGTTAAATACAAATTATCATAGTATGTATTTTTAAAAGGAAAGTTGCCTGAATTTTTGCAGGCACAAACAAGCTACTGTAGCTTCTGCAGATATGAAAACTCGATTTAAAATACTATCTGGTAGTCACTAATCATGCTGCCCTGAATGCTGGAGAACCGGTATCATTTAAGGTTTTCTTGTCAGCATATTACACATTGGTAGACCCAACAGGACTTGATTAAAAGAACAGCCTCTAAAAAGTTGACTGCAGAAGTGGAACTTTAAGTGGGACTTAGAAACTCACTCCCTGGGTTTCTGTAGATGCTTAACATTCAGTGGTTGTTTGGGTCAAATGATATATACACTGCTTTGGAACTTCTCTAATGCAGTATTATATGTAGCACTATGCCTTTGTATGCTTGGAATCATCTATTACAATGGCATGCTGGCAATTGACAGTAAAAAAAATGTCTACAGGGATGTTTGCATACTTAAATAAGTACTAGAAGATTTTAGTCATCTAAAGATTTAGAGTGTTTTTGTTTCTTAAATTACTGTAAACAAAGATGATTGAAGATATAGTCAATAAAACACTCTGTTATGGCTTATGCTTAAATCAACTTATTTGTGTATATTGTTTTCATGCTGTTTTTTTCAGGGGCATATTAATTTCAGAGTATTCAGTTGCAGTTTGATAGGTCAAGACATTTTTTTAGTCCTAAATTAAGAGCTGTATTCTGGGTAGTTAGTCTGTGGAGGGTCAGGCAGTGGGGATATTTGACATGAGCCTGCTGGTGAAAGAAGGGACTATTTTCCATGACAGCACCAGATGTTGGGATTTGAGCTGATGACAAATTCATTTGAATGAGCTACAGTAAATGGGTATGCCACTGACTCTGCTTATGAGCAATCTGACTTATTAACTGGAATACTGAACACATGAGTCTCTGCTTCTTCCAGAGCCATGTGTGATAGAATCCCCCTAAGTCAATCACAAAAGCCCTGAGCTCGGTGGGGAGCTTTCAGAAGAGTCATCTTTCTACATGGTAAATTGTTTTTTTTCAAGGAAGCGATTAATAGCAATCATTTCAACAACATTGAAAAACTGCTTTTTAAAGCCTGCTTTGGTTAGATTGATACTTTATTTAGCCTTATGAGGTTGAAGACTATCTGTAATTTGATATGAAAATCAGTGGTCTTCTTTGGGGAGATAGGGAAATACTGATTTTTTAATTTTCAGATTACAATTTAGCATTTAGCTCCTGCTGTTGTTTTGTACCTTGTTAGGCTCTCTGGGAAAATGATGTGTGAGAAAATACTTCGGCATTTCACATTTAAACAAACATTACCTGACAGAACATTCAAGCATTACACATTTACAGGAAGTTTCCCCCTTCCTTACTTCTCAATCTGCCCTGGGGGAAGAGATCAGTGACTGTTAACAAAATAACCATGCAAAGTAAAACACACAACTGACAAAAGCATTAGATTATCTGGGGGTTTTATTGGCACTACTGAGGTATTCTAGTATAACAGAAATATCTCATAAGACTAAGGGTTATATTACTGAAGTGCTCAAGTATTCTTTTATTCTACAGAGAATCTCTTTGGTGTTTCCTGTGAATGTAGAGGCAATTGGTTATTCAAGATCTCATAAATTACATATTGGTGATCCAGACTAAGTTATTTGTTACTTAGTTTTTCACAGAGAATTGTTCAGGATCTCCACTGCCCCTTTCACTCAATTTTGAAGTATGAAATCAGCATTATTTACACACTACCTAATACATACTCATTTTCTGGGTCCATATACTGAGATTTCAAAGAAGTGTCTAGCTCCATAGGTTGACCCATGTTAGCAATCACAGCAACTTTTGGTGCCATCTTTTTGCTAGTATTTTCACCATAATCTTCTAAACTAGCTCCAAAGATTTAGCACAATGGGAATTCAGGGCCTTTAGCTAAGAAGAAGTGAATTCAATAATTAATTATTTGGTATTAATACACTTCCTTAATTAGCTCAGCAGAGGATAAGTTTCAAGCTAGCACACTGCACCAAAAGACAAGTTCGGTGTTTGTGGTATTATAAATGCTGTAAAGTCTTTAGCTCAGCCTATTAGTTGCATGAAACAAAACTTCTGTGTTGCAAAAATACTAGTGTCACCATTTGTCTCAGGTTCGACAACAATGCTCTTGATCCCCTCCCCCTTCCACCCAGGTAGGGAAGGAGAGAAAGAAGAAAGAGATGTGGCTGGATTGAAAACTAAATTACACAGCTTTAATTAAACACTAATGATAAAAGAAAATATACATGATTATATACAAATATGTTCAGATATGTGCCAAAGCCTCTTGCCTCTGCCACCCCCAGCAATTCCCACAACATCTCCTGAGCTGCGAACACTCAAAAAAAATCCTGAAGCTGCTGGAGAAAGCGGAGAGTGATGAGGGTCAGGAGAGCTCGAGCCCAAGGGTCAACAGTGATGGACAGACAGAGTCCTCCCCAGACACCGGCCATGGACGGAAGAGAAGGGAAGAAGAAATGGGAAGGAAGTTGTCTTCTGTGATCTCTGACCTTCCTCTGAGCTTACGTAGATATATGGAATGGAATATCTCTGGCCAATTTTGCTGTCTGTCTAATTCAGCCTCCTATGGGCGGATCTCCCTGTAGTGTCTGAGCTGGCAGAGTGAAGGTGTGACCTTGAAGACCCAGCAGTTACAAAAACATCCAACCATTATCAGTCTTAGTTGTAATACTCCTCTAATAGTTAAAAGAAAGCTTACAGAAGGAAAAAAAAAAATCAGTAAAAGGAAAATTGGCTTCATCCTGGCTCAAACCAGGAAAACTAGCTAACTGAGCCTTACAACCCTGTTGTCCGACTTTCTTGGGAAAAAATGAAATTAATACAAACATTAATATAGAAAAAATAGAATTAATATTATTTATCTATAAAGCAGCTGTCATGACTTATACTCTCTTGAAATAAGCTATTAGAGTGAAGGTTTGTGTCATGCTTTGCACAGTTTTGATTAAATTGCCTTCAGATACTGGAATCCACAGCTACTAGTATTTTCTTTAAAGTTCAACACTTGGTGAGGCATTTGTTGCCATAGTAGAAGAAGGTTCGCTTTTGTGTAGCTCTGTAGTAATTGAGCTGTTCTTGTTGCTAGTAATGGACCACAGCTTTGTACTAATTTAGATATATGAGGCCTGTCACGATCCGTGACCTATTATATCTCCTTATTGGAGTGTATTAACTTATCAGGATTTGCTGAGAGAGCCACACGTGGATATCGCCTCACACAGAGGATACAGGAACTTATGTCCCGACTTTTTTGAGTGAATAACTCGCTCAGTGCTTACTAAATTTCTAACAACAGCAAGGTTTATTGTGGGGAAAACAAAGCAATTTGGGGCAGGAGGTTCAAAAGGAGTGATTACAACACATTAAACATATATGGGTACACCTTAGTTACACATCTTATCCACGTGAGGGAAGCAGAGGGGAGGGATTTGCCCGAATGGCTGGATTATATTTTCCCCTATAAGCTGGGGTAGCCGGAATTGTCTCACCACGGCAGTGCAGGTTCGATGAGCTGGGTAGCAAAGAGGCTGCAGGCACTCCAAGCGC
>NW_009970718.1:886050-923502 GCF_000747805.2 Chaetura pelagica | reverse complement strand
GGCGCAGCTCCCGGCAGCGGGGACGGGCGGCAGCACGCGGCAGGAACAATGGCGGCGGCAGGCTGTGTGTGGAGACGACCGCCTCAAACACACGAGGAGAGAGCGAGAGAGAGAGAGAGAGAGAGAGAGAGAGGGGCGTGTCGCGCTGCCTCTCTCATGGGGTTCTTCGGCGCCAGTTTTGCATTTCCGGGCTTTTCAGCCAATCAGACGGGACCTAGTCCTGCCCCTGCTTCCAGCCACGGCTCCTCCCCTGCAGCAGCTGCTCCCCCCCCCATACACACAGAGGGGGTTCAGCGCAGCGTGGAGACACCGTTTTAAGTCAGTTTTGTCGGCTGACTCAAAGGACATTTCATGTTCGTGTAAGGAAATACCTGGTCCTTCACAAGGCCTAAGGACTTGTCTGGTCTTATTTTAGCTATTAGTTGTAACAGAAAATTGTGCAATAGTTAGGTAATTAAAGTGTTTCAACCAGCTTTATTTTAGCTTTATGCAACTAGATTTTTTAGCCTGTGAAATTACACTGTAAACTGTAAATGTCTAAAAGAGTCAAAGTTTTGACTCTTAACGACTGTTAGACACAGCTCTCAGAATAGCCATCACAATTTTTTCTTGAGTTGATGCCTTCAAGTCAACTAATATTCCTCCTGTTCACAGGAAAAACTCTGTTTTACAGGACAGTTTGCTAGGAAATGTGCACAACTGAAGCTGTTGTGATGGTTAAATTTTTCCAGAGCATGTGCTCACTAGACATTGTTGATAATGCTTAAAACTGTGGCTGTTGCTGAAAAATTTGCAAAACTGCACAGTTGCAGATTTGTCCTGCTAAATATATGGCAGAGTTGGAACAGTGAGTCTTCTGGGCAGATCTGCTTTTTTCTGATCCCATCCTTCTTCTTTGTCACCTGATCTTTGAGGGAATTTTTTTTTTCCTGTGTTCTTGCGGCAGTTGCAAGAGGCTAAACATATCGGAACTCCCTGATGCTGAAGATAGAAATAGAGGAAGACGGGGTTCCTGTGGGAGAAGTGCAGGTGGCAATGGGCAAAGCTAGAGTTTTCTTTAATAGATTTTCACAGCCATGAAGGACTGAGTAGGAGAGAAGGAAATAATTGCCTTTGCTCTGAGCAGATGGTTTAAATCACGTTGCCTTTCTCCCACATTCCTCAGCTAGGGAAACAAATTCCACAGCACCATGTCCTGAACAGAATGGAATGGCGAACAGGACGTATGTGCACTGATTGAGGGCTATTTCATATGGCACTGAAATTTTAACCCTTAGAAGGAAGAAACACAAACTGTCTCAACTTGGGTGAGATAATAGATGAGACATATATGCACTGATTGAGATTTATTGAATATAGCGCTGGGGACTTAACCACTTAGAAGGCACAAGCACAGTCAGATTGTGGGGAAATTGGGAGATTGGAACATAAACTAAGGATAGAATGCAAAAAAAAATATCTTAACAATAAAATATACTACTAGTACTTAGATCAAACAAGAAAGGGTAACCATTAAAATGCTGGCAACTTACTTATTGCTAAGTATTATAATAGGCCTAGAATATTAATTATCAACTTTAAAAGGATTCTAGAGTCTTAAAATTTAACTATGAGCAATTGCTTAATATTAAGTCCACTAATATAGACAATAAAGGAATTAATATCTCTCACCATTGCCTGGCTGCAGCTGGGTGTTCCTGGGTGCATCTGAATTCTTGAGAACTAACCTCTCTGGCAGGCGTCCTTGCTGGAGAGGAGAAGGTTTGGCACACCTGCTGGGAAAGTGTACGGGAGTTTCCCGATCAAAGATGGGACCAGGCTTTTATAGAATAAACTGGATTGACTGCTGTCATTTAAATGTTTTGCCATACCTCCAAGATCTTTCATTGAAGAATAAAAGGGATAGAGTGGAAAAACCATGAAGGCCCTTTCTCACCAAGAAAATTTGTTTATTTGTTCGTTCTTAGATATTCTCCGTTTCAGGCCTGGTTGTGCCTAGGCCAGGCTCCATGTTCTTCAACACTGGATAGCAGCTGGTGTTATGAACATCAACTTGGTTGTCACTTTATAACTTTCAAGGTTGTTACAGGCTCAGAGCTTGCTAAGCCCTTTCCTTTCTCATGGGAATCATTACACTCCAGGCCTGGGCCTGCAAAACTGAGAAACAAAATTAACTGAGTGATAGAGGGAAACTGAGGTAGGCATATTGAGAGACGGAGCATCCTGCTACACACTGATAGCCTTGCAGTGCCAACCTAGCCAAAACACACATTGAAGGATATTTGCTGCATGCACAGGAGCACACCATGCCCAAAGCAAAATATATGCATCTCACGCCCTGCTCATAGCAGTGATCCGCTTCTCGTGAGATCTGAGAATAAGGACTGGTAATGTAGGACACCTAACGCAGATTACATGGCAGAGCAGGAAGGAGGTCATTGGCATATTCTGACCTCTTTTCTTACTGACAAAAAAAACCAACAAAACAAAACAAACAAAAAACCCCACTTATTTTGAACAAAGTTATTTCCGATTTCGTGGGATTTCCCTGCTTATATCTCCCCAAAGCATCCTACGCCAGACATTAATCAGGAGTGACAAAAATATGCTGGCAAGTAATCTGAGCTGGTAGCCAGAGGTTCTCACGCAGGCTCCTTCCCATACCCTTGGGCAGCTGTTACCCATGCCAGGCAATCCTGTACCACTGCTGCAGCCTGGAAAGTGAACACCTGCCTGCTGTCTGGCCACAGCAGACTCGGAGGCAGCCAGCTGCTCCCTTTAGTTCTCATTAATTCTTGGTTCTTAAGAAATTGATAAGGAGCATAAATAAAATGTATGGTAGAGACTGTTCAGCATGAAGTTGGTTTTTCAGTGTCTGAGAACTTCAATTGCAGAGGAAGGTCCTCTATCTTTTAGTCTTCAGACAGAAAAGTGCACTTTTCACATGCATATTTGTTTTCTTCCAGACTTTATTCCCTTAAGTAGTATGCACCACACCCATCATTTGGGACAGATTATTAACATTTGTCTGCAGCACAAGGATACAGATTATTTGGACTCCATTCTAGCTGTAACAGAACTTTAAGGATGTGCAGTATCTAACAAAGCATATTAAAGCCAGGTCTTCAAATCCTCAGAAACCATTTCCTTTGAGAGGAATAACACACCAGTTCTTTCAAATTATATTTCTGAGCCTAGTTATGGAGAAGCCTATATCCCATGATATGTTGATATGTTGTTGGGGTCTTCTTTTACAGACAAGTGGGTTTATTTTTTTTGTTGTTTATTTTTAAAACTATATATTAATCACTAATTGCTATTAATAGCTAAATATGAAGTCTTTCCTATTTCTAGCTATGGCTTGTCTACTTAAAAAAAAATAATATATATATATAAAAAAATAGACAGCAATAGACAGCACTGGAACTCTGGCATTGAGAGAGAAGCTATTTCTCTAGCGTGAGAGAAATGAAATCAGCCCTATCCCAGTGCAGGCCAGGTAACAAAACCCGCCTGGACCTCCAGGAACGACACTGGAGATTTGGCACAACTCTCAACCTAAACGTTGGGAACTTGTTTTTACTACTTGTACTTCTGCTTGAGGCCCTTTAATCAATATATGCCATGATTCAAAGCTATCCAGTGCATAGCAGGGAATTCTGGGAGCATTCCATTATGCGTTTAGTTTGTGATACGTTATTATGAGATACAGAACCACCCAAATGCAACTGGAAAACTCTTAAACTATCAAAGCTGGGGATTTTTTCTGTGATAAGAAATGCATAGAGGTACCCTGGATAGACTTTGAGTTTGCTTTGTGTAGAGGGTAACATAAGCATTCCTTCCTCCTTTGAGAAGGGAACAAACTCTGTCTGTCCATCATAGAAGTAACACAACATTGACCAGTGATTTTCAATTTTTTAAAATTTTCTTTTTATTTTCCGGTTACTAAGAGTTCTTTCAAGTCTCCTTTTCCATATATCAACTATGATAACTCCCTACACTCCAGGACTCCAGCATGTTGTTAAATTGCCTGATGCTTCTCTGAGCAGCTGCCCAGTAGGGATATAGTTCCAACTCCCCATATGTGAATGAACAGAAGAAGGTAAGGTGAAATCCTTCAGATTCTCATACTGCGCTAGCTGTTAAAAACTACAGATATGCTATGAATTACAATATTTATGTGAGTACTGCACTAAATTTTTATGTTCAACCTTCATAATTTTAAGTGTTTGTTTCTGCCATGCAGAAAAGCAGTAAAGAGAAATATGAAAACACTTTAATTTTATTTAGAAGTGTCATCTTCCTCTTGCTGTGTGTGTGGCAATAAACCAGAACTTATTCTGATGGCATTATCAGCCATAAGCATTACAAACTGATACATTTCCTAGTATGTTCAGCATTATAATGAACTTTAACGTACTGAATACTGACATTCAACCACTATAAAAATACTTCCATTACAGGACATTTGTTATGCCTTCAGTCATGTAGAAATCAAAGAACAATCTACAGACTTAAGTTTTATTTTGAAATGTTGGTTTCTATTTATAAACATAAATAAAAAGTATTTGTCCTAATAGCATTTCGAGGCAACAAAAAACAAGACAGTCTGTGCTTCAGGATGCTATCATCAAGAAGTGATCACTTAACGAGTACACTGAACATACTGTAGGTTTGCTCTGTATTTTAAGAAATGGTTAGTGTACTTTGAGCCTAACCTTGGTTGTTTCTGCAGACTTTTAAAAATAGGTCATTTATACAAAATGTATTATTTAGGCTGATTGATATAACAGGGCTCCAAGCAGAGCTCATAGTTCTGTTTAATCTTTCATGGTGGCATCCTAAGTTCAGTTTTTATAAACTTTATTTTTATAAACTTTATGGTGGAAGAAGAGTTTTGAAACAAAACAGAGAGTTCTTAGTTCAATCTAAATGTTGAGGTTTCTTCTGCAGCCAGATGTCTTGAACTGGAGTAGCAACCAGCTAAGCATTTTAGGGAGTGTATGCCCAAACAACAACACTTTTTGAAACAATGTGCTGACAGCTACATCTAAATTTGACACTTACTAAAAAAACAGCTGTTGTTAAAATGAAATGCATACTGGTTTTGTTTAGTTTCTTTTCTCTTTCTTTTTTTGTTGTTGTTTGGTTTGGGTTTTTTTAATGTTTTAGTTCATCCTCTAAAATAAGCTTGAATTCTAAGCAAGGAAAGGTTAGAATAACCATTTTTCATTACGTTCCTGTTGAGAACAATGATAACTGACAAATACAATAAAATTCCCTGAAATAGAAGGGGGTTGCCATTAAAAATATGTTCGTTACTACTTACAAATAAAGATTGATTTCACAGGCATCTAGAGAGTTATGTCAAGGGTATAGATCATGAAACTATGGTACTAGCATAATGTGCATTGTGAAAGCGAACAAGATTATGTTAACCAGAACACAGTCCTCTAATGAATCTGTGTTAAGAACCCAATATCTCTGGAGGGAATGGGCATGAAAGTAAGAACTGGGACAGTAGTTCCTCTGGGTGGACCAGAAGGAATTGTGCTGGGAGTGGGGATGAGAACAGAAACAAGGAGGAATGTGGTCATGACTATGTCTTCTCTAAATCACAGAATCACAGAATGTTAGAGGTTTGATGGGACTTCTGGAGAGTGAGTCCAACCCCTCTGCTGCACCAGGAACATCACAGAATCTAGGCCAGGTCACACAGAAACACATCCAGACAGGTCTTGAAAGTCTCTAGAGAAGGAGACTACACAACCTGTTTGAACAGCCTGTACCAGTGTTCTGTAACCATTACAGTAAAGTTTTTCCTCATGTTGAGGTGCTTATTGTGCTCTAGCTTGCATTCATTGCCCCTTGTCCTATCACACACAGGGCACAACTAAAAAGAGATAGGCCCTTCTTTCTTGACACCCACCCTTTAAATATTTATATACATTAATAAGATCTCCTCACAGTCCTTTCTTCTCCAGGCCAAACAGCCCCAGGTCTCTCAGCCTTTCCTCATATGACAGGTGTTCCAGTCCCTTAATCACCCTCATATCCCTCCATTGGACTCTCTCAAGTAAATCCCTGTCCCTCTTGAACTGGGGAGCCCGGAAATGGAAACAATACTCCAGATGAGGTTTCAGTAGGGAAGAGTAGAAGGAAGAGAGAGCCTCCCTCAGCCTTCTGGACGGACTCTTCTATAATGCACCCTAGGATACCATTTGCCTTCTTGATCACAAGGGCACATTGCTGTCCTGTGGATAACTTGTGGTCCACCAGGACTCCAGAGTCCTTCTCTGAAGAGCAGCTTTCTGCCAGGTCAGCTAGAAATGTACCTTTACTGGTACTTTTTGTTGTTCCTTCCCAAGTGCAGGACTCTACATTTATTCTTGTTGAACATCATTAGGTTCCTCTTTGCCCAGCTCTCCAGTCTGTTCAAATATTGCTGAATGGCCACACAGCCATTCCAATGAATCAGCCAATCCTCCCAGTTTTGTTCCCTCATCCAGGTCATTGATGAAGATCTTGAACAGGCCGGGACCCAGCACTGATCCCTGGGGGACTCCACTAGTTACAAGTCTCCAGCTAGACTCTGCAGCATTGATCATCACCCTCTGGGCTCTATTGTGTAGCCTGTTCTTAATCCATCTCACTCTTCATCCTTCCACTCCAAAATTCCTGAGCTTGCTCATGAGTATATTATGGGAGACAGTGTGAAAGCCTAAATCTTTATTCTTTTACTGTAAACAGATTGTTTCAAAGCACCTCATTTTCTCATGCTCCTGCTTCCAAAGGAAATGCTAACCAGCTACTGCTGTCTCCTGCTCAGACAGGAGAATTCCTGTCAATAGGGCAAAAGCGAGGAGAAATTTTGTCTACAAAAGTTGTGCTTCATGGGCACCTAAATCTTGCAGCATCTAAATGCATAAATAAAACAAGAAGCAGAACCCTTGACTCCCAGTGAGCTGTCTTCACTACAGACACACATACTTTCACTAGCTTCTCTAGCCCCACTAGTTTTGTAAATGCTTGTCCAGAGAGATAGAGTAAAATGCATTATGATAACTTCATAATGAAGGTATTTTGCTGGCTTGGGAGACATAAAATTTTGGAATCCCACAAGATAAGAAAGGCCAAGAGCTGATGTCTGCCTTGATGCCAAACTCCTTTGTAAATAATAGCACCATTGTCTTCATCACCATTTTCACCACAAAGGGTATGGTACTGCTTAAAGTCTAACCAAGAATATTAGTCTTGCCCTGCCTTCAGGGTGAGATGCAGAGGAACCTCAACAGGCTGATGAATCTTCCTTTCATTCCCACTGCAGGCATGAGGAAAACCGTAAATTAAGCCAGACCACAATTTCAAGGTCTTTTTGTCATGTGTTTGGGTTTTTTGTTTTGTTTTCTCTTTAATTATCTTTTATGATCATGGAAGCGTTAGCTTTCATTTTCTGAGATGCTTAGTTCACTATCTGTTGTGGAGGAAGTCCAGGTTTTCAATCCTGAGTCTAGGTTCTACTGTAAAGTCCCTGCTGTGTTCCTTAGACTGAGGTGTTTACAGTGTCTTACTTAGTATCAAATGCCCCGCAATGCACCCAGGTAGATAACTTCTGAAAAATATTAGAATTAAACAACTTCATATGCTAAAAAGTGCTACAGAAATCTACCACAGTTTAACTTCAGAAACAAAAACTACATATATTTTAATAAAATAGTTATAATGAAAGTCAGAAAGAAACTGAAGAGAGTTAATGAGTCTAAATTCTCCCAGGCAGGTAGTATGGAAAATTAAAGACCATATGTGAGGCAAAGTCTCTATAGAAAACCTATCTAAAAGGCTAAAAAGAACTAGAAAACAGCTGAGTATAAGGGATTGTAATATTTTATTTTTTAAAAAAGTAATTCAAGCAATAAAATTTAAGTCTAAATGAAGAAAGTAGGATGAAAGAGGATATATACAGGTAAGTTAAACACCGGAGGTTTTTGGTAGTGACTAACACCATTAAAACTTCAAATAGGATTTTTAAGCACAGTGAAGTCAGGAAGATTGCCAAAGAATTGACAGGGGTCCAAAGATGATGCAGGTGCTAAAGAAACACTTAAGGAAGAAATTGCCATAGTAGAACAGCTTAAAATGTATTGTATTTGTATACTCCTAATGCATCTCCATAATGCTTCTCATTTTTTTAATGAGGGAACATTCTGAGGAGCTGTCTCAGATTGAAGTGTTAGTAAATGGAGAAGCCAATAAAGAGATTAATAAGAAATTGACATGAAGATATGAGTTTCAGCCAGGAACATTAAAGGTAATAAAATA
Organism: Chaetura pelagica; assembly: GCF_000747805.2. NCBI lineage: Eukaryota > Metazoa > Chordata > Aves > Apodiformes > Apodidae > Chaetura > Chaetura pelagica. The sequence continues at coordinate 915,180 of NW_009970718.1, read as the reverse complement.
TGAAATTGCTAACTACCTACTAAAATCAGAAAGATGGAAAGCATCAAATAGGACATCAATTTTTAAAATAGTTCAGGAAAGAACTAGAACATGAACTGGTAAATCTGATTTAACTTCAGGCAAACTGTAAAGATTAGAACTGGCATAGGGGAAAGAAAAGAGAAAGAGGGAGAAAGAGAAATGGGAAGGAAAGCAGAATTAATGCAGATTCTATAGAAAGCAGTCTTTCCATCCAAAATCAATACAGTACTGTAAAAAAGTCAATGACTACTTTGGGAACACTCCCAGACAGTGGAACTGGATTCTATTTACCAATAAACTGTTAGAATTCTCTAAGGCAGGCTTTTGACTCAGGCCAACTATCACTGTCTTGCTTACAATTTAGGAGGTAAAGAAATCTCTAGATGATTCTTGACATACAGCCATCTGTTTTGGAGAATATGAAACATAGTCTGGGCCCTGCTGTTGAGTTCATATGCCAGAGAGCAGTTGTGGGTACATTAAATGTGTTGGTATTAATGCATCTTTAGAATTTGTGGACAATGAAGATCCAGTTGCTGTGTTTCCAGGGTTTTAATAAGATCTGCCATCACAGATCTCTAAAGAAATTGAGCCATCCTAGGGGAATCCAAAAATAGAAACCTGTACGTAGAGGTAGTAGAAAGGACAGGAGAAGGGAGCTGCTCCTGGCTGTCCATACATGATGACAGGATTTAATTTCACTGCAACTAATGTAGGAAACATTTGATGTTGTTTGGAATAGTTTAATGGGAGAAAAGAACATTTCTAGTCCCTGAGAGCAATCAAGAAAGCAGGAAAACTGTTTGATGTTACTGTAAATCATAGAATCATTTAAGTTGGAGAAGAATCACGGCCACCAGGACATGGGGAGTGATCAACCCCCTGTACTTGACACTGATGAGGCTACATCTTCAATACTGTGTTCAGTTTTGGGCCCTTTACTACAAGAAGAACACTGAGGTGCTGGAGCATGTCTAAAGAAAAATAAAAAAGCTGGTGAAGGGTCTGGAGAGAAAGTCTTATGAGGAGTGGGTGAGGGAACTGGTATTGTTTAGCCTGAAGAAAAGGAGGCTGAGGGGAGACCTTAAAAAACATGTAGATGTGGTGCTTAGGAGCATGGTTTAATGGTGGCCTATGTAGTGTCAGGTTTATTGTTGGATTTGATAATATTAAGGATCTCTTCCAACCTAAATGATTCTGTGGTGCTATGATTCAATGATCATTATTCTGTGATGATAGTCACACAAAATATGCCTAGTTTCTTTCCAAAAGTAACCAGCCTATTTTGTACTGACTGAATTAAAAGCATAAACACTAGATAATTGTTTATTTTGCTACTTTTAAAAACTTCAGACTAAGATCTAACTTCAGACTCATGCAGCTAGTTTCATTCTTTTACTTTCTCAATCTATTAGCAACCTTTTTTGTAGGTACATAGGACTATTTAAATCTTTTTTATAATTTCTGTCACCCTTCAGATCATCACCAAAGCATCACAGTTAGAGTTGAAGGTTAATAATGCTAAGACAGAAAAAAAGTATCAACAGTTACACAAGTTCTATATTATTTTCCAGAAACAATTTCTTTTACCTCCCTCCATGTGTTTTCAGCTTACTACAGCAATTGCTTTCTTGCATCAGTACTGCAAATTTAACTGACTGTTGCATGGTATATATGTAACCCAATTCAATAGTAAGTTTTGAACTCAGAAATATTTTATTAGCAATAGATTTGCTTTACTGTTAATTGTGATAATTAATTATTAATTAGTTGATCGTGGCACTCTTCCTTCAGCATGTAAGTTACCTTCACATCATCCTCCTAGAAGCAACTCCCAACTTCTTTTAACCAGAGTCCTACTAAAATAAAGAAAGAGTGGTTCACAGGCAGAAGTGAGAAAAAAGGAAATGAAACAGACTAAATGTTAATGTCTCTCAGCCATGAAAGACAATGCAAGACTTGTCAAAGGACACATTTCACATAATTACCCACATCTCACCGTGTCCATCTGTCACATGTTCCTCAGGAATTAGCTTTAAACCTTTCAGATACTAACAATTCAACTTAGTCTTTAATGATATGCAAGGAAATTGCCTGTCATTATTTTACAGATAAGAAACTTAGAGCTGATATCTTAACTACTAATAAACCGTGCCTTCTGAAGATACTGGATAAACAGCTTATTTGGTCCATTCCAGTTTTCTTCTCCTGGAGATGACACCTATATTACTAGAATTCAATAAACTAAGGTATCTACAAACTGCCTTGTAACAAAAGCTCTTGTAATGAAAACAGGAGCATATTTTGCAGTGATAAAAAATGACAGACCAATTACAGTGAGCCTTAACTGTTATAGGTAAATTACAGACAACAGATTTTATAGATTTTATTAGTTCTAAGCTAATGATTGCTATCACCCTTTCCTTTTATTATCTCATGTCTGCTAAACTAGCGTTCTTCCATTGATTAACGCCTTCCCACTTTCACAGACAACTAGAATATAAAACATAACAGCAGTAACAGCAATTGTACTATAAATGCAAATCTAGTACCAATAAAAGATGCTAAATTCATTACTTATACAATGTTTCAGTATTAAAAAGAGAGAATCAGAGACTCATTCCATGGTCTAATGAATTAGTTGAGCAAATGTTATTTTATTGGCAGTGTAATAATAAATTAAATTTAGAAATATTTCAGAAGTCACAAAGTCCAATCCCTGCCTAAAAAAGATAGCTTTCTGCAGGAAATTGTGCATTTATTTTCCTGTGCAATTTAAAGGACTTAAGTTCTTGAAATATTTCCTTAGTTCCCACAGAAATCATAAAAAAATACAGATGCCTGATCAAACAGCAAGGAAAACTGCATTCACTCACCAAGTGTAGTTCAACCAAGAATAAGAAAATGTTTATTCTCCATTAAGGCTTCATTTGTCACAGTTCAAAAAGTCCACTCTTTAATATCTATATATCCAGATCAAAGAATATTTGAGGCTGGAAGAGGCCTCTGAACACCATGGAGTCTAACTGCCTTGATCAGAGCAGGATCAATTAGAGAAGGTTGTTCTCAGGTTTTTAATATCTTGAGAGACACAAATTCCACAACCTCTCTGGACAAGCTCTTCCAGTGTTTGACTCATTTATTCTTATGTTCTTATCAAATTTTCTTTTTTTTTTTTTTTTTTTTTTCCATTTATGCCCATTGCCTGTTGTTCTATTAGTGTGCATCACTGAGAAGAATGTGGTCCCACATATTCATTCCCTCCCACTGGATATTTATAAACATTGTTAAGATCTGCACCCCCTTCCTAAGCCCCCAAATCTTCTCTTCTCCATACTGAACTGTTCCAGCTTTCTCAAACTCTCCTTTTATGAAAAGTAGTCCAGTCTCTCAATCATTTTTGTGGTACTGCACATGTCCATGACTCTCTTTTGCTAGACAGCCCAGAACTGGACATACTCATTAATGCTGAGCAGAGAAGAAAAATCACCTCCATCAACCTGCTGGCAATGCCTTTCCTATTGCTTCCCAGTATGCTGTTAGCCTTTGCTGTCATGGTTTACTTATATTCATTCGTGGTCAAATTGTTGTTCACCAGGACCATTAGATTCTTTTTTTTTTTTTTCAAAGCTGCTTTGCAGACAGTCAGCCTCCAGCATTTACTGATGTTTGGATGTATTACTCTCCAGGTATAGGACTTTATTCAACTACAAGAGTTCCCTTTTCGGCCTGTTGATGTCCTTCTGTATGGCAGCTCAACCCTTTGATCTTTCAGGCACTCCTTACCATTTTGTATCATCTGCAAACTTGCTGCAGTTGAATAAAAAAGTAGATTTTCCAATATGAGGGACACTTAGTGATTTAGCAAGGGTGTGCTGAAAGTTGACACTATTTTTTATTCAAGTCTTAACAAATAGGTATGATTTGAGTGGATCTGTCCTGGAGGATTATATCCTTGGATAACTGTAATCCAGATTATCTACTGCTTACCAAAGACTGGAACATAACTTTAGAATCCTGCTAATACACTTTCATGTGCACAAAGAAATTTTTCAAGTCCTAAAATTAGAATTCAGTTTCCCAGACAAATATCTCCCATTTTCAGACGTCCAGTTGTCCAATATATTCTAATTGGGCTAGTAGGTATGATACATGTTATCACATGAAAGAGATCAGCACACTTTTAGAAAGGCAAAAAGAAACCAGTTGGGACACTCTAGTATAATCTAAACTGTCACTAAATACAAACACACAGGTAATTAAATTCCATTTAGAGCATCTGACGAATCTCAGATTCCATGGTAGGTTAGCTGGTATTTTCAAAAATCAGTCTTGAACTAGCCTCCTAAACTCTGATTAACTGAGTTGATGAATGCTGGTCTTGTATTTTGGAATGGAGTCTAAAGCCACTAAGTTTCCTGCAGAAAATATAAATACAAATAAACAGATAAAAAATAGGAACCTCAACATGATGTTTCATGAAACGTTTCAAAGGATATAATCTTCAGTTTGGAAAAAAGATTCTGAGTTCTAATTAATAATTTGTTTAGGTGGCTGTACATAAGACTTCTAAGATGAAAGTCTTAACATATAAAATGAACTTCCTTTACGGTAAGAAAGACATTAGAGTCAGTTCTGACTCACTCTCTGCAACAATGTATGCAACTAGAAATGGACTAGGACTAGTTCAGAGCAGAACTTTCTGAAGGAGGGTGAGAGAACTCTCCTTTGTGTGGTAGGTTGTTCTTGGCTGGCTACCAGGTGCCCACCAAGCTGCTCTATCACTCCTTCTCCATCAACAGGAGAGGGGCACAATATACAATTATAAGCTTGTGGGCTGAGATACCAGTTGCTGTCATGGGCAAAACAGATGGGCAAAACAAATTTGGCTTATGAAAATTAATTTAATTTATTGCCAATTATTTGTAAACAGATCAGGAAAGTGAGAAATAAGAACAAAAGTAAAAACACTTGCCCCCCCACCCCTCCCTACTTCATGGGTTCAATTTCATTCCTAATTCTTCTACCTCATCTCCCTGCACAGTACAGATGTATGGGGAACAGGGATTGTGGTCAGTTCATAATGTTTTGTCTCTTCTACTCCTTCCTCCTGATGCTTTTCCCTTGCTCCAGCATGAGTTGTCTCCTCTGGGATACAGTCAGTCCTTCATTAACTTCTTCAACATTTGTCCCTCTTCAAGAACTTCTCCAGCATTAGTCCTTTCCAGGAAGGAACACATTGCCCTAGTGTGAGTCCCCCAGTGGCCACATGTCCTGCTAAGATACCTGCTCCAGCCTGGGCTCCTCTCTCCACAGGGCCTGCCAGGACCCTGCTCAAGCATGGGCTTCCTATGGGGTCATGGCCTCCTTCAGGCATCCACGGGTTCTGGAATAGGGTTCTCCATGGGCTGCAATGGATATCTGCTCCACCACTAACCTCCATAGCCTTCGGAGGGACAAGCTGCCTCACCATGGTCTTCACAAAGGGCTGCAAGGAATCTCTGTTCTGCTACTTGGAGCTGCTCCTCCCCCTCATTCTTCAGTGACTGCGGTTGCTGCAGTTTTTTATCTCACGTATTCTCACTCCTCTGTCACAGCAATGTATTTTACCCTTTCTTAAATATGTTGTCACTGACACTACTAATGTCACTGTTGGGCTCAGTGTTGGACAGTAGTGAGTCTGTCTTGGAGTTGGCTGGAAATGGCTCTGTCCATCGCAGCAGCATCTGGTGTCTTCTCACAGAAGCTACCCCTGAAACCTGTCCTGCTTCTATTTATTCAATTTCCAATGTAAAAGAGAGTGCCTGCTTGTATATTAAAGATCTTAAACCAATCCAGTCAAGAAAACAATAGTAATTTTCATACTAGGGGTCATATACTTAGCCTAACCTACACCTTCCTCTAATTCCCTTCATAGAATTATAGAATCATAGAACAATTCAGGTTGGAAAAGACCCTTAGGATCACCAAGTCCAATCATCACCCCTACTCTACAAAGTAAGAAATGCAGCCTTTGACAGAATTTAGGCCAGCATATCTCATCAGTATATCTGATCATACCAAAATAATAGCATTTTGTTAGTGCTGGCAAAGAAATGTTGACTCAATTGAGATGAGTCTGATGACATGAGCTTGGGCACTGTTCATAAATGAATAATTGCCCCCAGGGCAAGTAATCTATTGATTGTCACAGGGAAACAAGACATATTTGAAGACAAATGAGCCCCAGGATTCTAGCCTTATGCAGGCTATTTCCTCTGTTTATGCAGGTCCTGTTCTTCCTCGTACCTTGCAGGCTGCAGGATGTGGTCTGTCATATTTATTACACACCTCAACAATAAAAATGTTTGTTATTAAAGCAAACCATAAAGCAGATGTATAGAGCCTAGAGAAAGAGCAAGCACATTTTATGGTATTACTTTGAACACATGCTCTGCAAATGAATCAAGCTGGAAAGCCATTGGAATACTGTTCATACTAAGTCTCTAAAACAGCAACATGAAAATGCATCTTCTTTTTATTTCAATTGTAATAGCTTCAGTGTAATTCTGTTAACCTTGCTGTATTTCAGGATAACTATATTAGAGTACATTTACATGCATAACTAATTTGTTTGTATTTGAATACTTGTCACTTTATGTATTAATGAAATAGTAAGCTAAGGAGCAGCTTAAGGACTTTGCCTATTGTATACATTTCTTTCAGAACAAAATAAGCACTGTATACATGCTGAGTTTGTATCAGAGCCACATATATTCTTTGGTTTGAAATTCAGCCCTGGTAATCTCCAAATCTTGAGGGAAACCATGTTTGAGTGGAAAATATAAGTAAAGTGTCAGGACAATTGCAAATACAAGTGCAGCTGCAAATATGTCTAGCTAAAATGTCTGAAATTCTAATGTGTTTTTTCATATGTGATACATGTCTTCTAGCTATACACCTTAATTGAATATTTCTAAATTTTACTTACATGAGGTCAATTGAAGAAATAAATTTCCATCCTTGAGTTCAAAGTGAGTGGATTATTAAATCTGAATATGGGAGTAGAGGGACCATCAGTATAAAACATTAGAGGTAGGACATCTTTGGCCCCAGAAAAGGGCATTTGCCATTGTCTAGCCTCAAATATAAACAAGGCACAAAAGTGACCAGACCATATCCAGCTAACACCAACTGTGTGGTTATTTTGTCAGTGATGTGCTGATGACACTAAAATTACACAGAAGTAAATTAAATAGAATTGTTCACTTCTTGGACATAGCAACTGCTTGTGAAACTAGTCAGGTGTGATTAGTGAGGCCATGAAGCAGGTAATTAAATGATTTTTAAATTATTTTAAAACCCACCCAAATAAAAATCTTCATAAAATCAAAAGCCAAATTATGCAACCAGAGAAGAAATAAAGCAAGATACTTTATTAAAGCCATTTCACTTATGTATGATGATCAAAGAATCGCAGAATGTCTTTTTCTGGAAGAGACCTCCAGGATCATCCAGTCCAGCCTTAGACCCAACACTGCAAGCTCACCGCTAAACTACATCCCTAAACACCATGTCCACATGCCGTTTAAATGCATCCAGAGATGGTGACTCCACCACTGCCCTAGGCAAAATATTCCAATGCTTGACTACCCTTTCAGTGAAGAAATGCTTCCTAACATCTAACCTAATCCTCCCCTGGAGCAGCTTGCATCCATTCCCTCTGGTCCTATCACACATCACCAGGGAGAAGAGGCTGTCCCTCTCATCACTCCATCCTCCTTTCAGCTAGTTGTAAAGACAGATGAGGTATCCCCTCAGCCTCCTCCAGACTAAATAACCCCAGCTCCCTCAGCTGCTCCTCATAGGACTTGTGCTCTAGGCCCTTCACAAGCCTCGTTGCCTTTATCTGGACACGCTCCAGCAATTCTATACCCTTCTTATAGTGAGGAGCCCAGAACTGAACACAATATTCAAGATGTGGCCTCACCAGTGCTCAGTACAGAGGGATGATCACCTCCCTATTCCTGCTGGCCACAGTGTTCCTAATACAAGCCAGGATGCCATTGGCCTTCTTAGCCACCTGCATGCACTGCTGGCTCATATCTAGTCAATTGCCAATCAATATCCCCAGGTCCTTTTGCAACCTGCAGCTTACAAACCACACATCACCAAGTCTGTAGCTAAACATGGGGTTGTTATGACCCAGGTGTAAGACCCATCATTTGACCTTGTTGAACCCCATACAGTTAATCTTGGCCCACTGATCTAACCTGTCTAGGTCCCGCTGTAGAGCTTCCCTACCCTCTAGCAGATTGACACAGGATGATGGAGGTATTAAATGTACTTGGAGAGCTCACTCAGAAAGGAAATTAACTGAGGCAGATGAGGAAGAGGAATAATTCATGTACATATTTAGAGCCCTTTAGAGCTAAAAAGAACACTGTTTCTGCTTTTGTGACAGCTTGTGGTTTGAAGAATGCCTCTCAAACCTGGGTCAGAGGATCTCTTTAACAATATACACAAGTTTTGCTTTAGACCTTCCAAACAATATTGAAGTTGCAATCCTAATTTATAAGCTGTATCAACATTAATTATCATCACTACAAGGAATTTTTGTCTTGATGTTGAATTTTCTAAAATCCCTTTGCAGCTACTGACTTGTCATTCCTCTTCAAGTAATGTCAAAAAACCTCCTCTATCTCAACTTTTGCTCCATATTTAAGTACCTGCAGCTTTTGATCCAATCAACTTCTTCAACATTTTTTTCTCATAAATTACTGATTTAGATTATTAAGATATGCAGCTAAAGTCTTTCTCTCAGCTCTTTGGATCACTTTAGCCTACTTTGAATTTTTGCTAATGATTTGCTGAGGAGCAGACACCGAGAGAGTACATAGCACCAAAAGACTGACCCTGTAAAGATATTCCACAGTGACTTTTACTGAGCATTACTCTAGGGTTACATAATGAGACACTCATCTAGCATAAATACTAAATCCTTCTTTAACTCGATTTTTTCCAAGGCTAAACATCCAGTTGTGTAAATATAGACTCTTATTTGCTCCCAGATGCAGCCTCAGGGCACTCTTTTTTTTTTTTTAATAGAAAAGGAAGTAACCATTTCTTGAAGAGTTTTATGCATTTCTGTAGTTGCAGTTTTGAACCTGAAATCTTTTATCTATACATTTGATTACAATTATTTCAATATCATTATGTAGATTATTTATTCAAAATATTTCTTTTATGTAGTAGAGGGCACTTAGTCAGAAGTACTTATGAATAGGTCCCTTGTAACACTGCAGCTTTAGATCCTTCAATAAATCACTTTATATGTGTATTATTTTTACCCTCCTAATTTCAAATACTATAAGTTTACATCAAATGCCATTTTGTGCTGATCAAAACCCTAGAGATGTGGAAATATCCTACACCACAATGGTAGCCTTTAATAACCAGGCCTATGTTGTTCAGAAAATGGACAAAATATATCTAGGATAACATTTAAACTTTCCAGAACTAGCACAGTATATGGTAATTTTAGTTTCTAAATACTTTTGGCAGGGCCCCAGATTAATCTTATAAAGAAATTCTTTGGGCCTGAAATCAGCCTATCCTTCTTTTTTAATTAGTGTTGTTTCCAATATTTTTTTCAGTACTGGAAAAACTTACTAATACCCTAATCCTTTTAAATTCTCCAGTTTTTCAAGAAGGGAACCAGTGTGATGATAAATTCACAGATTTGTCTTTTTGGATCATCTGTTTTCTTAAGCAATGTAACTGCACTTTCAGCTCCCTGTCTTCTTATTTTGAGCTCCTGTGCTCTGACCACTGCCTGCTTTCCAGATAAAACAATGTACTGTAATCCAGCTGTTTTTCTCTTGTGAGAGAAGATACATGGGGAGGCAGGGAGAAAAGTGACCACAGGGTTATCACTTCAGGGTAGAGAGAGGCAGAAACAAAAGCGGGGTGCTCGTCTTCTGCAGTTATGTTCCTTGCTCTGGTATCTTCATGTGTGAGCAAGAAATTCAGACAAGTTACTACACTTTAGTGAATTGCATGAGCTGCAGTAGTCATCCTCGTACGCTCCTATCTTCTCCTACTTGTGAAATAAAATTTATGAGCTTAGGCTACCCTCATCAGATTTTAAAAGCTGCTAAAGGTTGAAGTTAATTTATGCAGTATATATTTGTGCACTATCAAGCCAGGAATATACTGCATGGTCAATGGATTGAGAACAACTTTGACTTTGTATTATGTGACCATGCTTTTAAAAAAAATAACATTTAAAAAAAGTGGTGGAACATTTCACTACTTCAGAAACATCTACTCTGTAGATACCTTTGTACTGTACCTCGTTTGAAGACTTCATGTTTACTGTGAATGAGAGCATGTTGTACACATTTGACAAGCATTATATCTTTTGTCTGCAACCTATACTGAGGCTGCCAGAAATCTCTTTTACTCGTAAGACAGGAAACATTTTGAGTCCTCTTTAGAAGAACCTGAGGGTACCTTCAAAGAATAATCTCTAGACTATTCTATTTTCCCTACTTGATGTCACCAAAATGGCAAATAGAGTAGCTGAAGGCTACACACAAATGTTGTTGCCTATGGATTGCATACATTGCAAATTCCCATTACAGTCTGAGAGTATCAGCAGGTTTTCCCCAGAGCTAGCCTTTGGGGTGATTCAAGAAGCAAACAAGGTAGATGGCCAGCTCTGTTGGCCTTAAGGCTACCCTGAGGGCTGCTCTACGTAGTAACATAAACACAGCTTCTGGGACTCTGCATGTGATCGCTGAAGCAGCCTGGAATTTCGGAGCTGGTGCTTCAGGCTCTTGGCACACCACTCAGGTCTTGCTAAAATTTTAGTTCACACTTTCATGTCTTCAGAAACTGTATACTGATGAGCCTGTTCAACTATGAGATGCAATTGAGGTCTGAACATGCTTGGTGCAAGTGAGGTAGGACTGATGAGCATTTTAGAGAAAAAAATAGCTAGGCAATGACAGCATTTAGGAAACTATACTATAGATTATAAGGCCAAATGAGAAAGGCTCTGATCCCCGTGTCCTATACTAGTGCGATGTATGCCTGGCATTGTCTTTGACTTGTACTTTTCTTTCAGTATTTTACTGCCTAAACATTAGGAATTATTTCCAGTTTTTCAAGTTTTAAATACCGCAATTAAGGTCTCAATACATTTCTTACACACATAAATTTAAGAAAATATGGATGTGAAAAAAATTTTTTATTATTTTGTCCCAGTAAATATCACTGCTTAACAGAGTTTTCTCTAGTTGGTCTTATTTGCATGCAATATATGTAGAAAAAAGTATGCAATGGATTTAATGGCTTTTTTTTCTCACCGAATATACTAGTTTATGGTCTTACAAATACAATAGCATTTGTTGGATAGTGCTGGAGAACAAGTTTATCAGCTCATTAAAATCTTGCCAATATAAACTGCTGTTAATGAAAGAGGAGGCATTGTGTTATACACCTTGTCGTTCAGCTAAAGGTTTCTACCCATTTGCAATAATTTAAAATGCCACATTGCAGGAATTTAATTAGTTTAATTGTAGTTTTTGGTGTTCTAAATGAGTTGAGGCTTGGATACTATTCTGAATACTTAAAATTCTCTGGAGCTTGTCTCATAGGAAGTTGGATGTCATCAAATTGCTGCTGGAAAACAAGAAGCAGTAACAATGTTATGCAGTGGCACATGATGGGGGATGTAAGCAATCAAAGGAAAGTAACACCCACATGCTTTAAATTAAAAAATCATATTTGAAATCCTCAAAGCAGGGTGTCCTGAATAACATATCCCATTAATCCAGTGTGAGGAGCTAAACAAGTGTGTTAGGCTAAACAATTTCCCATATAATTACCCTGTTTAAACAAGACTATTGCTTATATAATATTATAACTACAACCCCCCTTTGAACTCTGTGTTAGGGTTTATGAATTCATGAAGCCAACAAATTAAATTCTCAGGGCCTATTAGGCCATACAGCACCATGAGACATAAATGAAGGGACAACTGGAAAGCATCAGATCACAACTTTTAAATATCTAACTTAATAGTAATTAACATTACCTCCCTTTGCCTCACTTCACAGTACATATCAGTGCAAGATGTCACATGGTCATATTTCCAATAGCTACTATTAATATCTGGCTTATTTCAGTCAAAACACTGGATTAATTTTGCTTTTGAATTCTAATCTTTCTCACCTGGGAATTAAAATGAGTACACTTAGAAACTTAATTCAATTTGTGACACTTGAAAGTCTTTTCTTCCTCTTGAAGAGTTGTCTTCAACTGAATCTTGTTCCTTATTACACTAGAAACTTAGATATAGTGAGGGTTTTGGATTGTTTTTTGTTTGGTTGGGGTTTTTTTCAATTTTTATCCAATTAAAAGCTTATATTTGACTTATATTTAACCACTCAATTGCCATGCTTCTTACAACATAAACCCAGGAGAACACATAAAAATTTACAGGGCACATATGACCTATTTTCATAATACAAATTACATCATGGGAAAAGGACAGATTATAATTATCAACTTGCATGCATTATCCTTATGCAGGTTTGTCTGTGTTTCAGCATACATTTGTTTGGAATTTCTGGTTTTAGCACTTGGAAATCACAATATGCCTTCATGGTTTACCTAAAACAATATGAATAGACCAAGCACATTTGCTGCAGTCCTCATATGTAAGAAATTTTAAAAACAACAATATAAGTCTTATTGTAGCACTAATATCTTCTAAGAGTAAACGCATTTTCTTTCAATTAGACATTTTTCAATCAATATTTCATTCAAATAAAGTATTTAGAGTGGGAAAGTTTCATGTTTTAAATTAACTTGTTCAAACTGTATTTATCTTCATTTGTTCATTTTTTATGGATATTTTGTCAGTAGAGTACACCACACTACTAGAAGTGTTTGCAAAGCAAAAAAAAACCCCACTATTTTCTGTAAATGTTAAAGAAAACACATAGAAGGTGATTTCAAAATTAATAACAGCAAAAATAGAACAGTAATTTGAGTTCATTGAGTCAGAAGGAGAAACATACCAAACATCAATTTCAGCAGTTCTTCTCCATCAAAAGCAGTCTGAACTTTAGGTAGAAAATGCTTTCAGAACTTAGTCATGCATAATGGATGTATAGAATTATGTTTAGGGCACTGAATTGTTTGTTAAAAGCTGTAGGCTTTGTGCCCAATTTGCTATATCCTCTCATTTCATCTGATTTCATCATCTTTCATCAGTCTCATCAAGTCACTTGATTTCTCATTCTTGTCTCACTTTACTGCACCAGAAAACAGGCTAATGCTTAGTTTCCTATTTAACTAAAGCAGAGGTTTCAATTACTTAAGACAGAATCTTCTTTGGCTGTTGTTGCAGAAGAGTGATATTTGACTGAGATTTTTAGGACTTGAACTGACTTATTTATTATTTGCTTATATTGCTTCTCACAGTCTGGTACCCTAAATTTGATAGCATGTGAAAAACAGAAAAGCCAATACATTTTCTCATTTAATTTTTATGGTTATTTTATGATAAGATGCAAACATACATACATCATTTTTTCCTTGGGATATTGGAAAAATTGACGCATGCTTGAGGAACTGAACCAAAATGGCACAGATTAGGACATGATAACACATGGGGCAAATTACTCCTGCTACTCAAATAGGTAGTCCTTGTTTATAATGGAAGTTTCATTTCAAGAAAAGTGGTACTTTTGCAGTGGAAACCCCATCTTTTATATTTTTTAAAACTTATTTTTAGGAAAGTTCCATGGAAATGTGTTTGCTCCCTTAAGGGACTATTGAAGTACAAGTTACAGCAATGAAGATGTCATTTGACATTTCTTATGCTGAATAATTTCAAATATCAGTTGCATTCAGATAGGATAAGATCATAGAATATAACATATTGCCAGTTAGATTTCTATATCTTGCTGTAGTTAGTAAAACCTTTTACTGCAGAATAATGAAACAATTGATATCCTACAGAAAGCTAAGGATATAATTCCCTTCCCAAGGATATTTTATTCAATTGAAGAGCAAGCTGATGATATTTCCTGCAGTTCAAATAAGTCTAGTCTTTTTTCTGAGAAAAATGCTTGGAGTTACATGTGAGGTTTTTAAGTTCATATGAAATGACATTTTTCTTTTTTCACTGTCTGCAATAAAGCTAGTGTAAATTAATGTATTTCTAACCAATGAATGTGTTTAATTCTTTAACATCTTTGACTCATGTGTCAAGATATTTCTTCAAAAGGCTGCTATCTATCTTTTTGTAACAAAGCGAATATCAAAATGAGAAACAGAAGGAAATTGAAAAGAAGAGGTGAAAAGGACAGTTACATTTTTGAATAAGGAGATAGATCTTTAAATTATCAGTGGTGTAAGTTCAGATAAAAGATGTGAGAGGGTAGAAGAGACTTATAAGGACTTCTAGTGCAGTTTGATAGGAAATTAAGCACCTTTATATCTGCTCCTTTATCATGCATTCACCTTTATCTCATGGCATGTCCCTAGTAAATGGTGACATTTTCAAATAGTTCAGTTAAAGTCACTGTGTTCCAGGTAATGCTGCAATCTCTGTGTATGAAAAAAAAACAATTAAATTAAATTTCATTAGTATAATTTCTTAAACAGCAAGTACAGTCCTAACAATGGGTATGTATAAAAAAGTTGAATAAATGATTAGTCACTTATTTTGGGTTTTTTATATGATCAAAAGTCATTGTAATCTTACAATTCAAGACTTGTAAAATAGGTCTATGTTAGAAAGAAGATTGGAAAGTTTAAACAAAAAGCTAAAAGGAAAAAAGCTAAGAACTAAAAGAACAAAATGAATATATACTTTCTCATAGCTCAATCTCATAGTTAAAGGCAGATTTTTCCTTTATTTTAGCGTTTGTTTTTTTTTTAAAGATAATGTCTATACTAGGGTAAAAAGATCCATTCCTTTTTCTTCCTTTTTCTAAAAGTGACCTGTGAAATCTAAATAGAGCAGTACTGGGGAGATGGGAAATTTTAGATATTAGTACAATAATGAACATCCTACTAGTGCACCAGATTTCCTTTCCTGTGATATAGGAACCTTTGCACTTGTTACACTCAAAGAAGAGAAAATGCAGAAGAGCATTATAGATAGCAGACTGACTAAGGGAATGAAATGAAACTTAATACATGACGCACATCAAACAAGAAGCCTTGAAAAGCCTTCCCTGAGGGGAAAAAAACAACAAAACAAAAACTAACAAGCAAAACAAAACAGCAAAAAAGCCATAAAAAAACAACAAATAGCCAGACCAAAACCGGTAAAACAAATAAACTAACAAAAAAAAAACAGGAAAAAAACCCCAAAACAAAACAAAAATAAAACAAAACAAAAAAACAAACCAAACCAAACCAAAAACCTAGAGAGTTTAATATATTAAAAAGTGGGAAGTTACATTTTTTGTCTGGCTTACACTTTAAGAATGCGTGCAAATAAATGAACAAGTTTTTTTTTGCTTTATCATGTTCTTCTGAGGGCACATATCATGATATTTTAGTAAAAAACCAATTCATATTATAAGATTGCTGGTATATTTATTACAGAATCTTTTTTAGCTTTCCCTGATATGCTTGGCGTGTATCCAAAGAAGGGCAACAAAGCTGGTGGTGGGCCTTGAGAACAGGATTTATAAGGAGCAGTTACGGGAACTGAGACTGTTTAATCTGAAGAAAAGGAGGCTGAGGGGAGGCCTCATCGCCCTCTACAACTACCTGAAAGGAGGTTGTAAAGAGGTAGGTGCTGGTCTCTTCTCACAAGTAACTGGTGATAGAACAAGAGGAAATGGCCTCAAGCTGTGCCACAGGAGGTTTGGACTAGATATTAAGAAGAACTTTTTCACTGAAACGGTTGTCAGACATTGGAACATACTGCCCAGGGAAGTGGTTGAGTCACCATCCCTGGATCCATTTAGAAGTCATCTAGATGTGGCACTTGAGAA
Organism: Chaetura pelagica; assembly: GCF_000747805.2. Lineage (NCBI taxonomy): Eukaryota > Metazoa > Chordata > Aves > Apodiformes > Apodidae > Chaetura > Chaetura pelagica. The sequence continues at coordinate 899,149 of NW_009970718.1, read as the reverse complement.
TATGGCTTAGTGCTGGGCTTGATAGAGTAGGGTTAACAGTTGGACTTGATGATCTTAAAGGTCTTTTCCAACCTTAGTGATTCTATGATTCTGTAATTCTTGAAGAAGCTTCTGGCCAGGTCAAGAATGCTAAATTAAGAGAGATTCTGAGCCCAGCCATGTATTCAGTGAGGAAACAATACTGAAAATATTTTATTTATTTATTTATTTTGTTACTGTCTGTAAAAGTACTTTTGCAAATAAACTTTTCAAAGTTCTACTTTGTACAGCATCATAGCTTTGTTATTTTCAACTGCAGTCTGTGGTTCTCCATCCAAACAGAAGATAGAAATATGGGTTGTTAGATATATATGTGATATTGCAAATTGGTACATCATGTATTTACGGTTGGTCTTTTGGCTACCCAGTCTTCCTAAAATTTGATATGGATGCGCACAGTAACACTACAAGCATGCCAAGTTTCACAAGTTTGATGTAAGGCTCGAAATACTGGCTCATGACTCTCACTGCCTTTCAAAACAAAGGGTGTACCTTACACATGAATGCAGTTTTGCAGCACTCCTCCACCTTCTTTCAGCTAGGAATTTGATTGAGCTGACAGTGATTGTCACCTGATTTGTCAGAGAGAACAGCAGACACAGGCATGTACATCTGCCAGCATGGAGCATCTACCAGGGCCAAGAGCTGGTAGGGTCCTTCTTATTGGCAGATATTCCAACATCAGCTTTGTACCTGCCTGCTCTTGTTCATGCAATGTAATGCCATTTAAAGCAGGAAGTAAGTAGAAATTTGAGGTATCTTCAGTTAGAGCTAGAACTGATCTTTGTGGAGCTCTACAGCAATAAAAAATATCTCTTCCAGACATTTTTATTTGGTTAACGGTGGAGGATCCTGCATAAGGAATCTTCCATTTTGCTCAGTTTTTGCATACTGTAAGGACTGCTTATATTCAAAAGTTTCATCTGCTGGACTGAATTCTTGTTATTATCCAAGAGTCAAAAAAGCAGTAAGAGCAGCTGATGGGGTATAAAGATCAACATAGATGGTAAAGCCTGTGAGCTCTCATGTGAGTACAATAGTGAGTAGGTCCATGCTGACTGTACATATGTTGAGTAGAGCTTACAAGTTGAAGTGTGTACTAGTTATTGTACAGTGGTAAAATATTTTCATAGCAGAAAAAATACTCAGTAAAAAATAAGTACTGTCTTGTTTCAATTACTTCACCATAACATTCCATTTCTTCATATTTACTATTCATAAATTTATGTAAATATTCTAAAAACTCTATAACTACATTATTCATTAGAAATAATGCTTATACCAATAATATAGCATACCACTACCCCATGAAACCTTAGACTTACACCTGATTTGCTGTTAAGAAATACTAAACATTCAGCTTAAATAAGTAAATTTTAAATAGAAAGAATCACTCGGTGAATCACTCAGCACTAGGATGCAGAGGATACAGTACAATGGTGTGCAATTTAGTATACTGTTTGTTTAACACTATTTGCTTAGCATGAGTAGCTAGGTTTGCTGAAGCCATAGGCTGCAAACTGTGAACTTTCACCTACACGTGCTTTCAGCTGGGTTAATTTTCTTCCTAGTAGCTGATACAATGCTGTGTTTTGGATTTAGTATGAGAATAATGTTGATACCACATGGTTGTTTTACTTATTACTGAGTAGTGGTCAGCTTCCCATGCTCTGCCAGTGAGCAAGTGCACAAGAGGCACAAAACAAGAAGATAAGGAGGCTTCCAACCATCATCAGAACCTGTAACTTGACAAAATAAGAAGAGTTAACAGCATGCCTGGAGACAGAAGGAATCCAAAAAGGTGTTAGAAGATTCCAGATCAGATATCACCATAAGACCAGAAGAAGCGTGGAAGATGCGTGAGGGCCAGGTGCATAGATTGCAAGGGTATAATTGCTCAAGGACTTCTTTATTTGGGGTTCCTCTCTGGAAGCACCCAGCTGGAGCTGCTTTTTTTCCTCTGCATCATCTGAATACATTTTTTTAAAAATAATATTCCACACCTGAGACTCTGCTACAGGAAATGTAGGGCCAAATGTGAGGCAAAGAGAATCACTCCAGAGTGAGAATATGTGAGTGAATGGAGCTGAAAGTGGCACCTATCTGCTCACCGATGTCACCCACCACGAATGGACTCCAGTCCTACCAGGAAAGACTCAGGTGGTGTGTGTGTGACTCTTAGAATGCTGTGTGTGTGCTTGAGGGACTTCTCCCTTAACATGAGCAAATGACAACCACAGATCTCTAAATAAAGGAAATAACCAGATATCATGGAATCATAGAATTGTTTAGGTAGACCAAGACACAGTAAAATAGAGAAATCTCTGCTAATGGATGAGTAAGAGCAAGTGAGCTGACCATCAGAGTCACACTTTCTACAACACAAAAAGTAAGAGCTGTTCAGTGATGTGTACTGACTATATCAATTCTGCAATTGAGTGCGTTGAATGCTGAGATTAAGGCATTACACTCATAAATTCTTGTTATGTTTTCTGTATCTTTGTAACAGATTTAATAAAAAGACCCAGTCCATGTCAAAGTCCGTGACTTTGAGGCCAGCTATTGCTCTGGTAGTATGATGATTCTCATAGTAACAGTTTCTGTCAGTGCAGAAAAATGATAGAAAACTATTAATTAGAAAAAAGACAACCTACATTTTTGTGGTTTTGTACATGTTTCCAGTATAGGTTTCTTATTAAGCTTGTTTTGCCATTTGTTAAAGAATTCAACCTAAGATGAACAGCATGTATTTTTTCCACTATGACAAGTTCCTTCCATATTATGTCTCTATATACACACCTGAGATTGTTTCTCAGGTAGACTGTTTTTGTGAAGATATATAAGTAGAGAGTGATAGATTGTGTTTTGGTTTGGTTTTTTTTTTTAATAACTGCCTAGAAGGGAAAGAAATGTCAATTTGGGATGCCACAAAAACATGGATGAAGATAACACAGAGGGCACATTTTTAATCTTCAGCCTACGGGAAAGTACATGGAAAATAAACTACAACAAAAACTATAAGCAATTTTCTTACAGAAAAATTACAAACCATGAGTATTTTTATTTTTTAATAGCAGTGTAACATTTTTCCTCCCTCATTCCTTCTCCCTTTATTAATTTCTCCTAACTTGCCATGAGTTTAAAATTAGACTGTCTTCTAAAGCCAGAGAACATGTCATTGCATTTGATCTACAAAGCATCCAGCAGGCTTCAGAGTGTTTTATAAATATCATGCAGGTTTAATTCTGTGCTCAACCTCTTGGGAGGTGTCAGAAAAAGAGGAAAGATTATTTTTAAATTATTGTTATGTTGCTCAGATCTTGCTTTAACTGAGAACAGATGACATGTTGCAACTGTGTTTTTTTAATAAGTTGAATGTCTACAAGCTTGAAAGTTTATGGCAAATCTCCTTGTTATGCTCTACATAAGGAGTGCTATAGAAACAAATCTTCAAGTGCAGTGAAGTTTCTACACTAGATGAATCTTCTTCTAGGGTGTTAAAATATCTATACTCAACTGGAATGATTTACACAGGCAGAACTGTAAGAGGCCAGGTGGTTCTTTTAAGACCTAAAAGGGCAGCTGACCCTGTTTGCTATGAGAAATAGGTGCTGAAGATTGGAAGCCATCAGGGAGCTGGTTTTGCAGCTGGCAGATATAAAAGTCTTCCAGCTCTGAAAGAAGATTCATACAGGTAGTAGCTTATTATTTAAAGAACTGAAGATACTGGCTGCCCAGTTTTTAAGATTGCAGAAACTGTTGGGATTTTTCCCCTTTTGTAGGGTGGGTGGCATTTTTCTTTCTGGTAGCTTGATGGCTAATGAAAATCATGTGTGAATTCTGTATATTAATTGCTCTGGTACTCGTATGAAACTTTGGCCCATGAACAACTGCTGCACCACAAAGTTTTGAATCAATATGTTTTAGCTCAAAGGAGATTAGTCACAGGAGCTGTTTTTCATGGTTTGCTATTCACATTGAGTTTTCTTTAAAGTCAAAGGAGAAACAAAGCCTCTTCCAGTCACTGCTTATAAAATCAAAGTCAGGCTGGTGTAGCCACCCTTGAAGGACTTTCTTTTCTTTCTAAAGGAGGTCGTTAGATTGCTTGTTACCTTCAGCAGAAGTACATCTTTTTTGATACCTCTCTCTGTGTAAGTTGCCCTGACTAATGTGATGTTGAATATTATGTCAATACTAAAAGGGTCATTAAAGCAAAATTCTGTGTCGTAAGCTTAACTCTTCCAGTCTGCTATCTGTATTTTTGTGTCCAAATCCCCAGAAAATCTTCAGCATTTTCTAGAGAAAAATAGAATTTACACAAATCAGCATCTTCTAGTGCAGGATTATGAAAATGGAAAGGGGTATCTACAGTCTATTTTAATATTCCATACAATCTGCAATAGATTTGTGTTGTGGGTCTTTTTAGAGGGGGAGGAGGAGTACTAAAAATGTTGGGTTTATTTCAGTGTCCCAGTGACAAGAGAAAACATCAAAACAATTATGTTTTAAAAGAAATATGTTTTTTTAAATGTCATTATTTTGTTGGTACAATTATTTGGGCCAATTCAGCTGTATAAGGCTGCTAAATCTGAAAACGAAAGATGGGACGTTACTTTCAGCTTACAAACATTTGTTATGATGCTTTTTGCAGTAAACATTTCAAAGAAGAAAATACATTATCTTCTTTTTTTGTTCTGTTTTCCTTTGGAAACTTGAATAAATCAGTTACTTTCTTCATTAAAAGGGTTTGTACTAGGGATTTAGCTATTTGCCTGATGAAAACAGAAAGGACACGGGATATCAGCAACAGATTTTTCATTACTTCATTCAATTTAATGTAATTCAATATGATTTCTGAGTTGAGGACTCTTACCTATGAACAACCCACAGTCCTAAAGCCAGGTGCCATGACAATTTTCTCTCTCTGTCTTTTGATTAGCTCTGTGGATCACATTCAATATTACTATCATACAGCTCTTCTTGTGAGACTAGTTTCCGTATGCACAAATTGTTACTAATCTGCTGTGACTTCAGCAGGCTTTTCTAGAGACCATTAAAATCAATGCATGACCATCTGAAATTTTGCTTCATTTTCTGTATGTTTTTATAGTTGTTTTCAGCAGAATTCATTGCACCTGACCACTAAAAATCTATGGTGTAGGCCTCTATGCATACTCCATTTTGCTGTCCCATGGGTAACGTGTTGTCTCCCAAGGTCCTTCTCCATGAAGCTGCTTTCTAGCATGTTAGCCCCTAATCTATGTCGGTGCATGGTGTTTTTTCTCCCCAGGCGCACAACTCTGCGCTTATTCTAGTTGAACCATTAGGTTCATTTTTGCTCATCTCTCCAGTCTGTCTGGGTCTTGCTGAATGGCTGCACAGCCTTCAGGTGTATCAGCCAGTCCTCCCAACTTCACATAGTCAGCAAATTTGCTGAGGATACACACTCCATCCCCTCATCCACGTCATTGATGAAGATGTTGAATAAGACTGGGCCCAGACTCTGCACTCTCATCTCTGTCTCATTCTGTCTGCAAATGATTCTGTGTTTTGATTTTTCCTCATATGCTCTAACTCCTTATTCTCTCCACTATCACTTTAGCCACAGGGTTTTTGCTTGTGGTTTGTTTTTTTGTTTGCTTGGGATTTTTTGTCTTCTTTTTCTTCTGGTCTTACCACTTCAATCCAGAAATTTTTTTTCTTGAATTGATAATCTTGTGACTGTCTCTTCCTCTGCCTTCATTCATGCTCCATGTCTAAGTCCAAAAGTCTATGCTCTAAATGTTTTTCTGCAGCCTTGTATCCAGTATATAAATGTCAATGAGTTGCAAAATAATATTTAGCTTCATCTTTACTTCCTGAATCTTTACTTTGGTAAGCTCTGCCAGATAACACAAAAAACCCTAAGAAGCTTGTGTGTTGTCTCTGAATAGAAACTCTTATATCATGCTGACTTTCATTTACATAAATTTATTTATGTTTCTTTTTCTCCCTCTTTAGGTCACTGCCCGCATTGTCTGTGGATATCATCATCTTCCCTTTCTAGCAGGTATCTTTGAAGAGGAAAGATAGTGATTTGCAAAAGTATCCTCTAACTCCCTGTTTTAAGTACTTTTTTCATCTCTTCACTTACCTGTATAACTGCACTGTTGTACTAAAGCAGAAATTTTTATTCTTAACTTGGCTGGTAGTAATTTGATGGTCCAAATTCTGAGCCAAATTCTTCTTTATGTAAACAATTTTATTTGTTTTTATTCATATTATTCATCCAAATGACTGTTAACAGTAGCCAGGCATATATTCAAACTTCCCTTGTGGAGGGGTCAAGAAATCAACAAACTTGTTTAGAATGAATTTGGAAATTAAAAGCACTCAGCAGTTCAACCAGATTTTTGGAGTGAAATATATTTTCAAAATCAAACTAACTTTAAGATAAAAAAATCCTGAGTATTTCACTATTCTTCACCTAAAGGGTTCTAATCCAGTGATGTTAACATATAATTTGAAGTCAATGGGGTACAGTAACTGGAAGAAGTTTCACATACCAAATTTCAGGACTGCATTATTTTTCTATGTATCCAACTTAGTTTAAATATCTTAGCAAAGCTTAATCTAAATTCAGAGCTTTAGCCATCCTTTTTTTTTTCCATTTTATTTTCCTTCACACATGGCAGATATCTCTCAAAATAAATAAAAGATTTATATAAAATAGTTCTGTTTGTATTAGCAGTACTGATTAAAGAGCAATTGTACATAAAGCATCACAAAATGAAGTTCAATGCAAATGAAATCATTATACATATATAAATATATGTAAGTATATATACATATATATTTTTAAAAAATAAGTAACAGGCATTAATTTCTCTTCAGTGGGTTTTGTCAAGCTAAATTTCATAGACCGATAACACTTGGGCTCCATTAAATAACTAATCTCCTTATTTTAAAGCATAAACAAGAGGGAAAGTGGAATAATTCAGAATATGACACTTACTGAGAATGTTTATATATTAGGTTCTGAAATTTTATAATGTTTTTCCTCACTTTCAAATAAAGAAATAATAGTGTCTGGGATTTTATCCTTTTCAAAGGGCAGGAGTAGACTAATTGGCTGATAACACCAGCTGTGTGCAAAGGGCCAGATTCCAAACCTGCCAGCATCAAAGTATATTTTTCCACTGATCTTCCACTTGCTGAATTGTTATCAGATATCCACAGTGCAGGGAGGAAGACAGCAGATTAGAACCAGAGAAAATTTTATGTATTTTTTTTCTTCTCTTACTTAAGTGCAACACCTACAGGTATAAAGCTTTTCTGGGGACAGAAAGATAGTATGTAAGTTGTCAGAGGCTCTTTGATTGCAGCTGCTTCTCTCTCATTTCCCTTGCTATACTTCTAAAGATACTAATAAAATCTGAGAAAAGTGTCATACGCTTACAAAAATCAAGTAGTTCTGAGTTAAGACTGTTTTCAGTAGGAATATAGTTATGAGGCATTATACTTCACAATAACTCTCAGAAGCATTGGAACTCAAGCATGACTTACTTCAGCTAATTTTAAAGCAAGTATCCTGTACATTACTAATGCAATAAATTCAGGTACAATCAGTGAAGCAAGACTACTTCATATCATGCAATTAGTTTGTTTCTACCTCTTCCTTCCTTTTTATTCTGCTGGAAAGTAAACAGAAATCTGACTAACAGATCTTATATACAGATCTAATACTACTTTATATTTGATTTAATACCCATTACATTCTATGAAGCTTCTGAATTTCAGAAGCATTTTTAAACACTGTAACTCACCTCAGGATTTGATACATACCTTCCTGATCCATCAGTGTATATCTTGCCTGCTGCTTGGAAACAAGGTAGAGATGTTTGGAACTGAAGTCTTTCTGGCAATTAGAAGAACTTGCTTCCAACAAATAGTATATAAGCTGGAATTATATTAATTCAATGGATGGACCACTTGATGGATAAGGAACTGGCTAGATGGTCACATTTGAAGAGCGCCCTTCCAGTAACTGAAGGGAAAGCCTACAGGAAAGCTGGGGAGAGACTTTTTACAATGGCATGTAGAGAGAGAACAAGGGGACATGGCCTAAAACTGGAAGACAGGAGATTTAGATCAGACATCAGGAAGAAGTTCTTCACTATGAGAGTGATAAGACACTGGAAAAAGTTGTTCAGAGAAGCTGTGGAGGCCTGGTGCCTGGAAGTGTTCATGGGCAGGTTGGATGGGACTTTGAGAGACCTGGTCTGATAGTAGGTGTCCCTGCCCAGGCAGAGGGGTTAGAAGTAGATGATATTTAAGGTCCCTTCCAACCCAAATCAGTCTATGATCCTATGATTCTATGAAATGTGCTTAGCAGAACTAGGAAGCACCTTTCTGTAAGATGTTTAGTTGGAAATGGAAGAAGTATATGTTAAGTGAGTATGGAATCCCATTATAGACAGGTTTTTGCCAGTGGCCCTGAATCCACATGAAGGGAGTTTTATTTTGACATGAAAAACTGTGCTATTTTTACCTTTCCTCCCAAACACACACTCTTAACTCCTTTGCAGTTACAATGAGCTTAACCTCTTTGTTCAACAGCAAGAGCATCCCACAGCTCATGCTGAAGTGAAAGAGGACTGACATGACAGGAAAGATTTGGATGATATAGAGAGATATAGACAGTATGCCAAAGATCAGTGATACTGAAGTGCTAGTACTCATCTAAGTCGTTAAATGGAGTTTTTAAAATAAATTTGTAAATGTTTAAATTTAGGAAAATTAAAAATCCCCAAAGTAGTTAAAATTATGACAAAAAACAACAGATCATCATGCCACTTTCCACAAAGAATATTTGAGGGTTTTGTCTGTGCAACTCCTCTGGCACCATATTTTTTTCCAACAATTTTATGTCCCTTCACCAGTTCTATTCTAAGAGCACTCACTGTCCTGGTTTGAGCCAGGATAAAGCCAATTTTTCTTTTTACTGATTTTTTTTCCTTCAGTAAGCTTTCTTGTGGCTAGCAACAGTGTGTTCTGCTAGGCTGATAAGACAGAGGAATGTTTTCCTAACTACTGAGGCTTCAAGGCTGCACCTGCACTCTGCCGGCTCAGACACTATGGGGAGATCTGTGACCCCCCCGTAGGAGGCTGAGTTAGACAGACAGCAAAATTGGCCAAAGATATTCCATTCCATATATCTACATAAGCTCAGAGGAAGGTCAGAGATATCAGTAAAAAGAAAAATTGGCTTCATCCTGGCTCAAACCAGGACAGGTAGGTTTTTTGGTACGGGGGAAGGGCCCCAGAAGTGGCTCTGGTAAGAAGCAGTGAGGCTCCCCCTCCTCGAAACCCAGCCAAGGAGCTATTAGAGGGATAATAGATGCCCCTCAGTGATTATCATACGAAAGAACAGCTGTAACACCTGAGCAGAGGAACAGAAAAAGGAGGAGAGTTATGCTGGAGAGGGAGGGCAGTGCCAGGGGTTGGTCAGGAAGAAGGGGAAGAAGGTGCCCTAGCAGAAGTTTCCCTGCAACACATAGCAAGATGGAAGGCTGTCCCTCAGCATCCATGGAGGAACATGGTGAAACATTCCCTGAAGGCACCAGGAGGGCTTTACTTGGCTAGTGGACTTGGATTTTGTGGCCAGCTGTCCTGGTTTGAGCCAGGATGAAGCCAATTTTTCTTTTTACTGATTTTTTTTTTTTCCTTCAGTAAGCTTTCTTGTAACTAGCAACAGTGTGTTCTGCTAGACTGATAAGACGGTGGAATGTTTTTCTAACTACTGAGGCTTCAAGGCTGCACCTGCACTCTGCCGGCTCCGACACTATGGGGAGATCTGTGACCCCCCTGTAGGAGGCTGAGTTAGATGGACAGCAAAATTGGCCAAAGATATTCCATTCCATATATCTACGTAAGCTCAGAGGAAGGTCAGAGATCACCACAGAAGACAACTTCCTTCCTTCTTCTCCCCTTCTCTTCCGTCCATGGCCGGCATCCAGGGAGGACTCTGTTCATCCATCACCGTCGATCCTCAGGCTTGATCTCTCGTGACCCCCATAACTCTCTGCTCTTCTCCAGCAGCAGCTCCGGGATTCCTCGGGACTCTTCCCAGTTCAGGGAAGTGCTGTGGGAGTTGCTGGGGTGGGGGGAGGCGAGAGGCTTTTGCCCACACCTGAACATATCTGTACATAATTGTATATATTTTCTTGTATCATTCATTAGTGTTTTAATTAAAGCTGTGTAGTTTAGTTTTCAATCCAGCCAAGTCTCTCTCTTTTTCTCTCTCTCCTTCCCTACCTGGGTTGGGGGGGGAGGGGATTGAGAGCATTGTTGTCGGACCTGAGTCAAACTGTGACACTCACATACCAGCACAGAACAAAGTTGAGGACAAAAAGACATGCCATAATACCAATTCAAATGTCTTGACTATGACCAGATGGTTTAGTACCTGTAATAAGAGCTTTAACAACAGAGCTTTTGAGCATGGAAACAGAGCAACGAATTTAATTATTATCTTACAGGTATGTTGTCAAGCAGAAAAAAAATATAAATTACATTCTTGCCTTTGTATCTAATTCAACTTGAGAGCCTCATCTGAGTTTCAGTAACAGTCCCAGACAAGGTCATCCAAAAAAGTCAAAGCTCCAACTTTCTGTCTGATTGGAAGCTAGAAAATCACCCATATTTTCACATGGTATTTGCTTAACATTTTTTCAAATGTTCTTTCTTCCACTGAGAGAGAAGGTCAGAGCTGAAATGCTGAGATGGATTTGTTAAAACTTCCATGGAAGAAATGTTAGTCTTATGCAAGGCTGGAATCAGAATTTAATTTGTGAAATCCTAGTGAACCTTGGCAAAAGTTTGGGTTTTGAAAGGAGGGCTACGAAAGATCTTCCTGTTGAAGTACAAGAGAACTTTGATCCTGTTAGATTTGGACAATGAGTTGATTGTCCTGATATTAACTTTTTAAGCTATCAAATGAAAAAAAATCCAGTGTTGTAATCAAGGAAGTGGCACTGAAGCTCTACTAGCATCTCTATAGAGGCAAAGCAAGTTTTTTAGGCAAACTGACAGAAGAACCATTTTACCAATGAAAACGGAATGCAAAAATTTCAAACTACATAATAGGTCTTCAAATACAACTGCAGAAAATGTTACTTCTTTATCATAGAGTTCACTGTAGGGCAAATCACATCTACATCTACAGCTATGACCAAACCCAGAAAAATAGTCTTTTCTGTGCTGTAAGAAAACAAACCTATGGGATTAAATATGATTAAGAAGCATATCAATCTGACCCAATCTTCAGTCTAACAGCATATTTAGATTGTTTACTGGAAGAAGCCCAGGAGAGAAAACTAGGAAAAAAAAGAAAGAAAAAATTTAAACTTCAAAGTAGCAATGAAGTTAGTTTCCTAAAGAACAAAGTGTCAGGAACCTCACTCTCGTGGGACATCTCAGTCAATCTGAAAACTTATTTGTTTTGTCATCTCACAGGAGCCAGAATCCTCTTGTCAGCATCTTCGTTTCATATCTGTGTCCGTAAAAAATAAATAATTATTATTTTCTTAGTGAAGATTCCACACCACCTACTTGTAGGCTTTTATAATCTAGAGTAACTGTGGACTGATTTCCCTAACTTTCTATTAAAAAAATTAATCCTGATGCAAAAGTAAGTATTCTGAGGTCATAAATCAGGTTCCTTTAGGAGGTATTATTTTATTCTATTACCCCTGTAAGACAATAAAACTAGGTTAAGGCATGATGTACCTAGTGATAGGTAATATAACACTTCTCTTAACACTACACATACATAAAACCAGAACTGCCATAAGCCCTTGGAGTCTGCCAACAATACCATGCAACGCTTTTGATATAATGATCAGCTTTGTTTTGTAATTAATATGTATTTTTATTCAGTTATTTACAGAACTTCACTACTAAAATGGTAAGAAACCTTTTCTTCTTATTCCAGTAGAAGTTATGGTGGCAAAAATATGGAAAAAGGGACTGGTAGAGAGTCAAATAAAAATAGATCTAATTTAAAACTTGTGGTGAGAATTTTGAAACATGTTGAAGGTAGAATACTGAGGTTCTAGGGAAAGATTTTCATTCGCGTAATATACTGTTGACAGGAAGTAACATTTATTGAGAAATCTGAGGGAGCATTCTCCTTACTGGGATATGAATTTTTCAGCTATATTTAGCCATCTAAACATTGGATATTTAGTTTAAGCTAGACAGTGTCTTCCTTGAATGGCTGCAAAAGTTAGATACACCAAAGTTAAGCTGCATTTTGTCTTTCTTTTAAACTTGGCTGCGTCTTTCATTTACTGAGAGTGAGCTAGTGAGCAGATGTGGATTAAAAGGAAGAGGGGCGAACTCGACCCTCTGAAATGGGACATATCAGCACATCCTAATTCATGGCCATGGCCTGGAAAGGCAGTTCTGCAGAAGTTCTTGTCTTGGCTCATGCCATTTTACATGCTCATATCTTAAGGTGGACCATCGCACCAGTGCATGTGTGAAGTCTGCTGGCACATGTACTGCCAGTGTACCTCAGACTCTTGTGACAGCTGCCAAATATAAAGAAGTAATGTCCACACTATTAATCTGAGTTCAGAAAGTGCTGTTATACTTTCTGATGAGCCAGTTATGGCCACCATGAGTGAGTTTTCTGGATTTTCTACATTATTAAGCAATTTGGGAATAAAGATCCCCCCAATTTTGTGCAATAACCATTAAAATCCAATTTTTCATAAAGTTTAGAATATTTTTAAACTGTTTATAAAGATGTATTTAAAATGCTTTATTTCCTCCTTTTTTCCCATGCACAAGTATGTTTTTCAATTCCCATCTGAATAATTCAGAAATAGTCTTATTGATATTTAAATGCGTTCCTTGAATTTCCTGACTTTTTAAAAGCACTTTTTTTTTTTCCAATTAGCAGCATTAAACTGATCACTTTAAGTGGAACACTGTGAAGGACCAGGTATTTCCTTACACGAACATGAAATGTCCTTTGAGTCAGCCGACAAAACTGACTTAAAATGGCGTCTCC
>NW_009970718.1:779813-885751 GCF_000747805.2 Chaetura pelagica | reverse complement strand
GCCGCCGCTGCTGCCAAAAGTCCCAGCGCCGCTGAAACCGCCGTGTTTCCAGGGTCGGCAAACAGCCGCGCCGCAGCTACGGGGGTCGGGGGGGCGACCTGCGCTTGGAGTGCCCGCAGCCTCTTTGCTACCCAGCTCATCCTACCTGCACTGCCGTGGTGAGACAATTCCGGCTACCCCAGCTTATAGGGGAAAGTATAATCCAGCCATTCGGGCATATCCCTCCCCTCTCCTTCCCTCACTTAAATAAGATGTGTAACTAAGGTGTACCCATATATGTTTAATGTGTTGTAATCACTCCTTTTGAACCTCCTGCCCCAAATTGCTTTGTTTTCCCCACAATAAACCGTGCATTTCTTTAGAAATATTAGTAAGCACTGAGCAAGTTATTCACTCGAAAAAGTCAGGACATAAGCCCCTGTCTCCTCTGTGTGAGGCGATACCCACGTGTGGATCTCTCAGCAAATCCTGATAAGTTAATACACTCCAACAAGGAGATATAATAGGTCACGGATCGTGACAAACACTTTTCACCTTTCTTTCCAGCAAGTAATTAAAGCTGCTTTTCTACTGTATAATGTCTTTCACTAATGCAGTATGTGGGTTACTTCTACCCAGAAACAGAGAAGAGATATTTTTTTACTTTTTAATGGAGGAAGTTAAAAATCCGAGAATTTATGTTGGGGAACTGCAATTACTTCAAAAGAAATAGAGATTAACTTCCTTCTCTTTAAGAATGTGTAATATCAACTATTTTCTGCAGTCCATTTTCTGCACATAGGTCTTCATTTATTACATTATTTCCAATAAAAAATATGAAATATTTGCTATATATAGTTTTCAGATACTGAAGAATACTGGAATTTTAAACAACAAATAAAAATACACTATTTACACCCTTGGAAGAGAAACATAAAACAATTTTTTCATTCTCTTAATTTACAGATTGCATACTTGACATCTAGCAAGGTTGCTTGACTGCCTCTAATTTATTGTGAGCCTTACTTCTGAACTGTTTATATACTAGTTACTACACAAATATAAGTTTGTTTTAATTAAAAACAAAACCACTTCATATGAAATAGTTTGTCTTCAACAAATGTCATTTTTTCCTATAGTTCTCTTGCAGTAATATTTCATAGGTGAAATTTAATAAGATGCTAACATAAGGTTTGACTCCCCAACGCTGCTGAAATGACTTACAATATTACCAACAAATCCTGGGGCTCATTCTTTTAGGCCTAAGTCTTGTACAAACATAACATTGGTTTATCTTATGCTATGTGACCCTTGAATCTCTCAATTTCCTTTCAATGCATGTAGGAGGGCAACATTATCTCTTTGATAAGATCAATCAATATACAGCCTCCCTAAATCTTATCCATATTCTTTCTTTGAAGTCAACTATAATCAAACAACTATTGAGCACAGAATTAAGGATGGGTTAAGTCAACTTTATGTTATTCTAAAAGCAGTGACTATACTTAAAGTGGTTTCTTGTGTTTTTAATGAATTACTAGCTAGTCCTCCACCAGCTCTCTAGGCAGTACTTAGAGGAATATAAAGCCTGATAGATAAGAAAGTAATTTGGATTGTGTTGGGAACCAGACAGTTGCATTGTTGTGATATAAATATCAATCATGTTTTCTACTCTGTGATTTGAGTAGAAATTAATTTAATATTATTACATAAAAGAACCTGGGTTATGTTCACAGTTCTTCCCTATTCCACATTGTACAAGGTGCTGTGCAAGTGCAGGTGCAGATGTAATTCCTGATCTGGAGATCTTGCTTCACTGAAAAAAGCTGTTTAATTTATTTTTGTATAATGATGAAAATTCTATTATAGACAAAGCAAGTTATTTCATCAATTTGCAGTACATTTTTGTGAAACAACAAATTGCCTTCTATTTGCTGCTGGCTTTACTGAATATTTTATATGTTTTGGTCAGCACAAAATGGAAAGGCAGTTTCTTTGTACAAAACAGGTTCCTCAAATCATTGCCTGTGCTCAGCTGTACCTTTTGGAGATCCTGCAGACATCAGTGAAATTCAGAAATTCACAGGGGAGTTTAAAAAAAAACTAAAAAAAATGGCTCCAAATGGTCCCACCATTGGCCAAAGTTGAGCCCATCAGCGACAGTGGTAATGTCTCTGGGATAACATATTTAAGAAGAGGAAAAAGTTGCTGTGCAACAGAAATTGCAGCCAGAGAGAAGTGAGATGTGAGAGAAACAACTCTGCAAACAAGACACCGAGATCAGGGAAGGAGGGGAGGAGGTGCTCCAGACGTTGGAGCAGAGTTTACCCTGCAGCCTATGGTGTAGACCATGGCCAGGCAGGCTGTACACCTGCAGCCCATGGAGGTTCATGGTGGAGAAGATATCCACCTGCATCCCCTGGAAGATCCCACAGCAGAGTAGTTGGATGCTTGAAGGAGGCTGTAATCCTGTAGGAAGACTGTGGTAGAGCAAGCTCATGACAGGACCTGTGGCCCTGTGAAGAAACGAGCCTAGGTTGGAGAAGGCTTGCCAATAAGACTTGTAAACCCATGGGGGACCCACTCTGGAGCAGTCTATTTCTGAAGGACTGCACTCCATGAAAAAGACCCAAGCTGGAACAGTTCTTGAAGAACAGCATCCCATAGGAAGGACTCACACTGGAGAAGTTTGTGGAGGTCTGTCTCCCATGGGAGGGACCTCAGGCTGGAGTAAGTGAAGAGTGTGAGGAGTCCTACCCCTGAGGAAGAAGGAGCAGCAGAGACGGTGTGATGAACTGATTGCAGCCCTCATTCCCCATGGCCCTGTGCTGCTTGTGGGGAGGAGGTAGAGAAAAGCAGGACTGAAGTTGAGCCTGGAAAGAAGGGAGGGGAGGAGGGAGACGTGTTTCAAAATTTAGTTTATATTTCTCAATATCCTTCTCTGATTTGATTGGTAATAAACTAGATTAATTTTCCCCAAAGCAGGTCTGTTTTTCCCAATAGTAATCAATGAGTGGTATCTCCCTGTTCTAATCTTGACCCATGAGCTTTTTCTCTCTCTTGTCCGGCTGAAGAGCAGAGTGGCAGAATGTCTTCGGTGGGCACCTAGCATCCTGGCAGGGTCAACCCACCACAGAAAGTCCTGAAAAACTGCAGTTTAAAAAAAGACAACAAAACTGCCTCTCCAGCATTTGTCCTTTTTTTCTGCTGTGACAGATGGTGCACATTTCTGTTTGGTCCAGAATAATGCCATGTTAAGAAGCATGTCCATGTAACTTTTATTTATGCTATTTGGAAACAAACCCAAATTGATCTGATCAGAAGATTTAAACCTAAAAAGCATTACTCTTAACACTTACCAATGTGCAGGGCTAGGAAAAGAAAATAATACATTTGAATAATTATTGGTGAAAAATGTGTCTTTAAAAAACACTTTATAGTATTTCTTGTTCTTCCACCCTAAACCTTGCTAATTCATAACTCAAAATGTGTGTTTGCCAAACAAAAAATGTCAACAGAGAGTGTAAAACCTATTAGAGTAAACTCCTGTTAAGGAACAACTTTAAGACAAATCAAACAGTCTTTATCAGATACTGTATGCTGTGGGTCAACTGTGTGCGTGAACTGCAGTCTAGAAGCACTCAGGGCACACTGCTGGTTTATGTTGTGTGCTACACTGCAAATATCTGACAGGATGGCAGGAGTATGTTCAAATAAACCAGAAGGAATGTCTCAAAAACACTTAAAAAAACCAAAACAGCTAGCTGTCCAAATTATTGCTAATTCATTTTTCATAATCACTCTTTTTTGTGTGTGTGTCTACTGAAACACCCTTTACAATGCTTGTATAGAACCACAGGGATACAGAATTTTTTTATTGAGGAAAATTACCACACTCCGCCCATGTATATTATTATGCTGTTCCCTCTAGAAAACAACAAAGCATTTTCTTGTTTTATTATTTTCTACTCTTTTGCAGTAAGAACTCGATGCTTATCTGGAAGAAGAAGGTTATAGTGCAGTATTTAGAAAAAAACAAGTCTAAATCCTGTTAATGATAAATGCTTTGCTATTCTGGAGGAAGGAAATCAGTATGAAAGCATTATCACCTAGTTTTCTGGGTACTTGAATGTCAGAGATGATCTTGTAATCTGTAAACTTTATTTTGAAAGCATCAGTAAGTGAGCTGATTGAATACAGATGGATAGAATGGCTTCTGCCTTTCAGATAAGGATAAAAGGTAAGCTTGGCTACCACAGGGCATGAGGGTTGCTTTGTTGTACCCAGTTCAATGGCCTGTGTGTTATGTGAGAAATGCCTGAAGCTAAATAACCTTTTAACCAAAGCCATGCATGGGACTATTTAGAGAAGATATGCTCTCCCGTATGACTGGAGACCGTTCTTCCTACAAATGTTCTGTCCTTGCCTTCCCAATTTTGTCAACATAGACATTTGGCATTGCACACCAAACATGATGCCATCCCTTTTCTAATGCTCAGTCCTCTAATAATTCTATACTTATGCCCCAGCCCTGGACCCACTCAGCTCACAACAGTCAGCAGAGATGATGAGTGATTTTGTCTTCTTCCTTGACTATTTTGAACAAGAACCAGCTGTTCCCTGATTTCCTGAGCACTTCTGACAATGGGTCTAAATTTACTCAAGATACACATTGATTGAGGATGGAGTACAGTTGATGCACTTTATGTCTGCTAGAATAATTTTTGCAGTAGTAGGTATCTGTAAAGCTCTGATTTGCTGTGCAGGACTGAATGGATTTCCAGTCTGCACCAGGAGGTTGCAGGTACAAACATAGCATTTGGAATTATCCTCTTGGCATAAATACCTCTTTGCCATCTGACTTACGCCAAACAAGACATCTCTGTTCTTGGGGACATCACTCGCAGAAAGGGAACATTACACAACAAGGAAGTACATTCCAAACCAATTCAGATCGCTTTATTCTTCCTTCCAGAAGGGCAATTAAGCAGGTGTACTTTGGAATGCACCATTTTTAAAATAAAATCTTTCTCAGAAAAGAACAAAAGCAGAATAATGTAAGAAAAAAAGATATCACTAGTGATGCCACTTCCAATTACTAAAATATATAAGCATAGATTTGGTATGGTCTGTGTTCATAAACTTGCCTTCACCTACACGCTTCAACTGAAAGAAGTGTGGTTCTTTTAAATCATTGATCTGTTGTTTTTTTTCCAAGTTAAGGACGAATCACTAATTGGCATTTCAGAGACAACAGTATAAAGGAAGATCATTATCTGGAAAAATATAAGTACTCTAAAGAGAGAAACTATTCAAACATCTCTGCATAATGTCAGTGCGGAACATTACTAAGAAAATTCCTTACTCTGGCCAAGACTCAACTCAGCATGACAAGCAATAAACCCTATGAAATATTTGAGCTCTAACCCTTTGTTAAAGCCCCTCTCTAATTACCTAGATACGTCAGGTGATAGGTCTTGCCACTCTGAATAAATCTGACATCAACAGATATCTCCTAATTTTTGTTTTAATAAGTAAGCCATATAGCAGCTGTGAAGTTACTGATAATGAATGTTAGGAAATAGGATTACTAAAGTGAGTTAAATCCTTCTGCCTTTTCATTATATGCTATATAATACTCAGAACTCATGTCCTGAACAGACAAAAAACAAGTAACTGGAACTTACATATTTGATTCCTATGCCTCTAGGTGAGTCACTACAATTCTCAGACAGTATGTACTTTCAAGGGGCAGTGTTCATGAAAAAATCTGGAACAACAGTTTCTAAATGTGCTCCTCTGCATTGCCATGCTCAGACACTCTCTAGCAAGTTGTGGGAATTTGTGTGCGTGCACGTTGATGTGTGTAAGGTTGCTTTACTAAAAGCAGGCTAATCTTGTTTTGACTTGATGTAGGCTACTTTTTAGCATCTAGTCACCAGTAGTTTGGCACCTAAAAGTCCATGAGACATTTATGGTTGCAGTTCTGCAGAGTTTCCATGGAACCACTTCATATACTTTCTGAACTGCCAAGCTGGCTGACCAGTCACTTTCTCCTGTTACAGTTACACCGCTATTGACCTTTTCTTCTCAAGCCTGGTTAGTAATGGCACTGAACTGGACACACTATAATTTCACTTTAAGTTTCGGTGCATAGATAAATGAATTTACAGGGTAGCAAGGAGTCTTGTTCAAGTAATACCACTGATCTCTTTTCTCTGTTAAATTCTGCTGGACTAAGTTATCTTTTTATCAACAAAAAGATCAGAGAAACACCAAGCAAAGTTCTCCGTCCTATCACTAACTACAAGCAGAACAGACATCTAACAAATTATGTTGGATTCAATTTAATAACAATTCCTGTATTGTTTACTTATTTATTATCAAGAATGCAGCACGAATTTCTGCCTTGATAAGGTCATCTTTGATTTAGAATCATATTGCATCTTGATTAAAAACTTGTAGAAAATTAACATGGCATATAATAAATCTTATAGATTGACTGTACAGAGTATTTTTTAAGAGGACAGAAGGCAGTAAGTGGGGCTGTTTCTGCTGGGGTTCCACACATGCAACATTTTTATTAAGTGTCTATTTTAAAAAATGTTATGAACCCTATGC
This sequence comes from Chaetura pelagica, assembly GCF_000747805.2. NCBI lineage: Eukaryota > Metazoa > Chordata > Aves > Apodiformes > Apodidae > Chaetura > Chaetura pelagica. The sequence goes on along the minus strand of NW_009970718.1, from coordinate 879,151 downwards.
TAGACATATTTCTGGATATAGTTCTGGAGCCCTCAACACAAGAAAGACATGGAGCTCCTGGAGCAACTCCAGAGGATCATCCAAAGATGATCAGAGGGCTCTCCTATGAAGACAGACTAGGAATGTTGAGGTTGTTCAGCCTAGAGAAGAGAAGGCTGTGGGTAAACTTCATAGCAACTTTCCTATATCTGAAGGGAGCCTACAGGAAAGCTGGGAGGGACTTTTTGCAATGGCACGTAGCAAAAGGATGAAGGGTAATGGCTTAAAACTTTGGGAGGGGACTTGTAGATTAGACAGAAGGAGGAACTTTGTCGCTATGAAGGTGGTGAGACACAGGAACAGGTTGCCAAGGAAAGTTGTGAATGCCCTCTCTCTGGAAGTATTCAAGGCCAGTTTGGACAGGGCTCTGAGCAAACTGATCTAGATGGAAGTGTACCCTCCAATTCAGGGGGTTGAAACTAGATGATCTTTAATACTCCCCCTAACCCTAGCCATTCTATGATTCTATGGTTCTATGCTATTTGGGGTGGAATTGTAACTAATGAGGGGGACATATGATTAATTATTTGAGTCACCCTGAAACAAATGGTCACTACCTACTAAAAAGTGTTTTAGCAAACTTCAATAAGGGTATTATCAAAGGGAACAAAGAACTAGATCTATAGCAACAGAAAAGGAGACTAACTTAGAAAGAAGTGATTCAGAAAATTATTTTAAATAATCACAGAACCTCTTTAGCATGACCTTTCAGTCTCCTACTGGAGCAAAAGAATCAATACAGTCCATGAATGCTTAAAAGAAAACCGTCAGGCTAATGTAGGGAAATTATTTTGACTTAGTATGCGAGAAACAAAAAGCCCTCTGCAAGGATACGTCTACTTCCAGTGTCCACATACAGACGAATGTGGAAATAATGAAGATAGTTCAAAGAAGGGACATGAGAATGCCCTGGGAGTCAGAAAGCCAGTCTTATTATTTGAGACTTAAGAAGCTCAACCAACTCAGCATAACTGCAGAGAAGGTTAAAAGGTGATTTAAGCAGAATACAGGTGCTCATTCAAGCAAAAGAGATGTTAAGTGGGTTTGCTCATTCTTGCAGACAAAGGCATAAAAAGCTTCAACACTTGGAAGTTGAAGTTGGATGAATTCAAGCTTGGAAAAGAAATTAATTTTAAAGCAGAAAGAGTGATTAATATAAAAATAGAAGTGACTAAGAGATACTATCAACACATGGACATTTTGAGTCACAGTATAAAGGCTGTGCTTAAGTCCATCCAGCCTTTATGAAAACTGAGCAAGAAAACTCACTCATGACAATGTTTTTCCTTTCCTTTTTCTTTTTTTTCTTTTCAAATCTAAGGTACTTCATTACTACTTAAGGAAATTGAAGGAAGTCTGTACTTCATAAGAGACATAGACCAAAAAATGCAGCACTTTGGAAACCAATTTTTAAAAAATATACCTAATTTTGCAAAAACCAAAAAAGTGTGTTATGGGGAAGATTATTTCTGATATTGATACTGAGTCAGGGGAATATATAGGTAAGACTATTCTCCTTGTACTACAGTCACAGATCTCAGGGGAGAAGAAGTAGCTACCTACCTCTAATGCATTTTATCAACATCTAGCTTACATTTAAGAATCTAGTTCACTGTTTCTTTTCAATTCCACATTCCAGCCCAGGGAATTGGGAAGGCAACCTCCTAAACATGAAGTGAGTATGAACTAATGATGTGTTCAATCTGCTGAAAACAACTAGGCAGAAGTAAGAGACAAAAGATCATGCTGGAGTGTTACCTCTTGAGATGTTTTTACTGGAAGACAACTTAAATGTCAACTCTTTGCTTCAAGGGTGTTTTATATATAATCTTGACCAGCAGAGTATTTTCTATGCAGTTTTATGTGGAAGAAGCAGTATTCAGTCTAGCACAGTGTTTTGTAATATTGCTTCAGTTTCATCTTTACTGGAATTTTTAGCACTATTTTGATTTATTTTGTTTGCTCTTTGACTCAAAGGGATCATATAAGTGTGCCTACTTTTTTTAGTAGATTTAGTTTACTCTAGATTTGAATAAATTCCCACAAGGAATCAGTGATGAAATTGAGAGAAATATAGGTTAGCAGAATTTATGTAACTTGAGCATTGACCCATCTCCCATATGGACAAAACAGATGAGTTTATTTGTTTTAATTTATTAGCATTATATTCCAGGTTGTGGTTTTTTTGTTTGTTTTGGTTTTTTTTTTATATGGGACAAATTACTTTGTTGTACAAACCAAATATGGTCACAGGTCATTAGACTTTCCTTAGATATCTACATATTCTGTCAATATAAAGAAGCAGCATCCAGAAATTAATAACAGAAAGACAGAATAAAGGGGAAAAGTAAAGTCGGGGGGGGAATAAAAAAAGTTAATCTTGTTAAAAAAAAAAAAAAGAACCATTGGGAGAAAAAGTAACTCCTGAGACTACTGGACTTCTCCACCACTTTTAGCAGGAGGTAGTGCTTATTTTCCAACCTTATAGACCAACTCTAGTTTCTCCAGCTTTTCAAGTACAACTCAGCTTGAAAAAAATTATTGTTCTACTTCTCTGACATCCCACCTCTGCAGACTCCTGCAGATATTTAAATAAATATCATTTCTCACTCATGTGAAATACCATTTACTAAGCTGAACCATGCTACGTATCTAATTCTCATCTGATGACTCACTACTACTACCTCCATAAAGCCACAGTAAAATTTTTGGTTGTCAGAATGGTAAAAGAGGCTTCAAGAAAACTTACATAACATTGCTGATCATCATAGTCTCCAGAAAGACCTGTTTTGGTGAAGCTTATTTGGAAAATTTCCTTCTTGTTCCTGGACAGAATCTTTTTTAATGTACATCTCTTCTGTGGAAAAAGCTAAGCAATTGCTGAGTTGTGGTTTCTTTTTAGAGTAGAGTATTAAAGAGCAAATGTAATGTGAAAGATGCAGTGGGTTGGATCTAGATGACCTTTGAGGTCCCTTCCAATTCTAGCCATTTCTATGATTCTATGAAAGACAATGACTGCAAAAGATGTATATGCCTCACTAACTCAAAGGAAGGTAAAAAATTTGAGCAAAAAAGCACATGATAAAATAAAGAAATACAGTAAAATAAATGATATTGTGATCTCTAAGAAGTTTGATTTCTAGAATTGTTGTTGTTTATGACTGGCACAGGCTGGTACCTGAGCATTTCACAGATTCTGCCATGCTGAAGAGGGTACAGAAACTTCCTGGGACGTTTCTGTCAGTCAGGGCTGCTGTTCTCTATTGCTCCATTCACAGAATCACAGAATATTAGAGGTTGGAAGGGACCTCAAAAGATCATCTAGTCCAACCCCCCTGCCAGAGCAGGGTCACCTAGAGTACATCACACAGGAATGTGTCCAGGCAGATTTTGAATGTCTCCAGCGAAGGAGACTCCACCACCTCTCTGGGCAGCCTGTTCCAAGGCTCTGTCACTCTCACACTAAAGAAGTATTTTTCTGATATTTACATGGAACCTCCAGTTCCAGTTTGCACCCCTTGCCCCTTGTCCTACCACTGGACACCACTGAAAAAAGCCTAGCTCTGTCCTTCTGACACTCCCCTGAAGATATTTATAAACGTTTATGAGGTCACCCCTCAGTCTCCTCTTCTCCAAGCTAAAGAGACCCAGCTCCCTCAGCCTTTCCTCATAAGGGAGGTGTCCCACTCCTTAATCATCTTTATGGCTCTGTGCTGGACTCTTTCAAGCAGTTCCCTGTCCTTCTTGAACTGAGGGGCCCAGAACTGGACACAATACTCCAGATGCAGCCTCACCAGGGCAGAATAGAGGGGGAGGAGAACCTGCCTTGACCACACCCTTTCTGATACACCCCAGGATGCCATTAGCCTTGGCCACAAGGCTGGCTCATGGTCATCCTCCTGTCCATTTGGTTGAAATTTGAAAAAAGTTTTCAGTGGTCATTGTTGAAGATTAAGACAAGTTAAAAGAGATGGTAGAAAGAATTTAAACATAAATATATATTTAAATTTATTTTTTTTTCTAGACAGTGTTGTCAGCAATTTATGCAAATTTTTGCTTCCCCCATCCCTGCTTCTCTAAACCAATAATATCAGAAAATCTGTGAAGTATACTTCCAACTTTGCTGTGGAGAAACTTTTTGAAATATGAGAGGGACAGGAAGATCCCTCTAATAAAAGGTTAAGATTAAAAATTTCTACATTTCTTTCTGGTTTTAGAAGCTGACATATTCTCTGAGCAAGCAAACTTCCTTGACAAGGTGTTTTTTCCCTTTCATTCAACCACATTTACCAAAGTCTTTATTATAGCTTCAATTTATGGTGCTTTACTCATTTAGCAAAATGACAGATTTGGAGGTTACAATAAAATATTCCCTAGCTTTATTGTCATGCTGATTGTGTATTTCAGCTGTGTCAACTCCAGTAGGTTGAATAATTATTGAAGAACTATTTAACTGATTTAGTTCTGATAAACATCAGGGCTTTGGTGAATATCTGCAACAGAGAAGATGTGAGCAAGAAAAGTAAATTTATGATACAGTGTTACAGAAACCAATCATTATTCAACTCAAAATTAGTTGTTTTTTTTCCAGCAATTGAAGATTAACTAAATAATTTTGCTGTTCATATTTGTTGGTTCAAATTGAACCTTACACTAACAGTTGGATTAAAAGTACAGTTGGCTTTTCGATACAACAGCAGACATCTCACCTGAAAGCATTACAGTTGCCTTTTTTTTTAATTCTTCCAGAAGACAGTTAATTACATTACTTCCGTTTGCATAGTTTTGCTTTCTGTCATATTGTTTACTTACAATACTCTGCTCTAACTGCAAAAGTCTACTCTGACTGAATGTATTCAGCTTCTGCCTTTTAGTATGTGAGTTCTTACCAACTCTTTGCTTCAGCCATTTACTGTCCATTTTTATATTGCCTGGCTAGTCATGTAGGTCACATGATGTTGTTTCTGCCTGGTAACTCAGTGAATTTTTAAGAACAATGAATGATGAATATTTGCTACAGGAATTTCATATGAAGAGTTACCATATTTTCCAAATTAATTAATGATTTCAGAATCACCTGGCTAGGTATCCAAGGAATGAGAGAATATGCCTAACAATTCCAGGAATATAATACATGTTAATTTTTAATTTACAGATACATATTTATACTGTGATTAACTTATTAATACATCTTAAGCTTAGTAAATTCAACAATTTTTTTGTCAGCAAAAGAGTAATCAGAAAGGCTTTTTAAATTCACACAGTGCTAGGTAAAATCCTTTATGTTTTGCCCAGAAACAAGATCTGGGTTATGCCTAGCTGAGATCCTTTTGTTTTTCTTCATAGGGGCAGGAAAATGTTAAAGATAGAATGACATTCTTCTTTTTGTACTGCACTTGTGGTTCATTTTTCTTTTAACCATGAAAAGCAATTATGAGTTCCAAGTATTAAAACTGTGTAGATAAATAGTAATCACTGTCAATGGGTCCAAGTTCTTTAGAAAGATCAGAGTGACAATATGTAATTTCCTGATTTTAAAACAAAAATTTTAAAAATTCTGCTTCCAGTGAAAATAAACATTGTGGTAGTGCCAACTATATATTGAAATAATTATTCATAAAGGAATCAGCTCAGCCTCAATAAGAAAAGCCAAGATTTTTCCTGAAAATTCAAAATCAATCACACATGAAGGAGTGAGAAAGAATAGAATGCATTTTTAGCTTTATGCTTTTTTTTTTTTTAGAAAAAGAGGTATCTTTCTGGATCTCTATAACATTGCCCATTCCTAAAACTGCAATAACACTTCTAACATCTGGTTGAGACTTCATATTTGGAAAGCAATGTTTATATGAGACTTGTTTAAAGTTTAGTCATGCAGAGAGATAGGAGACTATGAGGCAGCTCACACAGAAGAATGTGAATGTATCTTACATAGATTCTGTACAGTGTTGCAATACTTTTCAATAACAGCCAAAGAACCCTCCATGGAACTACCCAGTACCACAGTGAGTTAATAATTGGGAGAGGAAAGATAGTATTTTGATTAAAAAGTTCAGTGAAAATAACTTTGCTGTAAGGAAGATTTCACGGTGACTAATCACCATAAATTTTACTTTTCCATTTAGTGTCCTATCATCATAAGAACACTCTGCAGAGGTGGAAGTGCAGCTCCCCGTTTGATTAATGTGTTGTTTGTAGATTCATTTTTCTAATCAGGAACTTGCTCTCTTCTATCCTGCTTGCCCATGCTTAAAAAAGCAGAAGAGCAATATGATTAATTAGGATTTAAATGTCTAAAAAAAATCAGGTTCTTCTTTTTCATCATTTCAGATATAAAAAAAGCAAGACGATTGACTTCTTGCTTTATGAATGTAGAGTTCAGTTGTTATATTTAGGAGAAATGTGTTTTTCAAAAGCACATTATGGCCTTGTGTAGTAATTTTGCTTATCATGGTTTAGGCTGAAGATTCAGGAATTTGAGACTCCATATTCTGTTTAGTATTATCATGAATATCATGAGAGATATAGATGATCATTGAAAGGAGAAAAAATATTTCAAGCATGATGAAAGAGGTTCTAGATAAGATGGTCACAGCTGGGCTGGGGCTTCTAACTTTGAAGAAAAGATAATTTACAGATTAAAAGATTAAATTATGTTTATTTCAAAATGTTCTTATCAGCAGATACTAAAAGATCTCATGTGCTGAACCAGCTGTCAGAATGTCAGCATTATGCATATGATTTTATGAGAACAACCTGATTTATAATCCCTTTTCAGGTAAACCTGAAACTAACTACAAATCTGGAAAAGGAGATGACCTTTGGACAGGGGCAATATTTATCTGCTACTGTCTATCCCTTTGAATAGCAATTTTTGGCTCAAAATATGATGTTATTTTAAAGATTGATAAATCTACTAAAACATATCCTGTACTTTAAGAAAAACAATCCTGAACTAACTGAAATCCAGGGCAAACCAACTGTGATATCAAGAAGGGCAATCAATTTAAATGAGAGACATGAAGTTGAGATGTTTATGTGGGGTTGTTTACACAGGTGCTCAAACTTGCTTTTACAATAGCTAGAGAACTGGGAATTTCATTTTTAAAACATTGCCATCTAAAGATATGTGAAATGCACTAGGATATCTGAGATATTTGCACAGGACTGGTGGAAGAAGGAGAGGACCTACAGCAGGGCCACACCTTTATGAAAAGACGATTACAAGCCAGGCTCATGTGAAGGCAACTGATACAAGTCTACTTCTCCATTTACTAAAATAGGAACTTTGACATATTGCCCCATGAGGTAAACCAAGTTTAGGTAATCTAATATGGAGCTGAATCCCATTCTGTCTGTTTTCAGAAGCAGGAGTTGCTCCACCTAAAAAGAAATAGTAAAGTATCCAATTTTGGCTTCTCTTCAGTTAAGAAAAGAAGCATATACAAAAGAGGTAAACATCAGCAAGACAGAGGTAAACTGAGTGCGGTTTAATTGATTGTTTCAATTTCAATGTGACAAAGCCAGCACTAGATTTTCATTAAAATTTACAAAAGAATGGCAAAGGTTGCAGACAAACCAGAGCAATAATACACCCGCATTTCCAAATCCCGTTTATATGTCTAAACGTATTCATTTAGTATTCATTTAACAGGAACAGCAGTGTTGTCTTGAACCTGTCACTAGTGATTTATTAAGTTAATTTTATATTAATTTGTTTCTCAAACGTGGGGAAAAAAGGCTCAACAATATTGAACACATTTAACAAAAAAAAAAAAAAGAAAAAAGAAAAAAAAGAGAGAACTAGGTATTTAACTTTGCGTCACACTAGGATACACATTTTTAAGAGGAAAACAAGAATTAAATTTAAGCAACTGGTTTGATCAAGGATAAATGCTTTTTGCCTCTTAAATGCCTCTGAAATCAATATGCCTATTTAGAGCAAGATAATAGTTCCAGAAAAAAAACCATGGTATTGCCTTTGTAGTGGACTGAGGTTTCACTATGTATGTAGTTTGCAGTAGTGAAAAGTTGAAATAATATCTTTTGAAAACTGATTTCTTGTATGCAGGTAACACACATTGGTGAATCAGGTATTGTGCATGTCAGAATCATCCCTTAGCAAAAAAACCACAACAACAACAACAAACAAAACAAAACAAAACAAAAACAAAAAAACAACCAAAAAAAGAGAAATGTGTAGAAATGTTGAGTCTTACAGCTCCTATCTAAGCACTTCTGTTTCTTACCAGAATTATTCTTTACTTCAGAGCAGCAGCTGGAAAAACTGTCAAACTACTGTTTAAATACTGACAGCAAAACTTATGAAAATTCATGAAAGTGTGTTCTTAATTTTACAAGAATTTGCAGAGTAATGAAAAATACAGTTCTTGAAGAATTTAAAATTTTCATTACTATGAATATATTTGCAGTAGAAAAAATATTTTCATCTTGAAAAAAAAGTATGAATTTGTTATAAAATCTGGGCATTGTAGAAACTTTATATATATATTATTTCCTCATATGTTCAGTTCCTCAGTACTGCATCTGATAGTGACTCCTGGAGGGAAAATGAACTTGAAGCTACAAAGAAGCTACCCCTCCAGCAGGAGAAGCTGATGGTTGTAACGGTTTGACTCAGGATCTGCAATTAAACCAATGACATGCTCTTGATCTCCTTCCCATCCTACCCAGGTAGGGAACAGAGAGAGAGAATAAGGAGAGAGGCTTCCCATATTGAAAACTAAACTAGACAGCTTTAATAAAATACTAATGATAACACATAATATGTACAAATATATACAATCATGTGCAGGAATATGTAAAACACCTGTCTCCTCCACCCATGCCCAGCAATTCCCACAGCATTCTCCTGAACTGGGAGCAGTTCATAAAAGTCCCAGACTGCTGCTGGAGATAGAGGTAGAGCAGACAGGCACTGAAAGTATGTGACGCATGAGCCTAGGGATCAACAGTGATGGATAGATAGAGTCTTCTTTCGACACCAGCCATTAATAGAAGGAGAAGAGAGTTTGACATCCATGACCCCTGAATTTATGCTGGTTGACTCAAAAAGACCCTAAACAGACCCTAAACAGTCCCTAAAAAGGTTTGGTTAGCCAATTTTTCAGTCTTTCTAGTCTGTTCCTGCCTATGGGAGGTTTGTAGATAAGACTCTTCTGCTCCTTTACTATCTGAAGCAACAAATCCGACAAGTACAGCAAAGTGCCCTTGGTCTCTCGGCAGTAACTATAAACACTTGAGTGTTATCAGTCCACTAGCTGGAAAATTTGATGCCAGCTTCAGCAAGTGTGCTGCTTAAATGAGAGTTTGTTGAAGGAAAAAAAAAATCAGTAAAAAGAAAATTGGCTTAATCCTGGCTTAAACCAGGAAAATTATGTGGGCATCCCATTACAGAAACATGTCTGCAAATATTTCTGTTTATCAGTTGAATGCTAACACACTGTATTTCTTTTGATGTTCATGGGTAGACTTCTTTTTCTTTGGTTTAACATTGGATGTGTGTTTCTTGGTTAAAAAGGGACAAGCAGCAACAATGGGACATCAGAGCAGACATTGGCATTATGAGATTAATTTCACTGTTTGGACTACGTGTCCAGTTCTCCCATGATGTTTCCTCTGAGACAATTGCAATCCTCTCAGCAATGGCTGAATGACAGTTTAAAACAAATGGTACTTATAAGCTAAATAATTGTAACACATTGCCTTTATTATTGTTTCATTTGTAGTACTACATAGAATTAGTCAGGCGATCAATTGGAAAAGAAGAAGTTATTCTGGAATAAATGTATGGATATTAAAAGTCTAGTAAAATAATAGGTCATTAAAAATCCCCTTTATAATAAGCTGCATTAAAACCTGAGCTTGTGAGGCCTTTGTTAAAATTAAAACAAAACAAAACAAAGCAAAAAAAAACCAAAACCAAACCAAAACAACAACCTGTTTTTGGTTACAGGCAAGATTTAACATGGCGCTTTTCCATGGGGTCCCTCTCGCAAGAGGCAGTCCTTCACTAACCTGTCCAAATTGAGTCCCTTCCACAAGATTCAGTCCCTGAGGAGCAGACTGCTCCAGTATGGGCTTCGCACAGGGCCCAGGGTTCTCCAGAGCAACAGGTCCACATGTGCTCCATTGTGGTCCACAGGCTGCACATCCACCTCTGTTCCACCGTGGTCCTTCACAGGCTGTTTCGCTGTGCTCTTCCATGGGTTGCAGGGGGACAGTCTGCCACCTCAGCATGGGTTGCGGGGGAACCTTTGCCCGGACACCTCCTCTCCCTTGCTCACTGACCTTGGTATCTCTGCTCTGGCACTGTTCTCACCTCTTGTCTGCAACCTCTCCCTCACCTCTGGTTTTATATCAGTTTGTTTTCCTTCATATGTTAATCACAGGGGTGTATCTGTTGTCACACCTTAACGAGAGGTTAAGGGTTTTTTGAGCAGTGGGAGGATCTTTTCATCAGCTTCTTACAAGAGCCACCCCTGGGACACCTCCTGCACTACCATAAACACACCAAAACCAAACCAATACGTACTGGCATCCAGCTAAACTTATTTTCCATGCACCATGTAGTATAACAGAGAAAGTGCAAAATCACCTTGTAGTCAATCACTAAAATAGATTCCACATCACTTCTGCACAATTACCTGGTATCTGCTCTTGACACTTTGGATATGATTGCCAGCCCACCAAAACTTCTCTATTCCTCCTGAATCCTTCCCCTCCAATTATACCAATACTGAGATTAACATTAAATACCTAACCTTGCTATTTTTTTTTTTTCTCTCCATCATCCCAAATGTGAGAAAAACAAAGAAAACATCCATTCTAATTTCCACAATTCTGGACAACAATTTACAGCAGCACATGCTTGGGAAAGCTGCTTTATTTTAAAGAATAATCTGCATCACCCCACTGCAATCTCAAGTACACTTTAACTTGTTCCTAGAATTATTCAAATATGTCCATTTTTGAATGTGTATCTGTGGCTTTTATCTCTCCATTTGGGTGGGATTTATCTCTCAGATTCAGAGGGATATCCCACTCTCAGTGAATGGGATAGCTCACAGTACAGTAGTGTAATTTTTTATTAGTGACATAGATTTTACAAACAGAGAAAAACACTTCAAAGAACAGTAGCTAACAGCACAGAAGTATAAAATATATTATGTACTCTTGCTGTTTATCTCAGTTTGAATTGCACTGTGACAGAAAAGAACACTCAGTGATTAATTTGAAAAGAATGAGCCCTCCTGGGGAAACCATATTTTGCTGACTCGATGACAAAATGTGCCCCTAGAAAAAGTGAAATTAAATACAAACATAAAATTCATGCTTTTCACAATACACAAAAAGACAGAGTGCAATGTGATCAAAGCATAAAAGTATTTCTGAAAAAGAGCTCATAAGGATAAGTGCTGGCTTACTTTATGAAAAATGAACAAGGGGTCTCTCATTTCATAACAGCACATTCAAATGAAGCCTCAAGTTAAAAACAGAGAGAATATGTTGTTATTACAGATGTTATACAGTCCAGTCACAGAATCACAGAATCACAGAATCACAGAATCTAGAGGTTGGAAGGGACCTCAGGAGATCATAGAGTCCAACCCCCCTGTCAGAGCAGGACCAAATCTAGGGCAGGTGACTCAGAAATGCATCCAGATACTCCTCCAGCAAACAAAGTTATTGTCAGTAATTATGCACTCTCAATGTCCATTTGTTACTTTTGTTGAGGTGTTCTTCAATGTCATTGTTCTGTGAACAAACTTAGAAGTCTGTCAGTGTTTGGGTGAATTTACTTTTGCCTTTACTTTCAAGAAGTTAAATTCTAGCCCAAATTATACAGTGTAATGGTGTGAAACTATATGCCCAGCTTGTTAATCTTGTTTGAACTTGAACTAAAACCAAAAACAGATCCAGGAGTTTCTTTAAAAAAACACTACAAATCAACCAACAAAGTTCATATGCTGTCCTAGCTGAAATCGTAGCTGTACATTGAAAGATAATTTCTGATCACAATATTGGCTAATTTAATTTATCTTCAAAAGTTTTAACCTCTTCTGGAAGAGGTCTAAATTCTCTCTCCTTCCTTACATCTGCACAAATAAAGGAATAAGATCCTGCCATGTTGTAGATGCAGAATAAGAATGGCTGGTTCTTCTCATTCCCACTTTTCCTTTTTTTTTTTTTAATTATTATTTTTTTCCTCAAGGAAGAAGATTTCAGAAACAAAGACAAACTCTTTTGCCTTCTTAGTTGGGAATTACTGAGGTAGGACAGTATATGGATTCTAGTACCTAAAACCATGAACAGTATAAAGACTGTGTTGCCTGCTGTTAACTTGATGCCATTAGTGGCCAAGCACTGTCTGCTTAATTAATTAATTTGTTTGGAATTTATGCCTGTAGCATTAGGAAACTTCAGTTCCTTTTTTCAAAGCATTAACCAAGATAACAAAGACAGTAGTACATAATGACATTGAAAAGAAACATAGATAGAGATAAAAAGCTGCCAACTTACACAGAACCTAGTTTGCTCATTTCCTAAATTATTTCTGGAATCTGTTACTTATTCCTTGGGTTACTCTTAGGTTTTTTACAAAAACATTTTTCAATTATATAGTCACAGAGTCATTCTGGTTGGAAGGCAACACAGGAGGTCTCTAGTACAATCTCCCAATCAAGGCAGGATGAACAATTAATTCAGACCAGTTTGCTTAGGAATTTCTTTAGTCAGGTTTTGAAAACCCCCAAGGACAGATACAGAACAACCTCTCAGGGCACTCTGTTACAATGCTTCATAATCCTAATTTTGTTTGATTGTTTGTTTGTTTGTTTGTTTTAGAGCCAGTTGGAACCTTTGCTGTTGTACTTTGGCATCACTTTCTGTCTTCTCTAAAACCTCCCCATACGTACTGGTAGATGTCTGTTATGAACCCTTGAAGCTGCCTCTTTCCATCAGGGTCAGTGGTCCAGCTCCCAAACACCTTGGAGTTGTCTACTGAAATGGCCCTAGTTTCTTGATATCTTTCTCAAATTGTGGGGCTCAAAACAAAACACAGTTTTAAAGATGCAAGTGTCAAGCAAAGTGTCAAGTAGTTGGTGACAAGCCCATTCTGCTTCCACCTCCTCTATACTGCCTCTTTGCATCAGACTTTTGTCACTTGTTTTCTTGAGTATCAGGGTTGTCAGTATGTCTCCTTGGAAGAGGCTGCTCTTTAAGATCTGTTTATTGTATTGAGTCCTTTGTCCCTCAGAGCTGCTACCACATGACCACATGTGACAGTTCCTTAAGAAAACTGAGATCTAATTCCGTCCTGGAACAGAAACTCTTCTCCAATTTACCAAATGCACTGTTTGGGGGATCTGTCAAATACTTATGTCAAAAAAGTGAGAGAATTCTTTTGTGAAAGTATTTTGAATATTTATTTGCTTTAAAGAAGTCTTGAGTCATTAGGCTTTTAAACTGTGAGGCTTATCCTTCTGACCATCTAAGTTACTCAGAGCTGGGTATGCAGGAAAGTGTATGTAACTGAGATTGATCTCCTCAGGTAACACAAGGTAGAGTTCATGACTGGCACAGCAAGATCCTCCTCCCATCTCCAGTTATGAAAATTAACTCCACTCATGGGTCATTTAATATCCGTGTGCAGAGATAAATATATTTTAAGCATCACTGATTCAAAATCTTAAATAACAAATTTTCCTTTCCATTTCAGACTGCCTCAATCTCTTGAGACTTGTATTATGCACATTTTATTCTGGTTAATAACTGCAGCTGCAGGTCACAAATGATTGAAATAAGCCTCAGTAACTTCCAGTTCATTAAGGCAACTAAAGTACTAGAAAAAAATATTTGGTTTCTTCACAAGGCTTAGACACTCCTAAAATATTTTTCTGGCTTTGAACTCCAGTTAGTATCAAGGAACTGTAAATCAACCTTGTTAATTGTTCATTACTGTGTTTTAAATAATAAATTATTCATATATGTTCTGTTATATACATATATACACGAGCACAAACACACATTTATCTTGGTAATCCTCTTTTTAATTCAACAGCTGGTCTATTGGAGGACAGGTTTCCTTGTAATATCTCATTTGAATTTGGCTCAAAGCCCAAAGTAGGCTTTCAATTCTCTAATGTTATCTATGCTATAATCAGGTACCTAAACTCACAGAGTATTCTGTTGTAAAGGAGAGGAAAAGGGAAGTAGAAATATATAAAACTGAAAAACAAATAATTTTGCCTCCATAAAAATTATTATAGTTAGATATTGTAATGCTGGTTTAAAGTTCCTGTAAATCTGTATCTAGCTAGAGCTACAATTTTAAGGATTTGTAGAACCTTTTCATTAAGGGAGAGTAAAACATTTTTTTTTTCAGAATTGTGAGTTGAGCTTTGAAATAAATGTAACTTGCAGGTAAGCATGAAGCAATCCTTACCATCCAAAGTAGCTTTTACAAGGAGAGGGAAGTTTGCCAAGTTCTTTTCTAAATGCTAAAGCACTTTTGCAATCGCATGATTGCAAATTTCCCGTACTGTCACTCCTGGCTTCCTAATTTAAATAACTTTTGCTTATAGGTGGTATAGTCACATATTAGAAAAAAACTCTTAATCCTGAAAAGTATCTTTTTATCTGCTGTTTGTCCATTCATGAAAATTTGATTTGAATGTAAATCATGTCACAAAGTTGTATTTCCAACACATATTTAAATAAAATCAGGATTTTTATATCAGTGGTCTGTAATTCATTACATCTATACCTGAGAATTTCAGCAAAAGAGGTTATTCTGTAGCAGGAGGCTTCTGCTGGTCTATGTAAACCTATATAGTGGAATATGGTTGTTTTCTTGAGAAAACAGTGAAGTTTAACAAATGTCCAGAACAAACAGAGTGCTGTGGTAACTTCAAATATTCATAGCAGTATCTAAATAGTTAATGAAAATTACAGTGCATATTTTCAAATAATCATTTAATAAAAAAAGAATAAACAATCTTATAGGAGGCCAGTAGCTCACCAGGCCTAGTCACTAGATCTTTAAGTCTCAAGAACTTGAGAAATGACTCCTGAATTTGTTGATCTATTACTCCGTCATCTTCTTTGTAGAATAAAGGATCTCATTTCTGCATTTAAGTAATCATGCAGTTCTGCAGGCAAAAAGGCAATAATATGGTGTATGTTGTATTTTGCTAAATATGCTGCTGACTGGTATCCTTTATTAAGACGTTTGCAACCTGTAATGGAAAGAACACAAACTGTTCTGAAATAGTCATAGTAATGTTGGAACTTGCAGCACTGAGAAAATAAAGGTGATAGAACAAGCAACATATTCTTTTTATGTCCCATCAAAGATGAGTTTTCAAGTATAGAAACTATCAGATTACCATCAGATGGTCCTGGTACACACATACACAAAAAATCTGCTTCTTGAGGTTTGTACCATGGTAAAATATAGAACACTGGTTTCAAGTTGTGTTTTTCACTAAACTTCTAAAATATTAGAAGGAACATTAAATGCATTATTCTTTTAATCATATAATGAATAGAAAAGTTGCTTCAATTGCATGATTTTCAATAGTGTCTTTGTCGAATACATGGCTGTGTGAGTACATAGGTCCACTACTCTTTCATATAATAGATCTTATTTCCTGTATTCTCAGTTCTTTACTGTATTAAAAAAAAAAACAACACAACAAAAAACAACAAACCAAAACAAACCAGAAACTAATAAGCCAAGTGTCTCTCTCTCCCTCTCTCTTTCTTTTTAGAAATATTATGTAGCAATAGAAGCCTACAAAAGCTATTTAACAGAGCCTTTCTATACAGCTACATGGCCCAGTACATCTCTTCTCATCACTGAAGATGTACAGCTTTGAGTGATTTTTTAAAGTTAAATACAATTTCCAGATCTACTAACATTTATCAAAACAGGCACATTTATCAAATCTGGATCTCTCAAGTAACTGAACTGTGTACTGAATCTGACTTGGATCTGGTGGTTGAGGAAAGACCTAAGAGGCCTTTACCCTTCCCCACACACCACCATGTGCTTACTCCCTGCTGCAGTGCTGTGAACTCATGGATCCTCCAGATAGCCTGCAGCCAACTCCTTAACTCTGTCTGCCATTGACAGAGTAAGAGAAAAGATGTGGCACTGCACAACAAACATTTCATCCCATTTGTAGGTCTGTCAGACAGTGGGACGGTTCAGCTCTTTCATTCTGGTCATCCATCCAGCCTCAGTACTGAACACCTGGCAACTGAAACTCCTCACTACATTTTTGTCCTTGGTCTGTTTTGCTGTGTCTTTAAAGGACTTATTATTAGTAATGACTTTGTGTGTTTTTTCAATCGTTCTTTTTACTTTCAGAACTATTTTGCTTTTTCCAGTCCTCGCTTTTTATCTGTAAATGAGAAATTAATTCTTCACCTTTTCTGGTTATAATTTCTCCTTCAGGAAAATTAAGGGACATTGCTAGTAGCATTTAATAATAAATAACAAGGAACTAAAAAATACTTTATTTTAAATAGTAATAAATATCTTCCAGTAACTTAAAATTTCCAGTTTATTGAATGCATATTTTCTTCATTTGTGTTATGGAGCAAAGTTTCTGGTATTCTTCTCTGTCCCAATCCAGTTCATTGTGAGATACATGCATCACTGTGTATATACTTGTTTCCTAAATGCTCACCAGCTTACCATCCTGTAAGATGCAGTTCTCATGCACATCATCTCTGTGCCCAAATTGCCCTTACTGCTCATGGTAGGGGTAGTGAGGAAGGCAGTAATAGCCAACACACATAGGCAGACTCCAAAAGTTTGTAAGACCATTTGATAGGGACCCTCTAATTTCATGGCAAGTGTGTCATAATGGGTAGCCTAATTAAATGTGTTTTACTAGTTGGATCAGAGAAAACTAATTCTTATATCTTTTCAAAAGTGGCCAATACTAAACTATTTGCTTTGACTGTAAAAGGAAAAATGTGATCTCCTTTATCTTCCCTAAAGTTTTATCATACATTAAAATAGGCTTCTGAACTAATTTGAATTTTCAATCTGCTAAAAGAGTAGGATATAAATGTAAAATGGTACTCAGTAAAGTAATGTTAATTTTTATGGAATTAATGGCTCATCTGACAAAATATGCAAAGCAGTGGGTTACATTCCCCCCAAAAAAATATGAATTTTCATGAAGAAAAAAACTCTCTTCTTAATGTAGGCCACAGGTTTTCAGCTATGGGTGTTTCATTTATGCAGCAATTTCAATATACAGATTTGACAAAATTGTGAGATTAATAACACCCTGCAACTTGTCTCGAGCTTTTTCTATTCTAAAGTAGAGCAATTTCCTCAGAACAGTCATTGACAAACAGGAATGAGCTGCATGTCAAATGGATTAAAAGAGTTTGTTCTAATGTCATCCGGTAGAAACCTTGGTCCATATGTTTTCATTTGAACACACGAGAAATTAAATTTTGTACACAGTAGTAAGCATATCTTAACAGTTCCTATCTGTTTGTAAAATATTGTGAATTTTATATATAAATTGTATGTATTCTTAGAAGTAAACTCTCGTGATATTTTGCTGTACATTATATGGTATAAATTTTAAGTTTAGTACTCTCCTTCTGCCACTTACTTTGTATCATGACAATATTTTAGGAAAAAAAATTGACTTAATGTGACCTTTACCTGAAATCATTTAGAGCCAGCACGAATAGTATAAATCTGTTTTATAAATTTACTGGACACATATTGATGAACTGAGTAGTTCTGAGGTCAAACAATGCCTTAGTAAATTATTTAAATCATTGCAGCTTACTTTTTTCTTACAAGTTTTCTTCCCAAGCTCAATCAAATATTATTTTAGATTTTCTGAAACAGTCCTGTTTCCGTTAGTCTTTTTTCTGTAGCAATATTTGACAGATGTAATGATCTATTACTGGTAGTGTTTTTAATTACAGATTGTTGTGCAATGACAAGCATTAGTCTAGGCATAGCATAAATGTTCATATTTTTAATATTTTTTTTTAGAAACAAGAGTGAAAGAAAATTGAAGTTTCTTTTTGTCTACAATATCTTTTTATTGTACAGTCATCATGAAACTTATTTTAATAAATTATTCTGCCTGTTGTTTTTTTTCCACTTAAAATAAGATTATGAAATCTGAAATCTGGTGGTTTTCACTTTCTAATAGTAATTTAACTGAGAACAAAAAGAAGCTTTAATTTCATTCTTCCCCCAAAGCTATAATTTCTTTTTATCTGCTGTAAGATTTGGTAAAATTAATATTTTTTCTGTTGATTACGGAAAGGAATCTAGATAAACCAACTGCCTAATGTATCCTAGAAATTTAATCCATACTTCATTTCTATGGTGGCATTTATGATGCTAGTTTTAATCTCACTGCAGTACACTCCATATTAAAAACAACAAAAAAGCAACCAACCAAACAAAAATCAATCAAAGAAATCACATGTTAAAGAAGAAAAGCACTTATTGCATTAACTCAATTACATACAGAAGTAAGTTAAAACTACTGGAACACATCTCTACAACAGACCCTGAAACACTGCACAAACATCTCACAAGCAGGAGCAAGTCTAAACTTATTTTAGGTTTTTACTGCATTTTTGAGAGATTTACTTACAGCCTCCCATGGGACATCCCTTCATGCTTGGCCATGATCCCTAATCCCATTTTAGGCCAGCCTGGGTCGACCAGTCCCTGATTGGAGGTGAACAGAGTAGGTGCTCCCCAACCCATCACTCTTCCGACCTAGCCAAGGAGAACCTACCTTGCTCATGAAGCACTTACCCTGAAATTCACTGATTATCTCCAGAGTATCTTTGTCATTCAAACCTCATTAAAGATTTAGCTTTCACATACAAAAAAATATTCTACTGTGTGTGTTTCTGCCTGCCATATCAATACAATTAAACTAGTGACTTATGATGGAAGAACGATTGTAACAGTTATACTGAGCAAGCAATGAGATGAAAAAGGAAACATGGACTCCATTTGTTAAAAGATTTGACCTTCTAATTGTGCAATCCTTTTGTCATAAGGACTGGATTTGGCAGTGCCCAAGGATACCTAGGCAAGAAGATCTTGTAAGATTTCCAGCATAAACATCCCTAAAAGTAAAAATATGTTATATGTAATGCTATGTGGTAAAACAAGCAATGTGTTCCTTATGGCAAGCAGAAGAGCCACGAAACTTCCAAATGCAGCTTATTGCCACAGTACCCAGATCATTTTCTGTGGTTTGTTCTGAGGTTGTTTAACCTGTAGCAGGGTGCTGGAGGTGTTACAATTCTCTCAAATTAAGTATAGAAAGGAAGAAAAGCAGAATAGAGGAACTGTGATCTGCCTTTAGTCTTCATCAAGCTAGATAAAGAAATTATTTATAATCTTTCTCTTAAGGCTTTTTTTCAATGCAAAGATGTTCTTAGAAGCATGCCTCAGGAATGACCACCAAGAAATATGCATCAGGATTAATGTGAGGTTTGAGTTGAACATGTAAGTGCATGAAGATTAACATCTGTATTCAGAGTACTCAAATTTTTCCAATTAGATAAATGAGGTGGGCAGGCAAGAATACTTCTCTCTCCTAATCTTGAGTCTAATTTATAGATTAAAAGAAAAGAAAAATAAATAAAATCAAGGAATAAAATATCATAAGTAACATTTCAAGTACTGCAACTCACTGTGTGCTGGTGGCAAAATGGCTTCCTCTTGAATGCATAACACTTCCCAGCCTGCAAGTTTATTCTCTCTACATCCCTCCTCATAAGCCTCGGTAAGAGGAAAACAAATGAGAAGTCAACAAAGGCCAAACTGCTGCTGCACACCCATCTTTCCATGTTCACCTCATTACATGCTAAGAGCTGTTTGGGCCCACCCTGAAAACCTGTGTTTGAAATAGATGAACAGCAGAAATATAACACATAATTTTCACACCGTATTCCTAAGTGAAAGGAGAGGTAAATATAAAAAAGAAAATTATGCCCAAACATAAAAAGCAAACAAAAAATCAAAAAATGAAACCCTGAAATACATTGAGAACTGGGAAATAGTCTCCAGGTTTAATTAGGGATTAATCAAAGAATAATCTGAACACTTGCTTGGTTGTTCAAAATCCAACTCCAAATGCCACAGTCAGTCCCAGCTGAGTATGTATGTTGGCTCCTCAGCCCAGCCTTCTACAAACTTTATGAGCTAAAATATTGTCCAGGACCATAGCCATTGCCAACCCCATTGCAAGAAAATACCAAGAGCATAAATATATTTATGGCCTTTTATTTGCAGTCTATAATACCAAAAGAGCTGTATAACACAAATGAAAACTAATTGCAAAATTAGCTTTCTCCTGGGTAGGCTCCAAAAAAAGAAACTCAACAAAAAAGATAAAACAACAAAACCCTACTGCCATTTAAATGGTTTTCTTGTGTTTTCTGCATTACCTTTATACTTGCCCAGTAGTCAAGTAGGATAAAACCAAAATATTTTCTTTTCAAGTTATGTTGCCAGTTGCCCCTTTTGAATCTCACCCCAAAGATATCTCAGACAACCTTTTTTTCTTTTGACAGAATTTAACTGAACTCTTCAGAAAACAATACTAGTAATAAAGGAGTGGTCTAAAGATTTCAGGTGTTTTGTTTGTTTGTTCGTTCATTTTGTTTGGTATTGGGTTTGTTGTTTGTTTTTTTTTAATTTCATAGGCTTTAAAGACTTATATTGGCTGTGGTTGTTTCTTTTACCTTAAAAATGTCAGTATGTCCTCAAATTTTCCTTTTCTTTAACTATCAAATAAAATAAATTATAAATAAAACAACCTATTCCATTGATATTGTGTCAGGGAGCAGCAAGGGAAAGCTCCTCCTGGCAACCCTCCTCTGAGAGCAAGGCTGGCTGGGACAGTTTTGGCAGTGACCAGGGTGCAGTTGCACAGCACAGAGCAGCAGAGCACAGACAGCCCAGGGACCTCCTGGCTGGGCTGGGGTCATACTGGGAAGTCAAGTCCACAGGTCAAGTCCAGATCAGCACATACACGGCACAGCATTATCATAGCTGACCCAAGCACCCATATGTTGTAGCAGGAGGCTGTCTAAAGAAAAAGTGTTGAAAAAAAATGAAAACAATGAAAGAAAACCAACTACCTATTTAGTCTTCGGTACAATTTATTATTTTTTGATAAAAGGTTATCTCTCAAACTTGTAGCAAATTTTATCTTACAAAAGTTCCTTTTTTGTACCTTCCCTTGAGGTGTTTAGTGTTTGTCTGCTCATGTGTCGGAACACACAGTTAGATGCAACTCAGATCAGACCCAGTGCAAAAATTTCCATATTCAAGTCCTGATTTTGTTTCCTCATCTTGAGATGTATTTTCTAATTCCTTAGCTTATGATTGCAAGCAAAATATCTCATTTGCCATCAAGGAGGGAGTTAACAGAAGTACTTTTTCATCTTTGCAAATGACAGCAGACAAGACCAGAGAAAAAAATTCTCTGTGTGGGCTGGAATCTGATATAGGCAATATAACCCTATGCTGAGTTTCCAGTGACAATCATGCACAGTCTTATCTAAACTCAGCAAAATCTCTGGAAAGTCTTTCATGGATGTCAGAAACTAAAACAAGATTTACTTCATTGGGAACAAAAAGGAGTCTAGAATTACTTGAAAAAAATAAATAAATTCCGCTTCTTTGTTAAAATTGGTCACATGTTTTTAAATTATATACCTGCATAATCTTTGCTACTTCTGTTAGGGACAAACAGAGGTAGATAAAGGACATAATAAATAATTTTAAAATGCCATATTATGTTGCTCTAAGAATACCCTATATGTTGAAATGCTGTCAATTCCAAGCACAAAATACCCTGGAATTTGCATCAGAATGATGCTCTAAGATATATTCTGGTTCATTTCTCTGCTATGTGGATAAAACGGTGTCTCTACAACTAAGTCATGCGATGTCTTAGGATATTCTGCACCTATATTTCCTCCAGCAACCTAGGAATTGATAATTGCATTGGACCTAGAGTAGACTTATGCCCCACAGGTCTCAATCAATGATTTTTCTATCATGCTGTATTGAGATGCTGCTGGATTTGTTTCCCAAGAGGAAGAGTCCTAGGTACAACCTGACTGGCTCTTTCCATTTACAGAAATAATTTGATTAGCAATATAGCACCTCTATGTGATATAATGGAATGCCTTGTAGATAATCAGAAACTGAAGGGATTTTATATATGTGTGTGTAAATTGTATTAGTTTCTTTCCATAAATATATTACATGAATAGCTAAAAGGGAATAATGTCTGCACATTTAAAGATAACATATTTTCTATAATTCTCATCTCGTTATTTTTTATCCTATAGAATTCTATGAAATGGCAACTGCACTCCTAAGTATTTATATATTACATCTTTCAAGGGCATCCATGAGAACACCCTTTACTGTGTTGAATCACAAGAAATTAGCAAACTCTTGTTTTCAGAGCATGTCTTACCAGTAAAATGAAGCATGAAAAAAAGTTTGAATTACGCAGTGTCCTTTTTTTATATTGAGAGCTTGATAAAGTCAACTACTATTTGTGTCAGTTCTGGTTTACTGTTTTGGACTTTAAAATCTGTATTGACATTCTTAACGTGGAAGGTGATGAGACACTGGCACAAGTTGTCCAGAAAAGTTGTGGCTGTCCCCAGAAGTGTTTGAGGTCAGGTTGGATGGGTTTTGAACAACCTGGTCTACTGGGAAGTGTCTCTGCCCATGCAGGGGAGTTGTAACTAGGTCATCTTTAAGGTCCCTTCCAACCCAAACCATCCTATGCTTCTATGATTCTATGACCTCTCATCATATAGAAACACTTCCTGTATTTGACTCCTCTGTATTTGACAGAATAGGCTGTGATCTGTGGAGTCTATCCAGGTAGCACTGAGAGAAACCAGATCATAGAATCATAGATATTCTTTGGCTTCCTATGAACATCATTTTGCATGTTCAGACACTGCTATGAGAGAGCATACCATGTCAAGGCAAACCTGTTTATGTGAAACCAACATTCAGACAGGTAGATACTGGCATGAAAAATTTTATTTGTCAGAGATATGAAATAATTTTTCTATCATATAGAAGTTGACTTACTTTAGAATACTATCAAACAGGAATGATATTGCATTATTTCACATGCAATTATTCATAACAGAAACTGAATTTTTCACTTTGAAGTTAATAAATAGCCTTTTTTTGAGTAGGATTGCATAGGTGGAATCCACTGGATCACATGTGTACCTGTATATTTATACATATGTATCACCAGTATCTTAGTCTGAAGTAGTCACTGACAGTTACCTTTAGAAGCAGCAGAAAGGTGTGAATGTGATTACTGGGTACAATACATCTCACTATAAAACTGCAGTTTATAACACATCAGACAAATTGGCAATACATTTTTATACTTCTTCAGAGACTATAAAGGATGAGTAGTTCAAATGTAGGTAGCAATTGTAGGTCAGAAGATGGTGAAAGGAATAGCCGTCATGCTGCTTTACTGATTTGAGGTCCTTCTGGGCAGCAACACATACTGGTATGGAAGAGTTGGGTGAAATGAACCCAAAACCCATCTGGCATGCTTTATTTTCCATATAAGTGCAGTCAGCTAGAGTTATTAGGATCATTCATGTGCATAAAATTAGGGAAATGTTGAAGATTTTAGTAGCCCAGCAGCGTACAATGTAGCGCAAGATTTTTGTATAAAGACAGGTAGTCTTAACTTTGTTGTATCAGAGTAAACACTGTAAGTTTATTCCTAGCCAGATTTCTAGCCACAAAATGACAAAGTGATGCTAGATTTTTTTTTTTTTTTTTTCTTGTTTTGTGAAATAAAGCACAGGGAACTTAGATACTGTTGAGACAAAAGGTTCAGGATTATTTTGTACCTTAACTCAATATTAATTCTATCTTAAAACACCAGATAAAGTTCATTTTCTGTCACATAGCATTTAATTCACAGGTGTTCAAATCTACAACAGATTCTGAAATAAAAATATGATGTATACATTTTAAAAACCTGGTTCCCAGAATCTAAGATAGTGATGTGTGGTGGGATTCCGACACCCAGATGTTCACATCTACATTTGAATGTTTAAGGGTAAATTAGATGACATCATAATCCAGAGGCTCCCATAATAGTCAGTGGAGATACACTTAGTACTGTCAGTGAAGTGTAGAGAGATGCTGAGTTGACTGGTTACCAGATGTTTTGTGTAGGATCAGGTAAATCTTAGCTGAATTGGTTGCCTAATATAGAAGTCTAGTGATATTTAAGATAACATGATGCATTCTTCTCAGCCTTCAGCAGAGAAAATGAGACATCATATCAAGAATGATAAGATGGCCATGATAATTGATATGAAAACATGGCTAATGAGGTATATAACTGGACAAACTAAGGCATCTTAGGATGGGAATGCGAAATATGAAGGGAAGACAGATGGAAAAGAAGAAGACCTACAATAATATGACATCATCAGCTAGTCCATTCTGATTGCATGGGCACCAGCTGAAACACGAAAAATGAAAGTCTGGACAGCTTTGTAGTAGTTGTCTGTTCCCGTTATTCCACCCTATCACCTATTTACAATAAAGCACACTAACCCATAATATCTGACATGCTAAAATATTTTTCCTCTCTCAAAAAAAAACAGTAAATCAATTTCCTGGAAGTCAAGGTCATAATAGAGTCTCAGGGAGTACTAGAAAACATACTACATCTTTGAGTATTTGCACTTACAACTTCAGCCAACACAAACCTCTCATTAAAAAAACAAGGCTGAAGATTGCTTTTTTTACTCATTTATGATTCAGAATTCTGAAATGAAACAGAAAACTCCATAGCATCTCAAGTGTGTCTAAATTTACAAGTAAGCTGGTGTCGGTGTTTGCATTGTTTGCTTATTTTACCCCTTAAGAGCTTAGCTGGTAAAAATCCCACTTGCAATACATCACAGTGATAGCAAGTACTTCTTCACAGGAAAAAAAATTGCAGCTTTTCAGGGTACTACCTTCAAGTTACAGTACAAATTGAACATTTGGTTACTCATACCTTAGGAAATTATAAAGTCAAACAAGAAATTGACAGATGCAGAGCTAACAGTTGGTCAAGAAACAATGTATTAGAAGACTAAGGTAAATTCTCTTTGGAATTCAAGCAGGATAATTTGAAACTTTTGTAGAATACATTAGAGGTAGATGACTTGCTTGTAAATGCCTTTAAAGCAAAGGAGATTTTAAAAATAAAATAAGATGCGTATGTTGTATAAAACCTACGCCAAACATCCTTAGTTATTCTGGGAATGAAAAGCTAGCCTTTATCCCTAGGGAGGAAGTCATCAGCTCACAGAAAAAAATAAAAGATTTTGCTAAAAAAAGACTTCAAGAATTTATAGCAAAGAGATGAGGGAATACAAACAAACAATATTCAGATGCCAAGCCATATGCCAGACATACTCCCCAGATTTCAATCTGATATAATAAGTGAAAACTATGATGGATCTGGAGGAGATAGAACTGATACTGTTTAAAAAAGAGGGAAAAAGTCTTCAGTGGTGTTCTTAAAATAATTAACATTGAGGAAAAAAGTTATTCACAGAAAATAATACTATTCTTAAGATATTGATATAATTTATTTCCCAAGTGTACTCCCCACTGCACTGGTTAATTGACACATTTAATTCTGTTACCTACCAATTAAAATACAATCTCTGTTATTTGATTCTGACAACCAGAAATTACTGACTTTGTTCAGGTTTACAGCTCAGGAGCAGAAGGCAGTCCATTGTTTTGATGCTGCTGACAATGAAGTTGACTTAACTGGTAAAGAAACCTATTCCTCATTTTATATAATTTCAAAATATATCAGGAAAAAAATATAAATATAACAAGGATACGCTTTTTATTGGTTTAGGAGTGCCTGTTTGAAGATTTTTATGGCTATTATACATTTGTAACTTTATACCAACAAACTCAGAACTACTTAATATATATATTTTCATCTATATATACATTTATATTTTATTTTATTTTATTCTATTTTATTTTATGTTGTTCTCGTCAGTGGAACTCAGCTCCTTTTAGGTTTAAGTTTTACAGTTCTAATCACGGGAAGATGCAATTTTTGTTGAGTAAGTAGTACATTCACTGGGATTGAAGTTTTAGTCAATTCAAAATAATTGGAAAATACAGATTAAATTCAGAAAATATATTAGATTTTTTAAAAAAATCATTAAAATTCTGTTGTAAGTAGGTAGCTTATTTTTCCCTTCTTTTTTTCCCCCCTTCTTCTTTCTCTCTCTCTCTGGTTGTTTGTTTGTTTTTGTGGGGTTTTTTTCCTCAGGTTTCAAGGAAAACTTGAAAATGTAAAAGAGATATTGCCTCACTGCTTCTGTACCATACAGGTTACAGCATCAGTCACATTTAGGCACTATGTAAGAGACCAAAGGACAAAAAACTTACCTTGTAAGTGAAAACTAATTATCTTACTTTACAAGATAATTTCCTGTGCTTCAAGGTAGGTAGAGGCGGTTTTCTTTCCTGTCACCTTTATTGCTTTCCATTCAAAATAATTAAACATTATTTGGAGAAGGGGTGGGAATTAAAATATGTCATATATCAGAGTATTTCCATAACCACATGGTTATGGAAGAATTAATTTTTTTTTTCATTCTAATCGGGCAAAGAGAAAGATATTTTTAATTATTTAGTGAGGACTTTTTCCCCCTGGTATTTACTTAGTAAGAAAGTAAAAAAGTATTTCCACAGCTGTGACTGGTAATTCTCATCCCAGAACATTGGTCTTTGGCTTTTATACTTTCATGACAGAAGACAATTCAATTCTACTTCTGCCCTAACTAATAGAAAATGAAGGGTCTTGACCCTACATTTTTCTAAGAGCTTGTTTTGGTTCAGTTGTTCCCACTGCAAGGGAAACAGCTGTTTTTCATTTGAGGAAGCCAGCAGGAAAAAAATCACTTATCTGTTCCAATCCATTCCAAAGCAGAGAAAGGCATTTGCAACCTGCCCCAAAATGTTCATTTTAGTACAAGGTACTAGCATCTTGCAAATCTAATAGAACCTTTTACTAGATGCCTGACTGACAGATGAATGTGGAAGGCATTGAACATTGTTAGAATTCATCCTCTAAGAATGAATACAAACACTTTTATATAGTACCTTTAGATGGCAAGATTATATCCAGATGCTAAAGGAGAGTTCAAGGATTTCTAAATTATTTTGAGGAAGATGCATTCTCAAAGATACAGCCCAAAGTATTTTTGAAAGTCCTGATTTTCAATAAATTATGAAAATTTTCTTCAACACTCATCTGTCTAAGCATCAGAAATGTCAGGCTCACTTGGGTTTTCCACACATTACATAAAACAAACTGCTTATAAGAAATTAAGTTTTCAGAATATTTTTAAATTACAGATGTTACTACACTTGCCCAAAAAATGCTACAAGGAGCACTGAACTGGACTCAATCTCCTGGGCCAGCCAGACTCTTGCTCTTACATCAATTTATGTAATTTCAATCCCCTGCATTGCTTTGTCAAGATCTGACAGCGTCTTATTTTTCTTCTAAAGATAGTTCCTTTGCAGCAGATAAAGAGGCAACTATTAGTGAAAAGCATAGGGTATTGTTAGATACAAAAAAGCAACCCTCATTTGACTGCTGCTTTTCTTATCAGGTATGACAAATTTCAGTTTGTCTTATCTTAGAAGTTTCTTTTATTCCTTCAAAACACATAGAAATCTCATGGATTTATTTGTATGAACATTTGCAAGCAAAAGAAACTAACTGGGCAACAGAAACATTTTCATAAATCTTATGGGAGGGTGTTGTTGTTATTTTTGGTAGTGCCTAATGTCGTAGTATCTGATGAAGAAAATGGATGACATTTATGTTAAGACATTAGAAAATGTCTCAAAGTAAAATATCTGTGTTTTCTGAATTGAAGGTTATGGAGTTTTTTTCCTGTTTGTGGGACGACACTGTTGATCTTGTATTTAGATCTCTGTTCTTGACAAAATAAGATTACTCCTTCAGACTTAAGGAAAAAAATGCACCAAAAAAAGCTCTGTAGAATCTAAGTCCAATGCAGGACACAAACCACTTAGAGTATGGACTAAGAAACAAATCTCTTAAAATAACTTGCTTGGAGCTAAAGACAGAGGAACAGAAAAAAAATATTTTAAAAAGTACATAAATTTGAGTTAAATTGTGTTAAGCCTGGACAAATGGAAAATTCATACTATATCAATATTTTGAGAAAGAGTTATCTTTTACTCCAACATCAATAAAAAGGATGAATTCGCTAAAACAAGTAAGAATATTTGCCTTTACTTTTGGTTTTACAAGCCAGAGAGACCTTGTTACTACCCTTCCTTTACTTGAGTTGCTTTGGCAGATGGAAGGCCAGTGAGGCAGAGTAAATCACACCAAAGGTTCTCAGGCCTGTCATACTCAGATTTGGCTGCTGAGCCAAATAAATGCATGCAGAGACACCATTGAAGAAAGTCTGTGACCAACATTCTTCTGTAATTTACAATTTTATAAAAGTTTTAAAATGTGAAAAATGGTTGTATACTTTTATTTTTATGCAGTTGAGAACTAGAGATTGAGTTTGGTGTGTTATAGACTTCAGAAATAAAAATGACAAAATGAAAGTAGTTTTAGCTTAGTTTTCAGAATAGCTAGCCCAGAGCTGGTGATGTAATAAAGGAGTACCTATTCTAATATAAATATAATATATACTTATTTTGCTGTAGTGCTACTACAATGTACTCATCCTATATGCGTTAGGGCTAGAAGAGATACATTATGTCACTATCACACCTGCTGCCTGAGAAACTGCAAAAGGAAAATTTGTATTTTAATTTCAATAATGGCAGTATATCATTGTCAACATTGTTTTCTACTCATTTCCCTATAAATCCTGATACTATCTTACTTCTATTTGACTGATGCTGAGCATTAAGTAGATATTTTCATTGTACTAGCTAAATGACACTCATTTCTTTCTCCTCAGAGGTTACAGTGCATTTATTTCGTAATTTTTTTCCACTTATCTATGGTTGGAATTTCTCTGATGAAACCACACATATCCATAAAATGCCAATTTGTTCAGCAAAATTTCAACCGGTATCACTGAGGTCCAATGGAGTTAAGTAAATGTTTAATAAATATAGTATTATTTATATACTATAGTTTCCTGCCAAGATAGGAGTTCTCTAATGTTTTTCCTCGGGTTTTTTTGTTTGGTTTTTTTTCTGTAAAATTTGTATTACTATAATCATTGATCATAAAAAGGCAAAGGATTATCATGTTGTGAGTTCCAAATAAATACTCAGTCAAAGAAGCAATGTAATTTCTCTTAACTATTTTCATTCTACCTGGTAGTTGGGTTTTTTCATACTTGAATCTTTCACATGTGTGTCTGTGTCTATATGTGTAAGCAGTTGTTCTGTTTTAATGATGGATACATTTACTACATTCTATTAAGTCCATAGGCCCACCTTCTACAGTTCTGAGTATTAATAGTTCAATTATGCCTTTCAAAGCATATTTATTCCCAGATTTCTGTGATTTCTTTTTGCTCTTTTTAAATAGTACATTATTTATGGTTTTGTTTGGTTTTTTGTTTGCTCTTGGTGTTTTGTTGTTGGTTTTTTGTTTGCTTTAAATTTTTTTGGTTTTTTTTTTGTTGTGGGTTTTTTTGCTGTTGTTTTTTCCCGACAGATTTGGGGTTTTTGTTTCCCGAAAAAGACTCCTTCGGTGCCTTGCACTATAACTCTTGCAGTTCAAAGACTCTGAAAGTGCGTAAGAGTGAAAAAATTATTATTAACCTTATAAAAATTATAATTAGTCCAGTTGCTAAGTGAAGCTAATACCTATTTTTCAACTTATATATTTCTTACAGCTAATTCGAATTAATAATACAGTTAATTATTAACATTTATTTTATTCTCACCACTCCAGTCTGTTGATAAAGCCAGATGACAGTGTCCCAGGTCCTAAAAGTATATGATGGGAGTGGCTGTTCCAGATTCCTCTTTGCTTCTTGGTCTACATGTGACTATTTTTATATTCTTGCCAAAGCCACCGGCTTATTTGCTTTTTCTACACTTTTTCTCAATTATGTTATGGAATTATTATTTATTATATGTTGGATATTTCTTCTTTGTTCTCACTGATCCCCTAAAGCTGGTCTTACCAGCTGCTAAGTGACGGATGGTTAGCCTTTAGTGATTAGCATCTATATTCAAGGGCCTGTGCCTGCTCTTTCAATACCCCTGCAACTCAATACCCTGTAGCTCTACACTACAATCCTCTCCTGGTGTCACAGATAGCTCTTTCTTCTGCACACTATAGTTATTTTTAGCTATGTGATGCTTTTGGCTGAGTTAATTTTCTTCTTAGTAGCTGTATGGGTTTATGTTTTGGATTTGTGACCAAAGTCATGTTAATAACACAGGAATGTTTTAACTATTGCTAAGCAGTGCTTGCACAGTATAGAAGATTTTTCTTCCCCTCACACTGAGCAAGCTGGAGGTTCACAGGAAGCTGGGAGACGTCACAGCTGGGACAGTGGATCCCAGGTGACCAAAAAGATATTCCATAACGTATGACATCATGCTCAGCAGTAAAAGCTGTGGAGAAGGAGGAGGAATGGAGGATGTTTGGAGTGATGGTGTTTGTCTTCCCAAGCTGCTATTATGTTTGATGGAGCCTGGCTTTCCTGGTGATGGCTGATTACCTGATTACTGGTGGGAGGTAGCAAATATATTATTTGTTTTGCTTTGCTTGTGTGTGTGGGTTTTGCTTTACTTTTTAATCTCTCTTTATCTCAACTCTTAAATTTTCTCGCTTTTACTCTTTTGATTCTCTCCCTCATCCCACTGAGGGGGATGGAGTGAGTGGTTGTGTGGGGCTGAGCTGCTGGCTGGCATTAAACCACTACAAGTCATTATTCATATAAATATATCAACAGTATGGTAATAGTAAGCATCAAGCCACACCATCAGGCAAAGGTGATCTAAACCTAAACTAAATATCTAATGATCATCTGATCATTCTCCAATTGGATCAAGGACACGCAGAGAAAGCCTGACAGGTTCTAAGACTTTCACTGAAGACCATGGCCTGTTACTAGCAGTTGCAAGGTCATATTTACTAGGTTGTTGGGCTACAAATGCTTCTAGAGCTCTGTGAAGTTATAATAGATTTCGAAGTTCCATTTTCTTTGAAGCTGGGATGTGTTATGAGAATATGTTATGACATTTAGTTCAATTAATAACCTCCTGATTATATAAATTTTTATTTTAGTATATTATAGAATAATGTGCTCAGAATTTTCTTCCAGTTTCAAGAACCTTCATACACAATTGGCCATAGTCCCTGAGCAGCTAATGCATTTCCCTGCATTAAACTCACATTCAATTTTTGTATCTGTTGGATTTAATAGTAAACCCATTACCAGTTCTAAGGCTCTTAAATATTATGCTGATCACTGCCAATTGTAGTCCTAGGGACATATTTACATAGCAGGTGGAGAGTTGCTTGGGCTTATTTTCTGTACTATGGCCAAAAGCAAATTCAAGCTGACTCCTTAAGCTGTAAAAAGCAATGCAAAAGTCTTATGTCCTCCTTGACCGTGATTACACTGTGGAAAGGTTTAAAGACCTCTCAGAGAAAACAAAAATTTGAAATAAGGCCAAAAGATGTATGGAATCAGAATAAGCCCAGTACAATATGCAACTATAAAATGCATTGAGAAAAAAATATTGTTCAGGAAACAATTTTGAAATAAGCTTCTGAAGGAGTATAAAAGTACAAATATATTTCTAAGAAGGATGTAAGACATATTTCAGTTATACTAAAGATTAAAAAAACAAAACAAAGCAAAACAAACAAACAAACAAACAAAAACCAAACAGAAAATGTTACTGGAAATATATCCTTCTATGACAATGTAAATGATGCAGGTCTTTTTATTACTCAGTATAGTTTGGCACATCAGAAATACTAGATTGTCTTATTAGGCATTTACTAATGTGTCAACTTACAACATTTAATCTTTTGAATACACCAAAAATGTAATAGGGAGAGGACAAAGGAGTTATTAAAATAGCTAAACAGAGCTAAAATGATCAGAAGCATGTTCATATAAGCAATGATGATAATGTACTGCCCTTCAAACAGAAAATTGCCCAGTGGTATACAACTTTTCATCACGTGTAATCTTGAATATATTTGTTATAAATGCAGTACTTAGTGTTCATGTTAAACATGATTTCTTGTTAATTGTGTTGATGTTACCATTAACATGGAATGGATCAACAATCCATTAATAGGGATCATGGCAGGCACTACACACTTTTGTTTGTACTAGGTGATCCAAATTAATTAATACTGGAAAATATTTCCTTGGTGGATGTGATGAAAAACAATAGCAAATTCAACAGTGTCAGACTTCAAGGACAACACAAATTCTCCAAAATTAAGAGAGGAGAAGAAAAACATGGTAAAAATTGTTAAAGATCTACTGTCTGTGCTCAAAAGAATCTCTTGAATTCCAGATTTAAATACTCTACTTTCCTGTTTATAGAAATTCCTTAAAACAATTGTCACAAGAAGTAGAACTGGGTAGCCAAAAGATGGAATGATGACAACACAAGTTCTGCATCTCTCAGTTGTGTTTTCAAAAACACAGTTCATGTTTCCGTGTTGTTGAGTCTTAGGTTATTTTTTTGTGAAAGGGCTGGTATGCAAGGAATAGGACTTATGCTTTATGTCAGAGGTCCAAAACATAAGTGTGGCATCCTAAGTTAATCACTTCTGCCTCCTACTCTAACCAATTGATGAAAGTAGACACCTCTGGAGAGCGATTGATCAGAATCAGACAAATATCTCAGAAGTTAAATGGATCACATTTGTAGGTGTTTCTTTCTCTCTATGCAATAGGAAAAGGAAATTTGGGGATTTTTAATTGCCTAAAAAAAAATACTTTTCTTTCTTAAAGGCCAAATTATATATATGTGATTTGTCTAGCATTTCAGGTTCAATTGTACACCTTCATCTTAGTATAGCCTGGAAGATTTGAGGACTCTCGGGCCACTGTCAGAAAGCTGAATTGTCTTATTCTCCAAAAAAGGGTGTCCTACATTCAGGTTGCCTGTTTAAATTTATCTGGTAATAGTCACTCCCAAGACAAAACTGGGAATTTTCTGGATGGAGCATGTCCCCAGTCAACCATGCCAGGAAGCTTTTTTATAAGACAGAAGGAGGCCTTTCTCTGACATGTTATCTTCCTTGTACCTTAGATACTGCACCCTTGCCTCTGGTCCTGTCTCTGGCACCATCTCCTTTCTGGTCCTCTGTAGTATCTCTGGATGGGTTCTGGACATGGTTCATCTGTGGCTGTGGCTTTGGCTGTTAATGGACTCCATTACCACCACAGGATTCAGACCCTGTGGAGTTGTGCCTTCTGGTAAGAATGCAACCTGTGCTGGGGTCATACTTGATTTGTGGCTTGTCCCTGTGTGTGGAGCAACCCTGTTCCTGCTGCTTCCTGATATTTACCATCTGTATCAACTTTCATGCTGTGAAAATGGATTAAATAGATGAACTGGGAACGATCCTGAAGTGATGAACTAGTGCTTTCCAGTAACAAGCCTTCTAAGAAGTAGAATCTAGGATTTAATACTTCTTTCTAGATAGTCATTCTCATGTGTGCCTCCAGTGAGAATTTTTCTCTTTGTCAACATGGTAAGAGTAGAAGACTCAAGAAGTATCAGTGATTTGATGAGTATGTCAATGGGTCAGAAAATAGAGCTGTATTTATTTTGCTGCAAGTGAATCCTTTCATAGAAAACTGACCTGCTGTAGAGCAAATATAAATGACTGAGGAAGTTCTATATGCTTGAAGCTTACTTATCTTTTCTGCTAAAATTAAGACTAGTAAAACTTAGTCTAATTTTGAATTCCAAAATATTTCTTATGATGCACTGTTCTAAGTCAGAAGTGTGATGCTGCCAGCAGTGTCTCAAACATAAAGACCAACCTACATTCAAAGTTCCATAGATAATAGTGATATAGTGAGGTAGTGATAATAGGGGAGGTAGTCTCAAGTCTTCAGTCTATATTAGTATGTTATGATGAACATCCTTCTTTTATTACAGCAATTTCCCTTCTTGTTTCAACAAGACATATATATATGAAAAAGGAACAAGCATTCAAAAAATCATGATCTCTTAAAAGATGTTTTCCTTCAGCCTGGAAGCAAAACTGACAGATGTAAATCGAAGAAAAAAAAGTAATAAATAAATAAATAAAACCCCTTCTTATTCTTCTAGTGAATATAACCATATGAGGTCTTCTTTCTTTGTCACAGTCACTAATAGACATTTCTAAAGATAGAAATTTTCTAAAGATCAAGTTAATCAGAAGAGAGGGAAGTTTTGGTTTCCTTTAACTGTAATCTATCAGTTTGGCAGCATTTAGCATGTTTGTCAGTCACATTTATTCTGCAGAAGTCAGAATACAATGTTTAAGGCAAAAAAAGGTAATATAAAGAGCAACTCAACTGAAGCGTGGAATAAGCTTTGGCTCACCTGAACAATTAATATATATATAATTATGTTTTGATTGAAATGGAATTTATTCAAATGTCATGTTTTCAAATTTTGTGATACATCTTTTGTGATACATACAAATATTTTAAAGGTTAAGTTTCTAAAGAAAAATCATACTTACCCACCTGAATTATAAGACTAGATTTCCAATATTGACTGGTGCTTTCATACGTAAATATCACCAAAAGAAAAACGAACGATGTATCTCTTGTAAAAGTCTGAAAATACCAGAGTTTGCTCTAAAATGTAAGGTAAAAACTAAACTGTACATTAAATTAAAGCTCTTCATGTGTGAGAATCTCAGTTTAAAGGAGGAAAGAATACAGAAAGTTTACTTTCCACAAAGTTCTTTGGTTTCCGATGCTCAGACTTTAGTCTGTTCTTCAAAAAATACTGTTTCATTTTTAGGAGATACACATAACCTTATGTCCACAGGCTTTGAAAATGGGCTTGCTATTCTACATGTGGGGGAGTTGTATAATGAAATTTGGATTTAAATTAAGAGTCTATTTCTGATTGGTAAATTTATGTTGCAGGACTTCTTTTATCAGTGTTTTAGCATTTTCTACATTGGCTTTATATATAAGTCTGCAGCGATCCAAACATGCCTCTGTTTTATAAAATGTTCCTTACCTAAATAAAATCGTCACTACATTATTTAGCTATTGGCTTGTCTTTTTCTAAGAAAAATGAAGTATTTTTGTTTTCTGTTTTGTTTTCAGTTGTATTTGGATGCAAAAAATTGTCTACAAACCACAAGCAAATTACTTTTGCACTCATACTCAAAAGACATGCTGATATTGTGAATATAATATTATTAAGATTAATTATGAAATTACCATGACAATTAAAGTCAGCTGTGAAACACCAGTTCCAGAGTAACTCTCTCATTTTAAAATAATATCATTAGTCCTTGTCATGCAGAGAAATATAATTAATGTAAATTTAATTTGCATATTCCCTGCTTCATTTATTTTCTTTCTTTAATCTTGTAATCACCTCAAGTAATTTTTCAGAAAGGTGACCTTAATAAGTGATTAACATTTTTCTTAAATTCAACCTAACAATTGTTAATTTAGTATTATTAGCATTCCTATAAATAAACAAAAAATCCATTCTAAAAAGGGATGCTCAAAAATAAAAGAACCTTAAGATAGTTCTAAAAGAGGCATTATTTCATTCAGAAGGATTTAGATCATAATAAACACATTAAAATATACATACACAAATACAGCCACAGAGTCTACACCTACTGTGAATCTCCTTAACTGACTCTCATTGACCAACAATTACTGTCAAGCTGCCTCAGATATTTTTTCTAAGCAGAAAACTCTGGTCTTGGGATTATTTGTGTCAGACATTTGGGCTAATTTATCTGCCTTTTTCTGTATTAATTATTCACGATCAGATTTCTCAAATACAGTAATTCTTCAAAGACTATTGTTGGAGACAATAACATGACAAATAACATGTTCACAAAATAGTTATTGAGAATGTATTTTAAAGATAAAATCACAATTCTGTTCTAATTTCCATGGGTACAAATCTGCAGAAATAAGTGTCCTTCCATCAAGCAGAAGAAGACAAAAGAAGCTGAAGCAATTTGGACACACTAGGAATTCTCTGAAATACGAAGAGTTTCCAGGGCCAGAGGAGCCCAGAATTGAAAGTATAAATATTTAAGTTGTTGAATTCATTATTCATTTTATTTGAATATTCTGCAATTGTTATAGAAAATTATTCTTGTTGGCACATCTTCCTTCCAACAACTCATTTGCTATAATCTTCACAAAAAGGCAAACATAAAGCAGTGAGCACAAGTTAAAGGATTCATTGAAAAGTGGATATTCTCAGGAAATTATTTGCCCAGTTGGCAGAAATCACTCTGGGAGTTAGACGTAATTGCTGGATAGCTGAACCACATAGTTTTAGCCAAAAGCTTTTCTGAGCAAAATAGTGTCATGGAGTTTGGGATATTTTAAATGAGCTTTTGATATTTCTTTAGTCATAATTTCATGTGACACGTGGCTCCCTTGCTAAGCTGTAAGAAAAATTTACTGTCTGGATCCTCTGGGATACATGAATGTTGAATTTATCAATGTAGTCGGGTATAATCACAAGTAATTACTAAAGTTGACCTCACTACCGGGTATTGTATTTCTATGAGAATTGAGCTCTTATTAATAAGCCTGAGAGTTCTGACACCAAATGCTGCAGCTGTAAATCTATATTTCAGTCTCAGTTTTTTAAAAACTCTTCATGCAATACATACTGGCAATAATTTGCTAATAGGAAGTTAGGTTTAACAGCCAGCTTCATCATATTAATAGTCAACATAAGTCAGGTGCTATTTTTTACTTTAGAAAGTGTCATTGAAATTTTCTTGCTATTTCCCAAAAGATCTGGGATGCTCCTTGTGATCTTTCATGCTGTGGATATGGAGTTTAATCATAGAATCATAGAATGCTTAAGGTTGGAAGGGACCTTAAAGATCATCAGGCTTCAACCTCACTGCCATGAGCAGGGACACCTCATGCTCGACCAGGCTGCACAAAGCCTCATCCAACCTGATCATTAACACTTCCAGGGAGGGGGCTTCCACAACCTCCCTGGGCAACCTATTCCAGTGCCTTACTAGCCTCATGTTGAAGAATTTCTTCCTGATGCCTAACCTTTATCGACCATCTTTCAATTTAAAACCATTACCCTTGTCCTGTCACTATCCTCTCTGGTGAAACTCCCCTCCTCAGCTTTCCTGTAGGCCCCTTGCAAGTACTGGAAGACCACTATAAGGTCTCCCTGGAGCCTTCTCTTCTCCAGGCTGAACAGCCTCAACTCTCTCAGCCTGTCTTCATAGCAGAGGTGCTCCAGCCTTCTGATCATCTTCATGGCCCTTCTCTGGACCCTCTCCAACAGGTTCTGAGGGCTCCAGAGCTGTACACAGTATTCGAGGTACAGCCTCACCAAGAGGAGAGTAGAGGGGCAGAATCCCCTCCCTGGCCCTGCTGGCCACACTTCTTTTGGTGCAGCCCAGGATTGGGTTGGCCCTCTGTGCTGCAAGTGCACGCTGGCAGCTCATGTCGAGCTTCTCATCACCTACCACTCCCAAGTCATCAGGGTGCTTGAAGTTCATCCGTGAGTACCATGGCTTGTGAATGTGAAGCTGCTCCTATCTGCAGAGTGCCTCATCTGTGCTGTCCTCCTGGTCAGGCAGCCCCTCAGTGTAATGTCACCTGTCCTTGCCTTCCCTTTAATCTTAATCCACAAACTCTCAGCTGGTTCCTCATCCATCTCCAGATAAAGCTCCATGCACTCCAGCTGGTCTTTGACATAGAAGGCGACAGGTTGTTTTAACTTGTTCAGCAGATTCCAATGATAAGACTTATTCAGCATGCCTTTTGTATCAGATGTAGTCCATGGGTAGAATGTATCGTAATTGTACAATAACATCTGTAATTAGAACTAGTTCTCAAATGCTCACTAGCAATAACTTGATCTGACATCTCTCTGGGAAATAAAAAGGAAGTGCAATGTTGGTAGTTATCACCAGTTCTGTTATATATTTCTAGTCAGAAGTTGTGAGAAAGATGGCAGTGAAGGTCAGATAGATGTGGGGAGAAAAGGAAAAGGGGAAAGGGAAAGGGGGAAAGGAAGAAAAACAGGAAGGAGAAGAAAATAAGGAAGAGGAATGGATAGCTGCTTAGGTCATCCTGGATACTTTTCTAGGACAAAATAAAAAACTGTGGTAGCACAAGATATAATTATATTAATTTTATTTAAATTTGTGACAGAAAAAGTATCAAATATTTTTTCCAAACTGTAAAATATTAAAAATAATACAGAATTTTAGATCACTAGAATTCTGTTATTG
This sequence comes from Chaetura pelagica, assembly GCF_000747805.2. Taxonomy (NCBI): domain Eukaryota; kingdom Metazoa; phylum Chordata; class Aves; order Apodiformes; family Apodidae; genus Chaetura; species Chaetura pelagica. The sequence goes on along the minus strand of NW_009970718.1, from coordinate 840,518 downwards.
TCTGAATAACAACACTTCAAGATTTCTGACTTTCAATGATGAATTTCATATACTTTGACTAATTTGATTCAGTTCATGTTGTCTTGAACTCTTGCTAGTTGAAGACAGTGTCAAAATAATAACAAATCCAATTCTTGAACAACTAAAAGTCTAGTTTTTCAGGTTCATGTAAAGAATTAAAATATTTGCATACTTACCAGTGTTTATGCTTTTGGATGTTTTTAGGATTGAAGCATTGTCTTGTTAGTTTTTCAAATGTTCATTTGATTTTCTGAAGTTTAATTTGGCAGTTGGGATGCCAAGATTGCTTGTTACTCACTCCCAAGCTCCCCCTCACCTTTAGCTCTGAATGTTCCATCCACTTCTTGTTGTACATGATGCTTTTGAAGGGCCTTACCCCTGCTGTGTGAAAAGTCAAACTCAAGTCAGAGAGACATATCATACTGTGCAAATACCATTTTACGTGTTAATCATTATGTCTGTTTAGGCTCTGCCAGGACGTATTTGTCTTCATTAGCCCAGGACAATAATTTACATTGTGCTACAGCTATCAAACTTAGATTGTCAGGATACTGTCATTTTTTAGGATGCAGTGTCTGAGTAACCAGGCTGGTCAGGAGTCTAAACACACGTTTACACAAGAAGTTAGAAAAGAAACAGTAATAGCAATACAATACATAAGACCCCAAACATTCCCTTTATACAGAATATATTGATTTATCCCCAAATTTAAAAAAAACCCACAAAACAAAACAACAAAAAACCACAAAAAACCAACCCACAGTAACAAAACAATATCCATTAGAGATGGAATGGATAGGTTCTTGTCCATCACTTCCCTGACCAGGTTTTCTGGTACAAGGCTGGGAGTTTCTGTAGCTTACAAAAGTCTAGTCCCTACTTTGCCTGCCTTCCACATCTATTTTACACATCCATATTGTGCTAGCATTTACATGAAATTAGCTGTGTTTAAATGTCCTGAATAATCCTGGTACTTGTTTGCTTTTTAACTTCTTGCCCAAGAAATTTTGCAACTGCCCTGCTTTTGCCTCACTTTTTTGTAATATCAGTTATGCTTTTGCCTTACACTGGCTCACACCAATTGGTCTACAGTACCACATCTGCAGCTATCCAAACATCTAAGCTTGGTCTGAGCAATACATCTCTCTGTTTTGATACTGCAAAATAAGAAAGATAAAAAAGTGCAATACATGTCCTAGTCATTTAAGAAAAATACATAAACAAAATTATTTTAGCTGTAGTCTGGCCCAAAGAAATTACTGTTTCCTTACAGCTGTAGAAAGTATGTTTATAGATATCTGTCAAATCTCATTCAACTTCAGATGTTAGAAGACAGAAGTTTGAAGCTGAGGATTCTTGACTGAAAACTCAGGGATTCCTGTGTCACTAGTTACAGGGAGATTAATATTGTTCCTTCTGTTCTTCCTTTGGAACAAGGTTTGTTTATGCAACTACAGGTAAACTATTTTGTCTCCTACATATTAAGCATGCAGCAATTTGTCACTCCTGATGGTTCATTTTATGGAATTTTTAGCAGAGTCAGTATAAAAAAATACATTTCCAAGAAACTCAGACATGCTGTAGAAGGTCACTGTACAAGATGCTACAGGGAGCTGAGTCTACAAAATGTGTATTAAGATATCATTTATCACTCCCCTTGCTCTTGATTTTACAATATATCTGCTATGCTACAACTATATAGCTATTCCAGGATGTGGTCATATTCCTGTATTTTTAATGGTATATCAACATTTGTTTGAATTTTCAGGTAGATATTTTTGGGTCATTAATTTGGATGTCAAAAACCAAACTGACTTCATCCAGATACTCTTCTGATCAGATTAACTATGTCATTATCCACAGGTATGAGATATTTCAATTCTAATCCATTGCTCAGTCTAAATGATTAAGTTTTTACGCCTATAAACATTTTATTACAATATAGTATGCAATTGTTTTATTATACATTAAAGTCTGTAACAGGTAGGTTCCCATCAGTGGTTTGCAACTTCATTACGTGCATGAATGTAAAAAAAATATAATAATAAAAAAAATACATGTCATTAGGAAAAAGAATGGAAAGAATTAGTTAGAGAATAATGATTTATAGAATCGCTAGGGATTTTTTCATGTTTCTCAGAATTACAACATCTTCAGCGAGTCCAATTTACAGGCATTCATTAATTCACTTCTGAGCAGGTAATTCAAGATTATAATAATGTACTTAATAAATTAACACCTGGTGATTAAATAAACAATAATAGAATGATAGAATATTCAAAGCCAGATGTATTTGTATTGAGTGAGACCTCCTTAATTTAAACAGTGTTCTTGGGAAAGAAGAAAACTACAAAAAAAAAGGTTTTTATGACAAAAACCATTGTCCGAATTCAAGAATTTAAGGTGATCTTTTTAAGCAATAATATGGGCAAAGAAAACTATCACTGGTCCAATAGCACATTAAATTGCATTTGAATGTCATCTCCCTCAGCTTCTTCAGCCAGTGGTATTTTAGTATAATCAAGATATTTTTCTAGCTGACTTTCTGGAAGATCATTTTGAAGCTGCCTGTTTCAGAGGTTTTTTTTTTTCTACCAGAGAAGATACACGTTGCCATTGCTACAGTAAAAATATTAACCACTTCAACACTAACCTTTTCACTTCCTAAAGTGGGTTTTTTTGGTTGGCTGGTTGGGTGGGTGGATGCTTTCTTTAGTACAAGAATATAAGCATTTTTTTTTGTTTCAAGAAACATTTAAAAATGTTTTCTTGTGCCTAGGAATTAAAAGAAAATCACAGTTTAATGGATTACATTAAATCTTATCACAAAGGCATATTTGTGTATGTCAGGATGTTTCCTCTATTTTCTGGCATTTTCACCCACATAATGGGTGACATTCAGTTATATCACTTCGGAGGTTAATCCCGATGTTACATAATAGTCTCCAAGACTTGCACAGCTTTTCAATAGGGGAGAACATCAAGGATTAAGTATTGGAAATGTGCACCACTTCAGTGACCTAAGTACACCACTACATCTGCTGGGAACAGATACATATGTATTGAATAAATATTTGGTACAAAAAATATAAATCTGTCTACATATGTTACCATGTATATATGACACAGATAAACATACACAATACTTGTGATAACACCCACCTAGAACTGTGCTCTTTGGATGACCTTTACAGTCTTTAGAGGCTTTTAAATCAACAAGGAGACATGTGAAAGTGGTGAGAAATAACAAATGCATTAGAAATGAGTGCACTCTGAAAAGACATACTCAAAAGAGGCCAGGAACAAAAACAAATTCCAACTCCCATGGAACCACACAAAGCAACAAAGTTACTTCAACATCCGCATTGGGATGAAGGGGAAGACTAAGAGAGTTTAGTGCTTTTATCTGTTTAAGGGAAAATAATCATAATGGATGGTGCAGGGGAAGATTAGGTCAATGCTATCTCACTTTGCTCTTCTTAGAAAGAAAAATAAAATAAATTTTAAAAGATTAATTGTGATGAGACTTCAAGGAAAATTTGTTTTAATATGGAGACAGGCATAGGCAGAATGTGTGAAAAATAGCTTTAAAAGTGTATATAAGTCAGACGCATTTAAATCCACAGACTCAGATAAAATTCTTCCCAAAGTACTTAAGGATCTAACCAACACAGTCTTGTAATCATTAGTCTTTCTCTTTGAGAAACTACTGAGCATGGGAAAGTGCCATGGCACTGATTTTATTTTTTAAACCAAACATTTTGTAATCTCCTAAGAGATAATAAGATCTGAAGCAAACAAACGGCATACTTCTCTCAATAACTATAATTTCTTTCTTTATCATAATGTCTGCTCTGGTGGATAGTGGGAAATAGTTTGTTATTTATTTTTAATTCTTACATATAGGTCGTATAAAGTATTATTCTAAAATATGAGGAAAATAAATAGGAGACTGCGTGGAGAACCTGGTAACTGACTTTTGTTTTGTTCTGTTATAAACAAGATTATGATAATTGGTTTTCCTTGTATACTTGGGCAAGGAAAAAAGGATAATCTCTTTGATTAACAGTAAAAAGATATTGTTGAATGTCACAAAGAAACTGTCTGATACTGTGACTACTACTGAAATTTTCAGACTAGGGCAAATTTTGGAAATTTATTTCCTTGGAGATTTTTAGCTGAGATTTAAGGGATTTATGAGTTTAAGAATGGCTGAAAAAGGTTATTCCACAACTACAGCTTTCCAGGATCTCAGGGGCTACAGCATGACCAGTTAGGTGATTTTTCTGAGGTGAGTGGGCCACTGTTTTCATCCTGGGCTGAAGAGGTCAGGGGAAGATACTTGAAGGCTGCTATAAGGTCTCCTTGGAGCATTCTCCTCTCCCATCATAAAACCCGATCATATTGCTTGTGTTTAATAGCCTTGTATGGATTTTTTCTGCTTTGAATTTTTCTTACAAACTCCTTTAAAGTTTTTAGCTTGCACAGCATCCAGTGCAAACTCTGGCACAGCTTTATGTTATCTCCTAATGGTTATTTTAAGCCTTCCACCTGGCACCTACATTTAATGCCTATAGGTTCTTCTCCTGGAAAAGGCAGTGAACTATGTTTCCTAACTCGCCATCCAAGCGCCACTCTAGTCCTCCCTAGCATACGAAAATAATTTATTCAGCTTGTATTTCCTGCATGTGGGTTAGCAATAGCAGTTGTTATGCATCTGAGGTTGCATATTCTTAATTGCTTAACAAGATATGAAACACAAGAACTCATTTTTTCTCCTTCCATGTTCTTTCAGTGTTAAACTGCAAGTAAGTAAAAAAGCAAAACATGCAGCTGAACAAGGCTGTTTGTACTTCCACACAGAAGCAAAAAAAGGAAGAAATGTTCCCCAATAAACAGATATTAAAATAGTCATTATCCTCTTATAACAAAATTTTTACAGGTCTTTTACATCCTTAGAGATAAAATATCACTACTTTTTTCATTAACTCTTCAGTGGGTCTAGATAATTGCTGCAATGATGCCAGTGTGTTGTTTGTTAAATTTACTGCATGTTTTATTGTGTGTGTATAGAAGACATCTTAAGGCTTGTACACAGGGATTAAACCTTGCTGCTCAAAGTCTGAATTTTTTTTACTATCTATGCTTTTATAATTTTCCTTTTGTAGCATATTGAGTGTCCTCTAATAAACTTATATTTTTTAAAAATACTTTGAATATACTCATGACTGAGCACCTCATGTTAATTAGATTTTTATAACATACCTATTTCCTAGCATATCAAATTATAATAAGTTACTTTACATGAATTTGTAACAATAATTATTTTTAAATCCCTGTTAGGATTATTTAAATTACATATATAAATGTCTGTTTTTATTGGAAAACTATATGCCTGCAAATTGATAATCCAGTTTTAAACACTTTTTTCCTCTCACTATTTCTTTTTCAGGTGGTTTGCCATTTATGTTTTAATTTAAGAAATTCTGTTCTCATTTATTTTGTGTGAAACCTCAGCTCTGAAACAATGTAATTGAGATCAGAATGTGACACAGTGAAAGTGGTTTACCACCAAAGGATTCACACTTCAAGCTGTGTTATGTAGCTTTCCAAAAGGGACATCTGGCCTCTTGGCAGGTTCCTCACACAGCTGTGCTGATGGCTCAGAAATTGCTGATGAGTCTGCCATATGTAGTACCTGCAGTGTGGCTCCTTCAGGCTTGCTCCAATTCATTGGCCTACTGAATAAAATTTGCTTTGAATTATCTTCTTTCTGAACATATTGGCATAGTAATTTTTTTTTATTTACTTATTTTTTAATCAGAGATGTGGTCAGAAAGAAGGAGGGTTCCAACTTCTGCTACATTGTTTTAGCTAAAGAAAACAACTCTGTGAGCTAAGAACATCCCTGTGCACCCAGCTGCTATTAAACAGGTCTGTATAACTCACCTAGAGCTCCTGACTATTGAAATTAATCTGTTTCTTTGTACATCCTGAATAGCTCTGGAGTGGCCTGGAATCAACTAATTTTGCTTCCTGTGATTGAATGTGGTGTACCTGTTTATCATTTCATGAAACTTTGAAAGTGATGAAATGTCAATAACATTGATGGTATTTACAAACATAGGTTGTATTCAGTTATGTCAGCAAGATGAAAAATGGGACAGAAGTTCCAAAGACATCCAGACCTGCAGGAATTACCCAACAGAGACTCATTTCCAACAAAGACAAATTCAAAATCTGACTAATCCCCCACAACAGTACAGACTAGGGACTGACTGACTGACTGACTGAGGAGGAGCTTTGCTAAAAGTGAACTGGGGGTCCTGGTGGGCAGCAAACTGAATGTGAGCCAGCAGTGTGCCCTTGTGAAAGAGAAGGCCAACAGCCTCCTAGGCTTGTATGAAGGGGACTAGAGCCAGGAAATGGGAAGATGATTATCCCTTTTTACTCAGCACTCATTAAACTGCATCTAAACTACTACGCCCAGTTTTGTGTTCCCTAGTACAGGAAAGACATTGATAACCTGGAATCAGTTCAGCAGAAAGCCTGGAGGTCTGGAGCACCAGCCCTTTGAGGAGATTGTGATGGAGCTAGGCTTGTTCAGCCTGTTAGATGTGGCTTTTGGGGAGACCTGACAGCTGCTTCCCGAGTGACTATGGGGCAGTTAACAAGATGTCAAGAAGTTTGGTGCATGGAGGGATAATGAGAGCTATGGGATATATTTTGAAATGAGAGAGGTTCAGACTGAATGTAAGGAGAAACAGTTTTCACATGAGAACAGTCAGGAAGTGGAACAAGCTGCCTAGAGAGGTTACCCAATCTCTGCCCTTGGAGATTACCAAGACTTGATTGGATAAAACTGAACAATCTGGTAACTATCCCCGTTCAGAGCAGAAAGTTCAGCTTGAGACCTCCTGAAGTCCTTTCCAACCTGAATTGTCTGCTGAACTTGTTATTCTGTACAAACTGTCACAGCTCAAGAAGCCATTGAAAATCACTGTGTACACAGAAAAATTTCTGTGTTGAAATGCAGAATGACCAGCAAGAGCTCAGTGGATTAGAAGGGAAGTAACTCTTCTTTCAACATCTCTTACTTACCAAACCTGAGTTTCTCCTTTAGACCCCCATCCCCTTTTGTTTTTTTTTTTTCCCCTCCTAGTTCATATTAAAGCAAATTTTGCCATTAGACCCTTTGGATGGTACTTGTTGGAGCATTTGAAGAAATCACAGGTAGATCCACCTGAGGGAACTGAATGTTACAGGTTCTACAACATCCTAACAAAGATATAATGACTTAGAATGTTTTTGACTCCTGTGGATTCATAAGGGTCAAGTACAGGGGCCTTGAATCTTCATTTCTGCTCCTACAATAGTGTGAGTCAATTATAACCAATAAAATGTTCCTTTAGAAAACAGATTGCTTGTGCCAGTAGTATAGTTAGAGGGAAGAACATGCTGTCTTCCTGAAACTGAGAATGAAAAGCAGTTTTCTTGTAGCTTCACCACTTCAATACACATGTCCACTAGCTTATTAATCTTGCCAAGAATAAAACTGTGCATCAGAGCGCATTATTTTCCTTCACGTACCTAAACAGACGATTTGTCTTACCTTTCACTTTTTGTGTAAGGTCCTCTCAGCATTTAAAGTAACTTTTTCTATCTACAGTAACATATTGCACATTTTCTTTTTACTGATAATGCAACTTTCTTTAAAGACAATACAGGAGATTAAGAGAAGCTTCATACATGTGTCTGTGGGACTATATAATCCTATTGTTTGTAATTACAGAGGAAATGGACCTTATGAAGTTGACAGTCCCTGCCAGCATTATGATCTGTGTTCTTGCTTCCTCACTTTAATGACCTATGCACCGATTGCATGCCTAAAACATAGTATACCTTCCTTAAGTCACAGGCAGCCTATAGGACAAAACCTTCTGCTGGATCAAGTAATAACATATTTTATTTATCTACAAAACTCACTATTTTATATTATTTTTATGTTACTGAGAGTTAAAATACAACTTATGTGATGTCTATCCACATTGTGGGTAAACTTTCACAAGACAACCTTTCCTTTACAGAAGTATTTAACATCTGAATAAGGTAGGCTTTTATCCAATGGTCTGGAAAAAAGTTGCGAGAATACATTATTTGAAATTATTTATTACCAATACTGGTTATGAAGAAAATGAATCTAAATACGTATATTTGTTATTAATACATAGCATATGAGATTTTCCCTCATGTTCAATAGTCTATTGTCCTGTTCAAGATTATAAACTTAGGTTTTCTTGGAGTTATTTTACATAATCTGTCATGAAATTAAGCATCTAGTCTAAGTAGTTAAAAAGGCTCAAACTGCAGTAATTGGAACAAGAATAGGAATAGGAACTTGATAAGAAGAAAATTAATTGTTAATTAATTGAATGATCAATTTGTTTGAATAATGCATAAGATATATAACCAATAAAAACATATATGCTATGTTTTATATATTCTGTATGTTACATTGTACATAATATGTATATATAGTTGCATATGTATGTCTGCATATGCAGCAATACAGACAGGAGGACAAAATATGCCCTATGGGATACTCTCCAGTTAACTCCCTACCTGCAGAGAAGATGGTTTACCTCTTCAAGGGGACTGTCTCATTTACTATAGAAAAAGCCTATATGCCTAACTTGTGCAAGATGAAGCTCAACATTAGTTTTCTGCTTATTCACATGCAATATTTTTTCTTGGATGCCTGCCTTAAAAGAGAGGGGCAGATCATCTACCCTGCCCCTAACCTGGTGAACATGTAATTACACAATTGATTGTCTCAGTGGGAAGTATAATATATGATGGATATACAGAACTGTTCTTTAAATTTTAAGTTTCTAGCTTGCAAGCAACATGGCAGAAGCAAACATGACAGATGGTAATAAACATAGTAGCCACTCCGAACCTGGAGTCTCATTATTTTTAAACTAATCTAGCAATGACATACTGAGGAGCTGTGTTAGAGCAGCTCTTGCAATACCAGAGAAAAAAAAAGGCTCTTAAGACAGAATAATTATTTCTTAGAAATAACCTTTGTCTTTCTTACTGAGATTTTTCAGCTTTCTTTCTTATCTGAAGAAGCCAATTCCTCATTGAGGAACAAGTGTTTGTCAACAGAATGATGCTGCTTTGAACAGTCTAACAATCCCTCTGGATGCTGGTAAACATCTGCTAGAAAAGAGTTTTAAATCACAGCAAACACCTAGGTTTTTGGCCTGGATTATGGCCAGAATTAAACAGTTCTCATGGACAATATAAACAATTTTACAAAAAGCACAGTGGATTTTGTTATTTTATTTGGTTCTATATTCTAGCTGCAGACCTCTTGCCATAACTCTGCTACTCTTTTCTTTCTTGATATAACTTCCCAGAATCACAAAATCATAGAATGTTAGGAGTTGGAAGAGACTTCTGGAGATCATCTAAGCCAACCCCCTGCCAAATAAACCAACAACCTCATGTCACCACTGAGGCTATAGGACGGGCCCTGGGAAAGTCCAGCACTTGACTCCTGGAGTCAGTGGCTGATGGGAGCTGGATGCAGGAATGTACGGCTTCAGGAACACATGGATCAGGATCAAAAGCAGATGAACAGACGGAGTCCTCCCATGACACTGGCTATGGAGGAGGAGGGCTTCACCCTCTTGATCCCTCAAATTTATACAGAGTATGACACATGGGACGGAATACATAATTTGGTCAGTTTTGGTAACCTGTCTGCTCCGTTCCACCCCAAAGGACAGTTGGAGGTGTGACCCTTTTTCTCCCTTTTATTTCTGGACCAGAAGATGTTTTTCAGAAACAAGCAGTGGCCTTGATTCTGCATACCATTCTTCAGCAGTAACATCAAGCATTACCAGTCCTAGAAGGTGATACTGACAGAGAAACATGCAGCTAATTTCAGCAAGTGCAGCTATTTAGAAGTGACTTAACTGAAAAATAAAATTATTAGAAAGAAAATTGGTTCTATCCTGGCTCAAACCAGGACAGTCAAAGAGACAACTGTGTAAATACTGAAGATGTGAAATAATGGAATACCACCATAGGCCCACAACCCCACCCCTTAATACCACACCTCATTAATTTTTACTTTCTTCTGAGGTCCCTTTAAGTCTCATAACAAACGTCAAGTTCTTAAAAAAATCAGGATAAAGAAAGCCCAAGAAAACTTTCAAGGAATCTACTCTGTCTTCCTGAGCAACTAGAAAGAGAGCTTCCAGTTCAAGAGACTAAATGGAAGGATGGGATTTTTTAGCGGCACGGGCTTTAGCCCGTGAGTTGTACCAACACTGCACTCTTGACATTGTGTAGAACCACAGGATGGTTTGGGTTGTAAGGGACATTAAAAGGTTCAACCACTCTGCAGTGAGCAGGGATATTTTCAATAAAACCAGGTTGCTCAGAGGCCCCTTCAAACTTGACCTTGAATATTTCCAGTTATGGGGCATCTACAACTTCCAGTGTTTCCCACCCTCATGGTAAAAAAAAAAATAAATTAAAAAATATATATTTTATCTAGTTTTAATCTATCCTTTTAGTTGAAAACCATTCCTTCTTGTCCTATCACTACAGGCCCTGCTAATAAGTTTGTCCATGTCTTTCTTATAGGTGACTTTCAGGTATTGGAAGGCTGCTATATGGTTTCCCCAGATCTTTCTCTTCTCCAGGAAGAACAACACCAGCTCTCTCATAGGAGAGGTGCTCCAGCCCCCTGAGTATCTTTGTGGCCCTCCTTTGGACTCATTCTAACAGGTCCATGTCTTTATTGTGCTGAGGACTCCAAAGGTGGACACTTTTCAGGTGAGGTCTCACAAGAGCAGACTAGATGGGGAGAATCAGGTGACAGACCTTTTACTTGACCTTATTGAACCCCATGAGGTTCACATGGGCCCAATTGTCCAGGTCCTTCTGGCTTGTCAACCATACCACTCAGCTTGGTTTCATCTTCAGATTTGCTGAGGGTGCCCTCAATCCCACTATGTCCTTGATAAATATATTAAACATTACTGGTCCCAGTCCAGGTCTCTGAGGGACACCTCTTGTCATTGATCTCCATCTGGCCATCTAGCCATTGATCACTACCCTCTCAATATGAACATCCAACAAATTCCTCATTCACCAGACAGTCCACACATCCATATCTACCCAGTTTAGAGAAAAACAGTGCCTTTCATTCAGCCTAGTGAGAAACATTTCATACCAGAGCCAGTGTCTTCATCGTTCCTAGAAAATACTGTCAGATATCTTGCTTTTCATCTTAGATGACTTTGACCAAGATCCACAACTCCCATTCCTATATTAGGAAATCATATGTATAGTATATTCACTCTTAACAAGATAACTAAATGGTGTTCCATCTCTTTTCAGATATTCTATCTGGGATGTCTGAAACAGTGATGAGGCAAGCTATTTTCTTTAACCTTCCCTTAAAAGATCTGTTGTTTTTTTCTTCAGTGTACTTGTGCAACTGTTGCCAATGCAAAGGAGAAGTTATATTCTAGCTACAAAGGTCTGTGGTACCAAAATCATACTCTAATTTGATGCGAACTGGAAAGATAAATCCTTTACAGGATTTTCTGTATGCAATCCATGTACAGAATTTGCTACTTCTGTTTGTCCTCAATATCTCCTCATTTGCTAAATACTACTTTTATATTTCCTCCCAATATAACTGTACTTTTGGTTCACATTTTCCATGTTAAGAAAACGTAAAAATTTCACCTCAGCACTCTGTACTAACGCAGTTAAACCATGTGACACTTTCCTGATAAAACACTAAATTAGATCTTCAGCCAGTGTAACTCAGTATAATACTATAAAATTGAAGAGAGCTACAGTGATTGAGACATTTTTAGAATCTGGCCAGCTATTGCCTTCTCTTCAGACCTTTTCTTGAGAACATGTAATATTGAATGGTGATATTCTTTTGGTTATAAAGACTCTCAGAAATATTTCATTTATAATATATTTGATATAAAATGAAAAGTTCTTGAATAAGTTACTAGATGTATTAAAGTTTCAGATTCTGTTATAATTATTTCTCATGAGACAAGGACAATTAGAACAAAAAATTGTGTTTTCTATTTTGGCTTTTGTGTGTATACATTTTTACATTTCCACAAACTACTAGAAACACTTTCTAAAAAGGGGTAGTTGTCTTCATATAGACTTACGTAGATTGTTGTCAAATACTGTATGGCTGCAAATTTTAAAATGGAAGTTTTCATATAACTTATTTGTCATTCCTTTTCCCTTAGGAAAAAAAAATGTAATGTTCTTTATTGATACATGACATAAAATTTTTCAAAACACAAAATTTTTAAAATATCACTCTTTCTACAAATCAGAAAAGAAGCATAACCGTACTTCATTCCTTCCTACAGAAAATAGATGTGAGTGAATCAGAAATATTAACCAAATACTATAAAGTTTATGATCCAGGTATCAGATAACATACAATTAACAAATGACTAATCTGAACAAAATTGAAAAAAGAGCCAGAGAATGGACAGTAGGCATGAGAAATTAAAAAGACATGCTAACAAAGCAAAAAAAAAATAATAATCAAAGCCTGATTAATAAGCATTAGGAAGTGCTGGATAAATGCTGATGTCATCAGCTGTACATGATGATGACTCCAGAGTGCTCAATCCATCAGTTTTGGATGCCTTCATCCCACCACCCCAGCCTTCCTGACTACAGAGTGAGTTTATCTCATGGTATGATCAGAACAACAGGCTGGGTTTTGCCCTGGTTTAGGCTTCACTGATTGAGGGCTGTCTGGCAGGTCCCTCAGAGAGAAGCAGTTTCATCATTTAGATACCATACTATCTCTTTTGTGGTTTCTTCACTCTGATTTTCACCTTTCCTTTCTTTTCCCTATTTGTGCCCATTTTTACTTCTGTTCCAAAATTCAGTATTTCTGTTCCCATTTTCTTCTGTAATGTGAGATGATATCACCAATAGCTAGATTGATCTTGCAAGATTATACTTTTTGAAAATCACCCAGTATTCCCCTCCAATCATCCACGAAGTTCAGCCATTTATCAAATAATTTCCTGTTGATCATCCCAGTAGATTTTTACAGCCTCATTATTTTGTTTAACTTCAGGCCAGGTCCTAGTCATTGATCTGGACATTTTCTTGAAACCCTGGCAGTTACTAGGAGAATGGATAATATTTTTCAATACACTTTGAGAATATTTAAATTCAGCTATGGCATTACAATTAACTTCAACAAGTTATGGTGGTTCACCCATACAGAGTAGTGGCTTGGAAGAAACTAACGGTGGTAACAGTCATCAAGCCTGGATATGGAAAATCAGTATGAATAGTACTCAGATAGAGTCTGATATTACATATCATAAGTCACACTCAGAGTTGAAGAGGCATTGATTTTTCAGATTAGGCTTTGTTTTTTCTAAGACTACCTTAAATGAGAAAAGGAGACCATATGATTCAGAAACTGTAAACCATGAATTCTTGGAGTGTACGCATGTGGCAAGCCCACACTTCTACATATCTCCCATTCTTATTAGAAACACATCTGTTATCCAAAGTGAATTTTAGTCAGGATGTGCATGCACACATAGTGACTTTAATTTCTGTAGTAGCTGAGTGCCCCTTTTCAGCCCAATTTCAGGAAATGAATAATACTACAAAGTTTAAGGTCAGTGAAAAGGAGATAATAAAAAAATAAAGACACGTTAGATCAAAAAGGATGTTTCTAGTATCTACGAGTGGGTATAGAGAGGGGGCTTGGAAAATAGTGGTATAACAAGAAAGATTAATTTCTGTAGCTTCCAATAATGTCTGAGAAATTAACATTCTTAAATATTGAAACATGAGCATCAAAGAAGACTCATGCTTCAAACTGGAAGAGAAAAAAAAAAAAAAAAAAGCCATATGAGTGCCAGCAATTTTTATTTTTTTTTAAATCAAAACAGTTACAGCGTATGCACCCACCTTCACGTTTGATATACAAGTACTTTCAGATAGGTGCAAAATTCTATTTTAGGAGATTTACTTTCGAAGAGTTGTAAAGCTATTGCAACAACAATCTGCAAGATGAGATCTAGTTGAAAACAATACTGTAGCATCCACTTTTATCTTGATTTAAGGCTCTTTAATATAAGAATAGTTATATTATCTTCTAAAGATCTGAACAAATATTCTCACACAAGTAGTCTAGTAATTGAAAAAATTCAGGTTACTAATTCTAACAAGAAATAAAACACAGAAGTTACCATATATATGATGAAAAAATAATTATAATCCTGTGAACATCTGAAATTTTGGTTGTCAGGAAAAAAAAAAAAAAAGCAATTGTTGAACTCCATTGAGAACTTACTCCAGGCAGTGCACAGAAATATCAGTAAAGTATCATAGCATCAGTATCAGTAAAGAATCATAGTACCAGATCACTTTTGTTTACCTAGTTGCTGTTCCAGTTATATAGGATACCAGGATACAGAGAGGATGCTTCAGCTGTACAGTAGGTATGCCTCTCTCAGGAACAGTAAATGGGATCTCCCCCTGCAATTTTGCCCTCACAGCTGCATCACCAGAAAGCCTTTGTCTCTGAAAGGATCTTCCAGTTCTTCCCCAGCCTCATACCTCCCACCTCGCCCACCCCCCGCCATTATACTAGTTCTATCATTATTTTTCATGTAAGAACAACTTCTATTTCTTGAAGGATGTCTTTTTGCTTCTATTAACCTCTTCAACTGAGCCATTTAATAATTCTGTTTATTTGTCCCTTTTGGATCCTTTTTTCATTTGTTAGTTTCTGTTTGCTAATATTACTGCTATTTTAAATACTCTCCGGTGCATGTATGTTGCCAATTCAGCTTACCATTTACTTACCTTTTAGCTAGCCTCCTCATTTTTTTGTAGATTATACTTCAAAGATAAAGTTTTCCTCTCCTATAAGGATTTTGAGATTGAATAAATCTGCATTAGGACTAAATCTATTGTTGATTCTCTTTTGATTCTCAGAAATGTTCCATTTGGAAATATACTGTATTGGAGAAATGTATGTAAATTATTCAAAGCCCTTTAAAATGTAGGTATTTATCAACAAGCCTTCTCACATTATTTTAGACTTGTTCCACTCTTTCTGTTTAAACATAGGCATTTGACTATGGTGCCTAGAGAAGACTATGGTTTCCTCTGCAAGCCACAGTTCCTCTGTGATCAACAGAAATCAAATGCCAGCTTCTGAGAAAACGAACATCTTAAGTGAGATCAAGAGTATTCTGAAGTTGGTAAGCCTTCTTTGTTTAGTATATAAGAACACTAGAGGATGTTCTTGATTTAGTCACTGTGGTTAAGTATGTAAGCTTTCATGGCATCAATCCAGGCCTAAGATCAGAGATTTTACACAGCCAAAAAGCAAATACAGAAAGTGACTCCAGCTGTCAAAAGTATTTTACTCATTTTAGTATTTTATAGTATTAGTTTAAACATGTAACCTCATAAATATGCAAATAAGTCAGAATTATACGTAAACTAGATTCCTGTACCATTGATGTTAGTACCTTTATAGTCAGAAGTTCAGTGTTTAGATGAGGCAAAGGACGTTCACCTAGTTATACTCAATATCACTAATTTTTGTTTTATTTATTTAAGATGCACCATGACAGCAGTTTGAATAGATTTGTGGATCACTGCTCAGAAAAAAATAATTTTACATTAAACAATATTGAATTATTAAGATATAAAATTGTACCAAAAAATATAGCAGTTGTGATGCTATGATAGAATGAACAAAGAAGAATTTTCATACCTGGGGAAAGATGCTGAACGAAGTAAATACTTTTTCACAAAATCTACCCTTCTGTAATTGTTACATATATTTCATTACTACTTGTAGTTCATTTGGAATCAGTAACACAATGTTTCAAGATAGTGAGGGTTCTAGATTTATTTTTTTACCTCTTTAGAGAAGCACAGGTAGAAAAAAGATGCTAAAAAACTACTATAGAAAGTCTAAGTCACTAAATATTATGACCCAAGACAAAACACTTCAGGACATTCTGATCCTATTTTTAAAAAAAAAAAAACAACAACACAACATTATCTTCAGGTTAACTTGGTGTTGCAAAAGGCAGATGGAGAGCAAGCTGGATGCATTTTCTCTGAAAGGAAGACCAACTAGAGGACTGCAGTCTGTTTTAAACCATTTTGAAATTTTACTGGTCATTTATGGTTTATACTGATCAATCCAGAATGGAACAGCAGTGCAGGGGTCAATACTGGTGCTGTCATCGTAGAAGTTACAGACTGAGGAGTCACCAAGAGAGCCCCAGACACAACCCATGTGTCAGGCTTCTGGTAGTTACTCCCAACAGATGTGAGTTTTCTTGCTAGCAGATAAGCAATGCACACAGGAGCACAGAAATTAAACTTGTTCTTTGTTCTTTACAACAAGGTTGATCCGTAGCACAGATGTTGTTGTGTTCAATGGTGCAGAGTTCAGTTGGAGACTTGCAAATAGTGGAGTACCCCAGGGGTCAGTAGACTTGGGTCCAGTCTTGAATTCAACATCTTCATCAACAACCTGGATGAGGGGACGGAATGTATCCTCAGCACATTTGCTCACAATACAAAACTGGGAGGATTGGCTGATACACCAGAGGGTTGTGACGCCATTCAGTGAGACCTGGACAGACTGGAGAGCTGGGCAAAGGTGAACCTAATGAGATTCAACAAGAATAAGGTTAGAGTCCTGCATCTGGGAAGAAATTACACCATTCACCAATACAGATTAGGGGTTCACCTGCTAGAAAGCAGGCCCATGGAGAAGGCCTTTGGAGTCCTGGTGGACAAGTTATCCATGGGGCAGTAGTGTGAGTCATGACCAAGAAGGCAGATGGGATCCTAGGGTGCATTAAGAAGAGTGTGTTCAGAAGGCTGAGGGATGTTCTTCTCCCCCCTCTACTCTGCCCTAGTGAGACGCCACCTGGAGTATTGTGTCCAGTTCTGGGCTCTCCAGTTCAAGAGGGACAGGGATTTACTTGTGAGAGTCCAACCGAGGCCTGTGAGCATGATTAAGGGACTGGAATATCTGTCTTATGAGGAAAGACTGAAACACCTGGGGCTGCTTGTTCTGGAGAATAAAAGACTGAGAGGGGATCTTATTAATGTATATAAATATCTAAAGGGTGGGTGTCAAGAGGAGTAGGCCAGTCTCTTCTCAATCTGAGATAGAATGAGAGACAACAGACACAAATTGAATCACAGGAAGTTTCACCTCAGCCTGATGAAAAACTTTTTTACTGTGTGAATAACAGAGCACTGGAACAGGCTGCCCAGGGAGACTGTGGAGCCTCATTCTCTGGAGATGTTCAAGACCAATCTGGATGCGTTTCTGTGTGACCTGCCCTAGGTGATCCTGCTCTGGCAGGGGGGGATTGGAATCGATGATCTCTAGAGGTTTCTTTCAACCCCTAACTCTCTGTGAATCTATGTACACACTGATCCAATGACAAGAGTTTCTTTTTGCTGCACTGTGGTGAAGTATAAATACCATATGAATTTATTGTTACTTTTTCAAATAGATATATATACATAATTTAAAATCAAGGTCTTTGTCCTTAATATTTAATGCTGATTTATCTGTCTTTTAACATTTTATATTTCTTTCATTCTTGGAGCAAATGGAGATCTCAAAAACAAACAACAATAAAAGAAAAAGTTTTTTTTATTTAGTCCTCAGTAATGCACATTTTATTATTTCATAATAGTCACTTAATAATAGAGTAATCACAGTTAAATGTCAACAGAGAGAATGTTTAAACATTTCAAGTTGGAGAACAAAGATGTACAATTACACCAAGATTTGCAAAGGTTCAACAAAAAATCCAGCACTGTTAAAAAAAATAGAGTAAAACATGGAAAAACTTTTTCCCATTCAAACAAGAAAAAGAGAAATAGCTGTGTGAACTGAATAGGGCAAATGAAGTACTAAAACATGTCCACATGTCATTGAGAAGCATCTAAAAGCTAAAGGTTGCCCACTGCACTTTTAAAATAAAATACAGTTTAAAAATAAAATTATTAAAGAGTAAAAGGAGATCTGAAGGAAAAATCATTTGTATGTCCTCTATTTCTTCTTCTCCTAGCTGAAATATTTGTAAATGGTCATTTTTGTATGCAGAAAAATCAGGCTTAATGAAACTTTAGCCAGGCTCATTGTGGTAGCTTTTGAATCCTGGAGCTAGATTAGATCAGTACGTGGCAAAATTTTTAACACAGTGTGGTAAAAATCTGCACCAGAAAAAAAATAAATAGATCTCTATTTCTCGTTTGAATGAAGAAAAACAAAACAAGAAGAAAGCAAGCTCAGAGCAGAGTATGCAAATGTTAATAAGCTAGGTTAAAAAATAAATAAATAATGCTGATCAGAATGAGAAACAGCCAAATTGGAGGGCTGTGCACCCCAACATCTGCTTAAGCACCCAGCGAACCAAAGCGTTCTAACTCAGAAAAGTAGCTCTGGCTTTGCAACATCTTAATAACTTTACTGAGAGCACAACAAATTGTGCTTATAGCACAGCAGAGCTAGGAAAACATTTCCTGGAATTCCAGAGAATGTTGGATCAATTTCTAAGTCAAAACTTATTTGCTTAAGAAACCAGTTTGCTTGCATTATCCTAAAAACAATGTCTCTGTTCCTTGAATATGTGCATTTTGACTGAGCAGTTGAATGGCTCAGAGGGGTTTGAATATTTAATTGAATTAATATTTTATACAAATTCCCCGTGATACAATACTTTTCCCTGATAGCTATGCAATCTCCAAAGCAAATGCTCAGTTTTTACAGATGTGCAGAGCAGGTAAAATATGCTGCTGACATGTTTTTAAAAATTCTTAACTAATACTTCCTTCAGGAAGCATTCTTTCAGGAATTTTCTTAATTATTTTTTAATATAAAATGCTTTTAAATAATCTAATTAAACATGGTGATTTGCATACTGAGTCTTTTTCTTCTAAAATACAATTTTGTGTAAGAATTCTGCTTCAGCATAATCATTAAACTTTGAACTTATTGGAACTGTGCAGATACTAAGTTTCTTAAGTTCCCCGAAACTGTCATAGTAATCTGTTTTTATAGTCAAATGCCACATTTTGCTTTCTTTCCTTAATCACAGAATCATGGAATCATAAAATTGTCAGTTTATCCTAGAGATCATCTAGTCCAACTCCCCTGCTGAAGTAGGATTGACTCCAGCACATTACACAGGACTGCATTCAGGCAGGTCTTGAATAAGAGGAGACTCCACAACTTCCCTGGGCAGCCTGTTCCAGTGCTTTGTCACCCTCACAGTAAACAAGTTTTTCCTTATATTTCAATGGAACTTCCTGTGTTCCAGCTTGTGCCTGTTGTCCCTTTTCCTGTTGCTGGGAACTACTGAAAAGAGTCTGGTTCCTTCCTCCTTGCACCCACCCTTTAGATGCTTACAGGCATCTGTAAGATCTCCCCTCAGCCTTCCCTTCTCCAGGCTAGAGTCTCGGAGCCCTTCCTCATAAGGGAGATGCTCCAATACCCCAGTCATCTTTGTTGCCTTCTGCTGGACTCTCTGTAGTAGTTCCTTGTCTCTCTTGTACTGGGGAGCCCAGAACTGGATGCAGTATTCCTGATGCGGCCTTACCAAGGCAGAGTAGAGGGGGAGAATGACCTCTCTAGACCTGCTGACCATACACTTCCTTATGCAACCCAGGATTAGTTCTAGAACCAGCTAATGGCAGTGCAATTAATTGGTATGCATAATGTATTCACATTTACATTAACAGAGACAAAATTGGTGACTTTTACTTATGTCACATGAATGTATCAGTATCCAGCTGACATTTAGAAATGTTTTTTTTATGAGGATGTTAGAAGGTGTAGATGTTCAGATGTTAGAAATGTACTGCAAGCTAAATTCAGAAGCTCAGATACAGATTAGGTGCTACCTAGTTATGTTTATAAGATCTTATTTTCAGTGAAATGGTTTGAAGTTGTGCAGTATTTGTAAGGACAGTAGCTGGTTCTTGGAGCTGACATAGATATCAAATGTTTTGATCACAACACGTACCTGTTGTACAGTTACTGCTGCCAAAGGGAACCATGGATTGATACAGGAAATGTGGTTTTAGGAAAACAAAAGCCTTCCTGCACCAAGCTCTTTAACATACTTGGCATTTCTGTTTGAAGCAATTTAGTGCTGTATGGCTACTATTTTCTTCATCAGCATTTTCTTCATGGAGGTTTCTGTCCACTAGAGAGGGAAATGTGTCTGGGCTTTAAACAAATCTGTTCTCTCACAATTCAGATAAGAAAGATGTGCTGATATACTTCTTTGTCTTTTAAATACTGGTGAGTTCCAGCCCTCACCCAAGTAATAGAGTATGAAAGCACAGAAATTTACAACTCTGTTTTCACTGTTTTTTCCACCAGGTACAAGAAATCCTGGGAAAAGTGGAGGGGGGAGAGGCAGAAGTTAAAGGATGTCTTTACATGTTTGTATATCTGTATGTATGTGTTTTGTGTAGGTAAGTTGCTTATACTAATCAAAGTTACTGCTGCAGAGGCACCCACAAAACAGACACGGCAGCTATTCAAAATGAAGATTCATTCCAATCAAAATGACTCAGCACTCCAAACAGACCAAAGTTAACCACAAGTTCAGATGTCAGGCAGGAATACAATATTACGTAACTTTATTTAAGAATTCCTATGTTTTCTTGAATAGTCCTTTTAGAAAGAAGACCCAAAATGTGCACAACACTAGCTCACAAAAGGAAAAACTTTCCATTCAAAGATACCCCAAAAAAATAATCACTCACCCAAAAGGGGGTGAGGGCTCACTCAAGGATATATCCAGAAGAATAATCACTCGCCAAAATGGGGGGAGTCCTGGGAAGTTTCCTTGGGTGATGTTCCAGTCCAAGGAGAGGGCTTCTAGTTACAGACCTGCTGTTCCAAGGAGAACCACACCAAGGGGTATCTGGTGGGGACACCACCTTATAGCACGGTGGGATCTGAACTGTGGTCATCTATTGGTCATGATCCTGAGGCTCCCCCAGGCCAAGCTGACCTGCTGGCTGGGTAACTCATCTGTTGACCAGGGATCCCTCCTCCTTTTTCCAGCCACTGGGGTGAGCATGTACTGGTCTGCACCCAGCTAGGGGCCACACATGCAGCAGTGATGATGTGCAGCAGTGTCACAAAATTAAGAGTGAGAAAGAGCCAGTGGCTTGAAAACGAGGCCACAAGTCAGTGGACACCAGATTAAGAGCCCTAGCTCCTGATTACCTGGTCCTGCCATAGTTACCTTTTTTTCTCACTTGAACATAACCTTCATTTAAAGGTCATTCTACCTTTTAAACATACAAATGTTCTTACAACCTATTAAGACACTTGAGTTATAAAACAAACAGAAATTAAAGTAATTGTCATTTTCACATACACATTTCAGCTTTAATCTGCTGGTTTAAACTTTAAAATTTAAGGGAATCACGAAATAAAACTTTGGAACAAGTCAGAGTGTTTGACAGACAATGTAATACATTTAAACTAAAGATGTGAATTGAAGTAAGATGTAAAACAACCACTTTAAATTAGAAAGCTGAAGAAATGAAAGTGTACATAAAATAGCTAAACACCTGAAAAATTAATCTAAATCTGCTGTCCAGTGAACAACTGGGTTCAACCTGTTGATGACATTATACACAGGCTGAAAAAAGCAACAGTGCTATAGAGCCATTCCTGAATTCTTGTCACAAAAGGATTTCCGGATAAGGCTGGAGTTGGGACATAAATGCATAAAGCTGAATAAGACATGGTAATGACTGAAAACCTGAAAAGAGAACTTAATATTTAGTGCCTAAGGGACAGTACAATGCATATTTGGAAGATAATTATCTGAAAAGGAAAACTGAGTGAGCATGTAGATATTCCAAAGCAGGCAGAAATGAAGCAAAATGCACAAGAAAGTAGTGACATACTGGACAGCTTTGTAGAAGAAGGTGTTCTATGTAATCAAGTTCAAAGACGGTAAATAAATTTAATGAGTATGAAATACTGCTGTGCACTTTTTTTCTTCCCCCTCCTCATGCTTGTTTCACAGAATCACATTTAAGTGCCCAGCAAAGATTTGTGTCATTGCATTAATTGTACAGTACTAAGCCATTCCTTTTGCAGTACTGAGTGGCAGTAGGTATCAGCACGAACTTCTGTGTGGCAAAAGAAAGCAGCTGGGTATTAACATAATCATATAAGCAGCTGATCTGTAATGAAAAGGTCCCTAGGGTACGCATTTCCCAGCACTGTAAATGTAACAATTTGCATGTTGCTCAATTAATATGTCAGTCTTTATTTTTGTTTGCAGTCTTTATATATTTTACATCCATGGCTGATGATGTAGATACAACAGTACTAAAAGAACATTAGAAATACCAGATGGATGGGTGGGTGAGACTAGATATCATTGCTGTCATCACCATCACAGATCAAGAAGATACAGTCTAACGGAAAAAGAAATCCACTTCCACTTAATTGGTATCCTCACTGTTCTATAGCTTATTGGAAGATACTGTCCCCTCGCACAAGATATTAAAATGAAATTCTATGATGAAATGTATGAGCGCACGCTTCATCTGCTCTTCTCATAGTATGCTTCCTAGGACAATCAACCAGTCATTAGTATTTTTTAAATATTTTTTTTCTCCAGATAGTCTGTGTCTGGATCAAAATCCATCTAACTCCTGATCTGTCTCAGTGATGGCTTCCATCAATACAAACTCCCTCCCAAAACAACCCAAAAAATCCACCAATCCAAACACTAAATAGGCAAAGAAACTCTAGTTTAATCTGAGACATTTAAAAATGTGAAAGACCTCTCTTGGTCCGTTAGAAGGAGGACTTCAACATTTAAGTTGAATGTCTTTTTGGCAAAAATAATGACTCAAGTCTCACACGATTATGCTAGGTAGCATGTTAAGTCTTTTTCTGGGTCCTATAAAGAAGCCAGTAATTTCAGTACCTGTGCTTCTTGTTGCCACACTTGCTAATCTAAATCTTGGCAAGTGTTTTAAAAAATTGGCCACAACATGTAATGATTCCTCAGGATATGTCATAGTCTTTTCCCCATGCAACCTGCTTTTTTTAACGCCATGGCTAACGGTATCAGCTAGGCATAGAAATTCCTTTAATAGAGATTTATGAGATTTCTCTAATGCTTTAATCTTTGCTTCCTCTTAGAAACCTGTCAACTCATCTGATTCATTTTGTTCTCACATTGCCTATGATGCACTGTGATCTTATGTATATTTAATAAATTGGATGCAAGGGAGTGAGTTATCTCCTCAGAAGGGGTTGAAGAGAGCTTTCATATCATGCAGAAGAATATTTTTGTCTGTCACTGTGCTTACAAATATACACCCTCTATTTTTTACTATTACATCTAGGTAATGTATCTGGTTCCGTGCTAAATGATGCAGTGCATTTTTCTGGAATATTCTAGGAAAGTTCTCAATTTTACCCCTTTCCCTTTTCTGTCACAAAATTGATATGTCAACTTGTCTGAACCACAGAACTAACTTCAGCTAAAATTGTTGAACCTCATGAGTCCATTTAATGGAGAATTTCTTCATTAAAAGGTATAATACTTCTTGCTTTGTGCTGGTTCTGTGTGTATTATGTTGTCTTTAACACTGTGTGTACATTTGTGTAAATATGTTGTTTAGATGTATTTCAGAACTGTCTATCTCTTCCCCAGACACCTATACATTTTTCTGCTAGCAAATGCTGAGAAGGTGAGGATTTGATTCTTTGAATATTGAGCATATGCCAAGCTAACAATTCAATGCAAAATGTAGTGGACTCAATCAGAGCATCAGCTGTATTGTGTGTAACTGATTAAGCAGGAGTTGCACCTGTCTCACTAGAAATCAAGAGAGAGAACATATGTAAAGGAAGGCAGTACTATAATGTCCAGAGCAATGTGAAACCCAGTGAAACATGCAGTAAAACATCACCAGAAAAAGGAATAATATTTCTAACATTCTGGGCAAAATAAGCCAATAGGAAAACTCTACTGAAAAACTATTCCAGGTAACTTTTCCACTGTGTACAGAACAGTTCATAAGCTTAAAGATGTATAACTACCATGTGTTAAAGCTGCTATGAATGGGCATTAATAAAATAAATATAAAGAAAGTTAGGTTCCTGCTGTAGTTACAATACAAAGGGATACTTGCACATACTAAGTGAAGGTACTTCTTCAGCAGTTCAGCATAATATGCCTTGGCTTTACTAAGTACTGATGCCTCCTAAGGCTGCTAAGTGAAGTGATATGACACCCCTTAGTATTGCTGAAAGTGAACCCACGGGAAAATTAGAAGTTACTCCTACACACCATGATGATAGTCCTTGCCCAATCCAGGATAAGTTTATTCCTCTAACTGAATGCTCTAGTATAAAAAAATAGATGTAATGAGATCTAATTTTTCTTCCTCTGAAATTCAAATACCTGAGGTTTTGATAAAAAGATGAGGATGAGAGCTAAAAAACAGTCTTCAGTCTTCTCCCTAACACATTTTCACTCATACTCAGCCAGTGCTCCTTCTGCTCACAGCAATTAGTAATTGCTGTGATACTGCACATAATTTAGTTAATTTATTAAGAGAGTCTCAGGATTGTTTGATATAAATATTGATTAGAACCTGAGATAATCTTATATGACAAGCTTTGGAACCTTTCTGTAACTTATTATGTTCTGAAAAAAAATATAGTACTATCTACCACAGACAATAAATTATGCCTTTCCTGTGCCTCTACCTTTCCAAGTTAATGGTTCTGTTTTCATAGCATCATTTGGTCGATTGCGCAAATCCTTCTTTTTCCTAGATGTTTCCATTGTGGTTTTTATTATATATATGTAGAAGTACCACAGAGGAATCACTCTCTTTCTCACTCTCTTTTCAGAGATACTATTTTTTCTTCCCAAAAGAAGACAATAACCAGAGAAAAACTGATGAATTGTGGGGTTTTTTTCTGGTTAAAAAATTTAAGTAGTATGCAATAACATTAGAATATGAAATCTCTTCCTTTTATGCACTTTTTCAGTTCCACATCTCCTTGAGATAAATCCTTTTCTTCATGCCAACTATATACATATGTATGAATTTTTTAACAGATTTGTTAGCAACCTTAATTTAAATTACATAAATACATTAACGCTAAAGCAGGAGATACTACCTTACCACTTACTAACTCAGCAGTGAAAAATGCAATTATAGACAAGAACCCAAACTTTAGCCTGTCCACAGCAGCACTCTACACAAATGCTAATTAAGCAAATAAATAAATAAGGCCTGCAACAAATAAGACTGGAAACAAGCTCTCTGAACTCCAAAAATGTTTTTATAGAGTTATTAGAAGGTAATATATGTGCATTAAGACATTGCACTCTGTCTCCTCAAACTCTTGCTTTTTTGAGTAAATCCTTCAACTAAATGGTAAAAACTTTGCTTTAAACAGAAGATTCATAGGATTTGTTGGAAATAAACTCTGCTAATTTTTAACAGAAGGTGATGAGAGCGATATGTCTAATTGCATTTACTTTGAACATTATAAATGGGCTCTTAGGACATTACCGAAGTTTAAATCTGGCATAATCTTCAGTTACAATAATTATGGGGGTTGCATTTTATGGGGGTTTTTTATACGCACTGTGCTGAGCTGTATTCAGTTAGTGTCTTTAGTTGTCCCTCTTTCATCCTCATTTCATACTGGATTTGTATGCTTTCACCTAGCAAAAAGGTGAGCAGCTGAAAGCTCCTGCCCTTATTTGTTAGCTGCACTCCAGAAAGATCCAAACACTTTGAATTTTTATTTTTTCTTGTGAGATAAAGGCCTTTAAACCTCTTCAACACCACAACAAAAGAACAGTATAAAGAAACACATTAGAGTACTTCTACTGTGCTTTGTGCCCAGTTCCTTGGAGGAGTGCACCTAGTAGACAGAGAATAGGGTGGTTCCACATGGGTAATAGCATTGGACCCAGGCTACGATTTTGCTATCCGGATGGCTTCTGTCAGTAATGATCACAGAACATAATCTGAAGTAGCAGGATTAGGCTTTTAATGTCTGTAAAGCTCTTTTAAAGTAACTGTTCACTGTAGCCGTGTTCTACTAATTGCAAGAGTCCTACAAATGTATAACCAAAAAATGTAAAGAATTTAAGAGTTATTGCCACTGGTCAAATAGTGCCATAATGCTGAGAAGACAAATGTCTAATTTCTTTCAAATACTAGCCTGAAAGCAATAGCACTGCTGTTAACTTCATCCATTTTAACTATTAAATTGTGGTCTTCCCCCAGCTCTGTCCAACAGATTTTTTTTGCATAGGGTTTAAAATAAAAACTCATGTAAAGAATTGATTTTTCAAGTTGGAATTCTCTCCAATACTCTTGTAGTTGTATTCCTCTGATTCCTCCTCCCACTTTACCAGCTTTTTCATCTTAAAAACTTTCATATTAAAAAAAAAAAAATGTTTTATGCACTTTCTGTATTTCTGAAAAGGTAAATAACTAAACATGCTAGTAAACAAGACCAATAACTACCATTACTATGTGTGGTTAGTAAGGTGATTAAAAGGTTATTGACTTTGTATGAGATGTTGACTGCTTTAGTTTAGCTTGTCTATCCCTAAAGCATTATAATAACAGTTCCCAGGGCATAGTTCTTCAGGGAATAGCTTAGGGAATTAACTAATTGACATTCCTGTAAGATGTTACAATCATTGAAAATGTACAACATACTGTTAATGTGAAATACTGTTATTTCACTGAGAGATTACACTGAATGATGCCACAGTCATAGAGAACTCTTCAAATCAATGTCTCTCCTGAGCAATTAGGTGGCAGCAGTGATCAGAAATGTATTTTTTTAACCTCCACTTGGCAAAATAATTATGCATTTTCCTTTCAAAGGTAGATCCAGTCTTTATTATTGAGAACTTTATTCTTTCTGGAGTGGATGGCTCCAATAGTCATTGGCTTCAGCTGACACACAACAGTCAAAAGCAACAGGCAAAGTCATCCCTGCAGTGTTCAGTATGCAGGACATCAGAGGCAGGTGGTGGGAAGGTTCAATTTTTACCCTGAACTGCAGTCAAGAATATTAAGATGAAGCAAAAAAAAAAATGCAGAAATGAGAATAGGACAAGCTTTGAAAGTACTCCCGATTTCTTTTTGCTTGGAATAGCGATAGTTTCCTAGTGCAGCTTTTTATACAGCAAATTCTGCCTGCTTCACATTTTGTAAAAGAAGGCTGTTGACGTAGGCCTTTTTCAAAGCTAAATACTGATCTTTTTGGCCACTTTATGCTGTAACACTCCAAGTATGTAAGAACCCCCTAAATAACCATATTTTTTAAAATAGTATATTTTAAATGTATCTAAACTGCACAGTGCAACAGAGTGCTGAAATACTCCAGAGTTTACCAAATGCTTTGATTTGGATATAGAAATAGCATGATTCTGGTATAGAAATAGTCCCAGACAGATTTATTTGTCTGAACAGGGACTTCCTTGAAGGTAAAACCCCACAAATAGCTCTTTATTACCCACAGATTGATGCTGATACTTATTCTGTGTTTAATGAGGGAGATTAGGTGGCTCCAAGAGGCAGCAATATGTGGTGTTGTCAAACTTCTGAATGAAACTAGTATATCAGGATTTGTGATCTGGTAACACACAGAGAGATGTTTCAATAACTATGCATCTACATATTGCAGTATGAAGTTGAGTGTATTTTCACACAGCATCCCTTATTGAAATGTTAAGCAAGTAGACACTGCTACTTTCAACTGTGCTTAACACTGTGGTATGATGCCTATTAATACAATCCAAATATTACCACTCTATAACTGCTAGCTTATAATTTTTAACTTTGGAATGTTACACTAAGTGTAGCTCTTCATACTTTTATCAGGTACATCAGGTGCCATTTTATTAATTCATTTCATATTTCACTTAAAGAGGAGTAATAAAAAAGGAAGGAATACAGAGAAAAAAGTTTTGGCACTAACTTTTATACAAGTTAATCAATCTAAATTACAAGACACAGAATTACAATTCTAATATTGCAATGCAGTTTCTGTTTCTTACAGCCATATGTTTGAAACACTGCAGTGAAATATAATCAGAAGAATCCTTTGGTCTGTAAAGAAAAACAAAAATTAGCTTAATACTTATTCAGCTACTTACTAAAAATATCAGAAAGAAAGGATTTTAGACAATTCATCTGTAGAAAATTGGCTGTCGCTGAGTACAATAATCTCTTCCAACAAGAACTATGTACTTATTAAAAAGTAAATTGCTTCTACATCACACAATTTTATCCATGTTGTTTTGAAAACAGTAATCTTTCATGGGCACTTTTCTAGCAATTACAAAATTACCTTTACAATATAAACAAGAATACAAAGCCTTTTAAAAGAAGCATTTTAAAATTTGGTTTTAATTTAGCATATATATTGAACTAACAGAAGACTATTTCCTCCAAGATGTAGAAGTTAAAATGTGCATTAATCCTTGAATTAATCCTGGTTCCTGTTTTCTGAATTGACAGATCTTTATTTAATTATTCAAAATTTATATTAAAACTATTAACATAACCTGTACAAAATAGCAACCTCTTCCATAAGGTTCCACTTCAAAAGGCAGAAAGACCCAAAATAAAATTTCCTCCAGTCACATGGGGCAGAAGAGCCAGGAGCAAGCACAGGTGATGCAAGCACTCAGGAGTCTGAGGTTGGAGACCAAACTAGCAGGAGCAGCAGGGACCATCCAGTCTCAACGAGGATCCTATGCTCCCTCCACAGTTGCCACAGACAAACAAAAGCAGTACCTTGATATTGGCTACTGAATCTGCAAACTAGTTTTCTTCCACTGCTTTCTTGTCATGTACCACTTCCTCCTCCACCTCCTTGGTTAGTCTCTCCCCTCTTTAGGATGGTGTTTGTGTTGCTCCCTACTGTGTGTATAGTTAGGTGTGGTTCACGAAGCATTCATAACAAACATCACAAAGAGATAAAACTACTTTTGATCTAGAGGTTTAATCTGGTCATATATTTCTTTGTAAAAAAAAACAAAACAAAACACATTTAATTGCAACTGTAGTTAAAACTATGTTTACAGGCCTTGAAGCCATTTGGGACTTTCATGCATGGATCTGGAATGGTGCTGAATTGCTCGCTCCATGACATCTCCACATTTTGTGGAAGTTCACTCCATCAGTGGTGCACGTGGTACAATTGTACTAGTTACAGCTCTGCAGACTACCTATTCCAAGGATAGATCTGCACTTCCTTGTGCAGACTAATAACTAAGTGTCCTCATAACTTCTGGTCTTGTTAGTGAAACTCCCTGTACACAGATACATAAGTTAAGGTCTGACCATTATTTATTCATCTTATGATCTTGTTTTCCATCTTTTGGCATATTTCTTAAATGCTAACTTTGAACTTTTTAGTATTATGTTTATGTGCTTAATAGCCTGCACAACAGGTGAGGTTTCTAAGCACTACGAGAATAAAAACAAAAGTGAAAGCAGTATTCTTCAATCCTGCACAGAAACCTTTATGATTTTTAAGGTTCATTATCATTCAAAGCCAGATGTCTTGTTCCCTGGAAACCTTGTGTTAAAGTTTTCCTTGAAGTTCTGGAAAGCTGGGAAAAGTATTTCTGGATCAAAGGATCTTGCCAGGAAAGCAGCTGAATGTATTCCCTGAGCAGGCTATTGATAAGAAATTGGTAATTAAATATTACAGGTGAAACAAAATGATTGGGTAAAACATTTAGTGGTTCATTAGACATTCAAACTAATGTGTATTATTTGCATGAAATCCCACACTTGTAATACTTTTAGCTTTAAGTTTCAAGCTCATTTAACCTTAAAAGATTTGCTGGCAGTATTCCCACTTTGGTTTTAACTTAATGTGCTTGTTGGGAAGGAATTAAAAAAAAAAAAAAAAAGTAATTTAACAGTACTTTGCAGGATAGTTTTGCACAGGAACTTAGCAAAGGACTGAATCATGGTGCTCCTCCTTAAAATTTCTGAGTTCCGCTTTTGCCCAATATTTTTGTGTGGTGCCTGAGATAATGCAATAATATTAATGGAAAATATCCTCAGATCTCTCAGTCCTTATGTTGGCTGCTTCTCAGTAGTGTTCATTCAGACACTCTTGTAGCAATTTCTTGATGATGTCTGAAGCTCTTTGTGACTTAAATTTTTAATACTGCATCTAAATTACAGGAACATTTTAGACTATAGAAGATTCCTACTGCTCTTGCTGAACATGTTTCTGATGAAGAAGTTCATCTTTCAGAGAAAAAACGCTGGAATCATAGAATCATAGAATCTTAGGGGCTGGAAGGGACCTCGAGAGATCATCTAGTCCAACCCCCCTGCCAGAGCAGGGTCATCTAGAGTACATCACACAGGAACTCATCCAGGTGGGTTTTGAATGTCTCCAGTGAGGGAGACTCCACAACCTCCCTGGGCAGTCTGTTCCAGTGCTCTGTCACTCTTACAGCAAAAAATTTTTTTCGGATATTCACCTTGAACTTCCTATGCTCCAATTTACACCCATTACCCCTTGTCCTATCACTGGTCATCACTGAGAAAAGCCTAACTCCGTCCCCCTGACACTCACCCCTTACATATTTGTAAACATTGATGAGGTCACCCCTCAGTCTCCTTTTCTCCAAGCTAAAGAGACCCAGCTCCCTCAGCCTTTCCTCATAAGGGAGATGTTCCACTCCCCTAATCATCTTCGTAGCTCTGCGCTGGACTCTTTCGAGCAGTTCCCTGTCCTTTTTGAACTGAGGGGCCCAGAACTGGACACAATACTCCAGATGTGGCCTCACCAATGCAGAATAGAGGGGGAGGAGAACCTCTCTTGACCTACTAACCACACCCTTTCTAATGCACCCCAGGATGCCATTGGCCTTCTTGGCCACAAGGGCACATTGCTGGCTCATGGTCATCCTCCTGTCTACCAGGACCCCCAGGTCTCTTTCACCTACACTACTCTCCAGCAGTTCAGCCCCCAACCTGTACTGGGACATGGTGTTGTTCTTCCCCAAATGTAAAACTCTGCACTTCCCCTTGTTGAATTTCATCATGTTTCTCCCCGCCCAACTCTCCAACCTATCTAAGTCTCTCTGAATGGCAGCACAGCCTTCTGGTGTGTCAGCCACTCCTCCCAGCTTAGTGTCATCAGCAAACTTGCTGAGGGTACATTCTATACCCTCATCCAGGTCGTTGATGAAGATGTTGAACAACACCGGTCCCAGTACCGACCCCTGTGGGACTCCACTAGTCACACACCTCCAACCAGATTCTGCCCCATTGACTACAACTCTCTGACTCCTTCCTTTCAACCAGTTCCTAATCCACCTCACTTCCTGATCACCAAACCCATACCTGATCAACTTTTCTACAAGGATGCTGTGGGAGACGGTGTCAAATGCTTTACTGAAATCAAGATAAACCACATCTACCGCTCTACCATCATCTATCCACCTAGTAATTTCCTCATAGAAGGCTATGAGGTTAGTCAAACATGATTTACCCTTGATAAAACCATGTTGACTGCTCTTGATGACCCCCATGTCCTTGATGTGCCTGGAGATAGTGACAAGAACAAGTTGTTCCATCACCTTTCCAGGGATGGAGGTGAGGCTGACCGGTCTATAGTTACCCGGGTCCTCCTTCTTGCCCTTCTTGTAGACTGGAGTGACATTTGCTATCCTCCAGTCCTCAGGCACCTCACCTGTTGCCCATGATTTACTGAAGATGATGGAGAGTGGCCTAGCAATGACCTCCGCCAGCTCCCTCAGCACCCTTGGGTGCATTCCATCTGGACCCATTGATTTATGGATGTCCAGATTACTCAACTGATCCCTAACCCAATCCTCATCTACCATGTCAAACTCTTCCTCTATCTTGACTTCTTCTGGGGCTATATGAATCTGGGGCTCATAGGGAGACCCTGCAGGAGTGAAGACAGAGGCAAAGAAGGCATTCAGCACCTCTGCCTTCTTTATATCCTCTGTCACCAGGGCTCCCACCTCATTCCTCAGTGGGCCAATATTGCCTCTAGTGCTAGTTTTGCTAGCTATGTATTTGAAAAAGCCCTTTCTATTATCCTTAACCTGACTTGCAAGGTTAAGTTCCAAGGAGGCCTTAGCTTTCCTAATTGCCTCCCTACATCCTCTGACAACAGTCCTATATTCCTCCCAAGTGACCAGCCCCTCCTTCCATGATCTGTAGATTTTCCTTTTCCACTTAAGTTTGCCCAGTAGTTCCTTCTTTAACCATGCAGGTCTCCTAGCACCCTTACTAGATTTCCTAACCATTGGGATGCTCTGATCCTGTGCTTGCAAGAAGTGGTCCTTGAATGTTGACCAGCTATCTTGAGCCCCTTTATCTTCTAGTACCCTGTCCCACGGGATTTCCCTTAATAGATGATTGAGGAACCCCTTCTTTTGTTATGGTTATTGCTATACAAAGCCTGTTGAATAGCACAGTAACATTAAAGGAAAGAAAAAGCAGATATAATCTCCTTTGGGATAAAAGGACTGAAGTATGTCAAAGATCTATAATTAGAGAACAGAAAGTAAAGGAAAATATTGCCACTCTTTCTCAGGGTCATGCCCAGAGCTGTGGAAGGGCTGGAGTCTTAATTTGGCATAACAGTCAGTGTTACAAATCCATGACTAAGTGCAAAATTGGCACTTTTTCTTGTAGTACTATTTTTCTGCATGGTTGAACTTAAACCAGGTCCTGCTATTGCAAACACTGTGACCAGAAGAAATTTTTCACATCAGTTCCTTGAGCTGCATGAAAGACATTACACAGAGCCTGTATTGTCATTTTGCTTCTTTGCACATATAGTGGTCTAAAAGAAGAGAGACTGGTTGCACAGGGATCAAAACTTGCAGACAGGTGCCCATTTTTTCCTTCTAGCACTACCAGGTGTTCTAAAGGAGTAGTGTTTTGAGGGAGTCAGGAGTCTCCCTCTTTTTGTATTCCTTCCTGACGTTTGTTCTGCGATCCCTCGGCTATCCCAGTGCATCAGATAATGGACATCAGCTGCCTCAGTGAAAGCTATATAAATTTCTGTTCAACCAGAAAGACAAATCCAAACTGCATCAGGCACAAAGTAGTTATTAGGATGATCAGGGGACCAAAAAGCCATCTGAGGGAAGACAAAGTAATGGTTTTGTTTAGCTTATCCAAGTATGTAGAGACATAAACTTATGCTATGCACATTGTATTCACCATTTAAATTATACAACAGTGTGGAAAGTTGGGAACAGAATGACCTTATGCAATTAAAAAGAAAGTTTCAAAACCATTTTTCATCTGGAAAAAAACTGACAGTAGTAGCAATGGGAGCAAGAACAAAAACAACAAAAAAACCTACTGCATCTTCAAGTGTTATTTATGACTAGGCCATTTAAATGCCTCTGATAACAGAAGATTGCTTTTGCCAGTCCTGATCTAATCCTCTGCCTCATATTCTATTGACAGAAAGGAAAAGGTGTTTCACAGAGACTGGAAGAGGCCACAATGTGAACAGCTGCCCTCACTTTAGTCAGAAAGTCTACTTAGCATGATCACTGCTACAGAGAAGAAATGTACTGGTGGCACTGGGGGACTGCACAGCCATCAGCTCAGGTGAAGTGAGCACATATGCTCAGATAATCAGTAATAACACACATGGCTAAAAACCCTGTCCCCCTCCCTCAGCCGATATATCTCTGCCTGGCAGATTATAGGCTTCATGACATTTTTAAGAAGCAACAAGAAATTTCAGTTACTATAACATTTCTTCAAATGAAGAGAGACATTTTCTTGAGACGTACTTTTAAAGTGCTCTCTGTGTATAATTTTTCATACATTAGAGGTAGCAACTTGCAAGCACAACCAACAGCAGACTAATAATTTTCAGATTGTAAAGAAAAGCAAAAGACCTTCAAACAGACCTTTCATGAGTGAACTTTATACAGTAATCAATGAAGACAAAGGAAAATACAGCAAATCAGACAATAAATTTTAAACGTAAACATGTACAACCTGGAAGTCTTCTAATCTGCACTAAAAATCTCCCAGCAAATGTACAATTCCACTGGCTAGGAGGGATGAGTCTTATATGAGATCCAGATTCCCAGTAAAGCAAGTGACAGAGGTTTTTGCAAAGTAAAAAGGTACACAAGGAATGTTAATTTTGTAGAAACCACGTGTCTTACTCTCTCTTCATAGTCTTTTGCTACTAGTCACACTCAATATAAGGTAACTGGACAAGGTGGAACCAGTCTCACCCTATATGGATCAAATTTATCACTTATAAGATAAAATGGTATATGATTGATACATCTTTTACATTATGGACTTTTTTAAAAATTATTATTAATTTCCTAAAGAATCCTGGGCATTAGAAAATGTATTTTTCAATGCTCTTGTTTCTGTTGCATTCTAAATACAGATGTTACAGATATTCAGTGTGGAGGCAGCTTCTAAATCAACACTTGCCTGGATTTGCAAGTCTTTATTCATTGTTCCCTTTTTGTTCTCTGGTTTATGTTGATATTTCTGTTTTGAAGCTGATCTTTGCATTAGATATACCTACACTGTAGGGAGTATTTATCATATTCATCATTCAACTAGAATTAAAGATTGTAAGGTAAATTCCTGCAAGGGACATGCTAGGATTCAGGTGTTGATAGTCCTGAAACTGAAAATAAAAAATATCCAGTGGATTGAAATATGCATAAATTTAACCAGAAGAATATATTTGCAGTTCTCAGATAACAGAAGCATAAACTCTATATTATATTGAGGGCTAGAAAGCCCTGCAGAGGTTTACACTTCTCCTTACAGCTGAGAGATATAAGTCAGCCTTTGACTAAGAGAGATGACTCTGACTAGATCATGTGGAATAACTTTCAATTAAGAATTTTTTTCATCCTTATCCTAATGGGGCCACTTACTCTACTATGTGCTCTTACTGAAATATGAAAACAAATATTTGTTCTGAAAAATAATGTAAATTTTTGGAAAGTTCTGGGTTGGTTTTTTTCTGGAGAGAAAAAGAGGTTAATTAAATGCTTCTAAAAACACATTCAAACATGATATAATCAAAGCAAGCCATTTGGAGTAAGAGTGGGAACTAGGACTAAAGGATACTGTACAAAAAATGAAACAGAATGCTTTTTCAAGTTTCAGTTTTCCTCACAATGCAACATAATTAAGTCCTACAAGTTTTCGTGAGCTGTAGTCTACTGGGTAGTGCCGTATGCTACTTGCTGAAGCATTTCGATAGAAGTACTTCAAAAAAGCTTTTCCAGTAAGTATTTTAGTAAAATGCAACATGAGGGCACCTGAACATATTCTCATAAGCAAATTTTTAGTTTATCAAAAAACACATACATATATATATATGTACACATATAACTAATTTAACTGAGGCCTTTAATTCTGGACTTCACAGTTATGGATGCTCATGCTTCCATGGTCATTCATTGAAAGTAATGTAAAATCTATGAGATGCAGCAGTAGCTGAAATCTAGAATTCATAATTCAGACCACAAGAAAACCATTAGGGGCATTGCTGATTTTCTCTGTTAAAATAAAATTATTTAAAAAATCCATTACCAACCATATTGTTTTTTTTAAAAAATAAGTTTTTTGCTTAGACAGATTTTTAAAAAAATATTAGAGTGAAGCTTTGTTCTTCTAAAAGTGAAAAAATCTGTGTGAATTTTACAGAAAAGATATCCAAAAGAACACAGGAAAAAGAAATGCTTTGCTGCTGAAGAATGAAGGTCAGTAATTTATTCTACATATGAAATAGGCTCTGCAAGTTTAATTAGCATGGCAAGTTCATGCATTTGCACCTGCTTAAGAGGATATTAGACCATAACCTTGCACAAGAGACAATGTCTGCAGAGTAGATACTTGGCAACATTAGGAAAATGTCATCTTAGTTTTTCTCACTTCATTTACATCATTTCCACCTCCTTTGGGTCTCAAACTATGCCAACCCTTTGGGCACTGTCACTTGCTCCAGCTATCATCAACTCCTTCCTATTTCTCTTGTCACCACCACTTCTGGCAGATCATCACAGTTAGCCGAAATCCAGCAGATTCCCAGACATCTATAAAATCCAGGCAAATGGCCAGGACATACATTGCTGCCAATGTTGGCAGCTGTACATACCTTTTTTTGGATTCCCTAGGCTTCCAAGGATGGGATTCTTAAAGATATTTCTGCTATGGGAAAGCCATTCCTTCCTTTTAGGGCATGAGATCACAGCCACTCTTATTTTTACAGATATTTTTACTTCTTCTATGCTCCTGTCTCTCTTCCCACTGCTATCTCTCCAGGGACATTGGGAAATAAAAATGGAAAGTGGAGGTGTTCCTACCTTCTGTTTTCATTCTCCTTGCTGGCTGAGCATAACTGTTCAGGGAGCAGAAATGCTGATGCAGCCTATGCTCACTTGGAAAGGGAGGGAGCAGTCAGATATTAAAGTCTGTGTTAACTGCTAA
Organism: Chaetura pelagica; assembly: GCF_000747805.2. Lineage (NCBI taxonomy): Eukaryota > Metazoa > Chordata > Aves > Apodiformes > Apodidae > Chaetura > Chaetura pelagica. Next base: position 803,828 of record NW_009970718.1, on the reverse strand, counting down.
GAGACACTGGAGCTACTCAGCAGCCAACATTTGAGGCAACAGCTACCTAAGGAGGGAAAACTAAATTAACCAAATACATGTCATGTGTACTCCTACCCACCAAAAAAAAAAAAAAAGAAAAAAAAAAGAAAAAAATGGCAAACTAGAGACACATTCTGTCCTTCAAGCCACCACATTTCCTTAGCTATTCAGTATTACAAAGCAACTCTAGGAGAACCTGTAGCCATCTTTACAGTCCATTCCATTATTTTCTATTTCTTCATTTTATGTCCTGACAGCCCCAAGAGTCCAAAGATATGTCAGTGCTGCAATGTTAAGAATCCAGCCTTTAAGCTTTAGACACCCAATGATGTATTGGAGCATACAGGGTCCATATATGAGTTGTGAATCTCAGAACAGGGTTAGAAAATACATGTATCTTGGATACAGAGGTGCCCAAAATAACATATGATGCTGAGAACAATGGCATGACTTAAACCCTACCCATCTCTAAAGCTAATGTCATTTCCCTTACCCTCAACATTTTTTATCACAAAGTCTCTAGAAAAGAAGACTCTGCTCCACATGACCCTGTTTTTTTCAAAATGGGAGCAGATCTTGCTTCTGGCATTCAAAAGGACATAAAAGATCTCCCTGGTGCCTGATGTGTTATTTTAAGTAGTTGATCTGATTTGAGAACAATCCTTCAGCAAAATCTCATTTCTGCTTTCTTTTTGGACTGAAGATATTTCAGTCTTCAACATTTCCATGTAAATATTTGTAAGTATGCTTGGGGTTTTCTCAGTCACTGCTGCTGCAGGTGGTTGCTTCTGTTGGTGAAAGCAGGGCAAACATGAGAGGAGAAAATAGAAGAACTTTATGAACTTTAAAGAGGCAAAGTTGTGTTTCATTGAACTAGTATTATTTACACTATTGTGTAAGGTTTATCTCTGAATATCACCTGGTATAGATCTGATAGGATTCTTTTTTCTTAATCTTCAGTTGTGTTAGGGAGTTTTAATGAGGATCCAATAAAAGATTGTCTAAATCCCCATGAATATGACAGCAGCAAAATGTGACATCTTACTACTTCTTTATATTCATCACTTTGTCTTTCCAATTTTCAAACCAACAATGGTAGCTGGCAAAAAAAAAATAAAAATATTGTAGAACAAAGTCAGGATAATTACTGTAAACCCAAATGTTATATTATGTCAATTTGCATGGCATAAAGGAATACTGGAACTAGCACAAAGTCAGGAATAGGGCTCATTAAGTATTGCAAAATGTTATCTCTAAACATTAATTGATTTTGAAAATGAATTCACATAGCTTCATACTCTTTTTAAGTATGTTTCCCATTAATATTCTAGCAACGAAGTTTGCTGCAGGTTAGAAAATCTTTTTAGATCTTTGTATGTTTCCTATCCAAAGTCTGAATAAATAAATTGTACTGGGTGCAATATTCATAGGAAGACTTTTGGGATTCTATTAGAAAAATCAGGGTATGTAATACCAAATATTCAGAGAAAATCTAGCTGTCAATCTTTTATTGTTATGCAAATCGCACTATACCATTCAACCTATATAAACATAGTGAACAGACAGTGTTGAATTGCAATAGCCCAACAGCCAGAAAAGTCATTAATGATGTGTTCACTTTTTTTTAAGTTTTTTTTTCCAGCTGAGGAACTGCAGCTACCACACAGGCTCTGAGCGAACCACCATGACAGTACTCGAAAGCCTTTGGACCTGGCCAAAATAGACTTCATTGCACATTTCCAGCTGGAACTGACTACCTGAGTCAGTTAAGGGCTAGATAATAAGGTAGCACCCAATTGAGAAAGTAATAAACGGCTCCCTCAGGAGGAACACAGTGCTAAGAACTCTGACACACATTGAAGCTGCTTTCTGGGGAGTGGAATTGCCACATGTAGGAACTGAGCTGTCAGTCATGGTCATGGTGAGAATCCCATTCCCAGGAGTCATCCAGATTGACTGGTGCAAACTGCACAAGCAGGGCTGAGCTGTGATTTGTGTGAGAACTGTGTTTGCAGGGCAGGCATCACTGTCCACCTGCTCTACTTGTCCTGCCAAGCAAATCAGCTTTAGGTTGTGTTTCAGTGACTGCTGTGAATTTGCTTGAGCAGCCACCATGCCAAGCTCTTAATGATATCCAGAAAAGTATTTCATGGCTGAAAAGCAGGTAAAACACAGGTGAGATCTGCAACTTCTGGAGTCAGTGACAGTCCACAGAGGCTTTGCAAAGCTTTTTCTGCTCCTGAGTGAATAAACACTGGGAGCTAAGACACTGGAAGAAAATCCCAGTCTATTGCTTATAGGAGACTGAAATCCAGACTAAGGAACCACAAGGGTCCTAATCCAACACTACAGTGGATTACGTGTTGCTTAACTGACAGGGTCTCCCTTAATTATTGTAGAAAATATGTAGCCTGAAGCTGGCCATTTGCCATAAGGAATCAGGAAATCCAGTCTTAACCTTGCTCAACTACATGTTCCACAAAGCTTTAGGCACTTCAGGTGAGATAAATGCACATAAAAACACAGGTGCCCAAATCTACCTTCCTCCATAGGCTTATCAGTTCAGACCTTTATATCTTTAACAACCCAGCTTAACTGGTGTAGACCTTGTCAGACTAACCTAAGTATTTACACAGCAGTTGTCCATATCTGAGCTAATCACGGTCAGACATTTTTACAATCTCTGTAAAGAAGCAGTGAAGTAGATATCTTTAGGTCCAGTGAAACATATTTTGAAAGTGTCTATTTTCCTCCAGTGTCTGCTATAGGATGTCTAACTAACTAAGGTTGATAAGCCCTGGTAAACAGTTATGTTACAAGCACTAACATATTCTAATGTTTTCACTGGCCATTTTAAGTGGCTTTCTGTTCAACATGTTTAGCATCTGTTGAAGGTATCATTATTAGTGCCAAGCTAACTGCAAAGACAGGCAACAAAGATGCTGAACATAGAGCAGCAAATGACAAATTAGCTCTGTATCATAAATGCAGGTATTACCAAATTGCTACTGAAGTATTTGGAACTGCTTCTTTGTTTCTATAATCCTCAGTTCCCCATCTGTACAATAGTGACAATGCACTTCTCTACCTTTCAGGAAACTTGTGAGTATCAATATTGTAAAGACAGTAAAATCATTAGGCAAGAAAAACTTCATGGCTAAGTAGAAACAGAGAGGTAGTAACAAGCCATTCTATATTGATAAATCTGTCTGCTTTTTCAAAATTAAAGCAAAAAGCCTTTTCAGTCTTCAGTAATTAAAAAAGATCTTTTCACTATAATAAAAATTCTATCTGAAAAAAGTATTCAAGCCTGGCTCCTCAGAGGTATTGAGGTGGATAATTCATCCTGAAATCATTCCTTCATAGGTCTAGGTCCAAGGTAGTTTTTAAATATGTTTAGCAGAAAAAGGAACTTAAGACTTAGCAATGTTTTACTTATCTAACGGAAATGCACTGAAAACAAGAAAATGTTAGCCATTTTGCAGGTCGCCATTTTCCTGTGTATGATTAGATTCACTTATATATTTGCATTAAACGCTGCAAAATATTAATATTTACCAAGCCCAAGTGTAGCCATACCTTCACGTGTTATTGCAGCATCACTTTTGTAATGCCTCTAAAATACCTTATCTAATGCCTTTAACAGAGGTGGAGAGTCTTTGTCAGTTGACCCAGGACACAGCACAACCAATCTACTTAGGGTTCTTACACAAACAAGTTTTTAAAAAAATGTTGCAGTTTTCTTGACATACATATTATTTTCCCAATTTGGCAGCTATGTATCAGAAATCAGGATCAAATGAGTTAATTTTGCCTAATTTTAAAAAGTGGCTAAAGGAAAAAAAATAGGCTAAAGTGAAATGCTGCACAGGAACTGAGTATCTTCATGGCTCATGGACACAGGAGGTGAGGATGCTCCCAAGGCCACAGAGATCAGGCCAGTACCTATTGAAAGAAAAAGAGATGGAAAAAACTTAGAAGGGTGAGAGCATACTCCCACCAAAGAAGGTCACAGCTCAGACAACAGGAGGATAACACCTACATCTGTGGGTAAGTCTCATCTTAATGGGAAGAATAACAGTATACATTCTGGGGGTCTTTCCCCTTAAGATCCCAGCACCCATATATCTACAGGTTTTTGAGATATTGTAATCCTAACTATTCTCAAATGCTCTGTAAATTGGCTAATTTCAAGTTCTAGGGTTGATTAAATCTTCTGGCCTTTATATTTCCTCTTCAGAGGACTTCTGGAATATTTCCTCTCCTCTGGAGCTCCCAGCACAGCAGGCTTCAAGGGAAAAGGTGAGTGCCTCTGACCCTTTCCAGAATAAGATCAAACACAGCTTGTCTAAGAAAAAGTAAAGAGACAACTTAAAGAGAGAAAGAAATGAAGCAAAATAAACTCATAAAATGACTTGCATATTTCACAAGACTTCACAAATAATTCAGAAGTTTCTACAGTCACAAGGAATTCTGATTCATCTGAAGCATTTTGGCAAGTTCTCTTAAATTTATGGTTTTAAGTTTTGCACCAATTTTCTCCAAGCAAATTTACTGTCTTACAGATTTAGAAAAGCAAAAAGGCCTTTCTATGCTGTTAAGTCCTTTCCTTCTTCTGTGTCTCAAAGAGAATAGGGACTACCAGTATTTTTCAAGTTTTTCTCAGAGGTTTCCTTGTCTTGACAGGGATAATGGATTGACCTCACAGGTCAACTTGATTCTCACCCTCAGTTTAGGAACCCTGAAGACCAAAGATAATAAGAAAAAGAAAAGCAGCACTCTTAAATCCTGAGGTATCACACAGAAATCACAGTTTCATGTTCAGACATAACTAGGTCATTTCTATCGAAAGAAAGATGGAGTCGGTATATCGTACCATCCAAAATAAGTCCACTGATTTATTCACTAGTAACTGCCCCTTTTGTTTTACTATTGACAGTGAAAGGCCAAATTATTTCAAAAAGCTACCAAGCAGTGATGTTTCAGGAGAAAATACAGGATGGCCTCTTCATTTGGCTGGAATGCAAAAGGTCTGCTTTGAAATGGCAGTACTTTTACGACTTCTTCAATAAAGGAAATTGAAACCAGCTTGTAATGTATCCATTACATTTACCAGCAATTCCTGTCCTAAATTGCTTCCTTTCAATCTCAGTGAAGTCAGTTAAATTCTAACTCACAAAATTAAGTCAGTTACAATGCTAAACCAAGACTTTTGTTTTCAAGAGTGCAATTGATTCTGCAAAGCACAGGAAAACTCTCCAAAAATTCCCAAGATCTTTTCTGGCAGCTTTACCTACCACAGCAAATCACTCTTGACCTTTTTCAGAGAATCACAGAATCTTAGGAGTTGGAAGGGAACTCGAAAGATCATCTAGTCCAACTCCCCTGCCAGAGCAGGATCACCGAAAGCACACCACAGAGGAATGCGTCCAGGCAGGTTTTGAATGTCTCCAGTGAAGAAGACTCCACAACCTCTCTGGGCAGCTTGTTCCAGGGCTCTGTCACTCTCACACTAAAGAAGTTTTTTCTGATGTTTACGTGGAACCTCCTATATACTAGTTTGCACCCATTGCCCCTCGTTCTATCACAGGATATCACTGAAAAAAACCTGGCTCTGTCCTCCTGACACTTGCCCTTAACATACTTGTAAACATTGATGAGGTCACCCCTCAGTCTCCTTTTCTCCAAGCTAAAGAGACCCAGCTCCCTCAGCCTCTCCTCATAAGGGAGATGTTCCATTCCCTTCATCATCTTTGTGGCCCTGTGCTGGACTCTTTCAAGCAGTTCCCTGTCCTTCTTGAACTGAGGGGCCCAGAACTGGACACAATACTCCAGATGCAGCCTCACCAAGGCAGAATAGAGGGGGAGGAGAACCTCTCTTGACCTACTAACCACACCCTTTCTAAGACACTCCAGGATGCCATTAGCCTTCTCATTGCCATGGGACCTTTCACCTACACTGCTCTCCAACAAGTCAGCCCCCAGCCTGTACTGGTACACAGGGTTGTTCTTCCCCAGATGCAAAACTCTGCACTTGGCCTTGTTGAATTTAATCAAGCTTCTCCCCACTCAACTCTCCAGCCTGCCTAGGTCTCACTGAATGGCAGCACAGCCTTCTGGTGTGTCAGCCACTCCTCTCAGTTTAGTGTCATCAGCAAACTTGGTGAGGGCACACTCTGTTCCTTCATCCAGGTCGTTGATAAAAATATTGAATAATACTGGTCCCAGTACCAGCCCATGAGGGACTCTACTGGTCACAGAACTCCAGCTAGATTTTGTCCCATTGACCACAACTCTCTGACTTCTTCCTTTCAACAAGTTTATGATCCACCTCACTACCTGACTATCAAGAGCTCACTTCCTCAGCTTATCTACAAGGATGGTAAGACAGTGGGAGACAGTGTCAAATGCTTTACTGAAATCAAGATAAACCACATCTACCTCTCTACCATCATCTATCCGCCTAGTTACTTTCTCCTAGAAGGTTATAAGGTTGGTCAAACATGACTTTCCCTTGGTAAAACCATGTTGACTGCTCTTAATTATCCCCTCATCCTTGCTTTGCCTAGAGATAGTGCCAAGAATAAGTTGTTGCATCACCTTTCAAGTGATGGAGGTGAGGCTGACCGGTCTATAGTTACCCGGGTCGTCCTTCTTGCCCTTCTTGTAGACTGGAGTGACATTTGCTATCCTCCAGAACTCGGGCACCTCTCCTGTTGCCCACAACTTGCCAAAGACAATGCAGAGTGGCCTAGCAATGACCTCCACCAGTTTCCTCAGCACCCACAGGTGAATTCCATCTGGACCCATTGACTTACGGATGTCCAGATTGCTTAATGGATCCCTAACCCAATCCTCATCTACCACAGAGAACTCCTCCTTTACCCTGACTTCTTCTGGGACTTTGGGGATCTGGGGTTCCTGGGGAGAGTCTGCAGCAGTAAAGACAGAGGCAAAGAAGGCATTCAGTACTTCTGCCTTTTATACATACATTCTGTGTGTGTGTGCGCACACACATGTTATAAATTCTCCTTTTCTCAATAAGGAAATGAGCTGGGAGGAGATACAGATCATAGTAATATTAATTGAAATATATTTTATTAGGCTGTCATTATAAGAGAATGAAGCCAGTATTATTAAAAGCAGGTAATGATTCACACAGTACATCTGTGTGTTCCCTCCACACACTCGAGGTCCATGCTGCTTTGGGGTGATGGTGGCTTCTAGGCAGGTGTGTAGAAAGTCCCCCTCAGGGTCCCTTGTTTCTTCTGCCTCACTGTTTCTTTCCCATCCTGGTGCCTCTGAGAGCACACGGAGGCCACAGCCCCCTTGGGTGTGCTAGGAGTCACACAGCCCTTCCTTGGCACTGGCAGGGCTGGGTGGCCCTACACCTTCTCTGCAGACTCTGTGTCTTCTTCCATTCCTTTGAAATACAACAGGTGACGATCTCCAGAGCTTGCTAACATTTGGGAGACTTTTACACATTTCCTCTCAATGCATACTTCTCTATTCAGCTTGGTTTTTCTTGCCCATGGATGTAGGTAAGACCCATTCACACCTGCTTGTGCAAAAGGAGCCTTTAAGGTGTTTGAGTCCTGACTTCAATCTCCTCTCCTTCCAGTAGCAGAACAATTTCATAAAAGAAGCAGTGTCTCTGGTGAACCCTGTGAACATATTGAAACAGCACACCTAACAGAGATTAAATATACTGGGGGGTTGTGTGGTGGGGGGAGGGAAAGGTTTGACTACCAGACTCCTCACTTTATTGCTACATCTGAAAGTGTCGATAAATAAACCACAAAATTTTGGTGGAAAGTATTGTATTGTAACAAACACAAAAATGTCTCCTGTGTTACATTCAGTACCAATTGCACTGCCTGTGATTAAGAAAAAAACAAGCCCAAGCCCCAGCTGCTGTTTGACACAGTTGCCAAAGTGAAGTATCTGGCCCATTGAAAAATAAATGTTGCTGATAGATCCCCATGCAGTAATCTGGAATTATTGCCTTGAAAATTGAGGAGCTGATAACGTGAAATGTGCAAAAAAAAAAAAAAAAAGGCTTGGCTCAAAGCAAAGCACAGTGGATTTTTTGGAGGAGTGGAGGTGAGAAAGGAGGCCACAGCTCAGTTCATTAGTCTGACTGCACCTAACCATTTGGTTCAGACACAGCCAAGATGAGTCCACAATCTTTTTCTTCTCTCTCCCCTTCCCATCTATGTAATTTACAATTTCATATTCACAGAAGTGGATTGGAGAATGAGCAATTAAATGAGTAATGTAATTTGGTGTTTATTGTCACAGAAGCAACAGCCTGATGTTGTCTTCTTCCATGTCGGCAGCAAACAAAATTCAATTACTGTTTGGATATGATCAATTATTACCAAACTACCTGCCAAGTCTGTTTGCTCTGCTGGCATGAAAAGAGCAACTCCTGCAGAAAGAATGTCAAGTAAAAAGCAAAAGCAGGGAGAGGAAAAACCAAACATTAAGAAGAGGTAGTGAATGACAATAAGACCATTTTGGGCCACAGTTTTCCTGTGTAAAGCCCCTGAAGTGTGACATGGAAAGTAGTGTCAGAGCAGATCCCAGATGGAGCTGAAAAGGCTATCAGCTGTGCTTTGCAGGCGCTTCACAGTGCCCGGAGAAAAAAATGCCTTGCAGCTGGTCAGTGGAAAAAAATCACTGCAATGCTCAATGTAAAAATGTCACTGATATTCTATCACTCCCACCACAATTTACACACACAGTAAACCTTCTCTGAGCTTTTTCAATTAAACCAGAGAAGAAAAGCCAGATGCCTGTGGAAAAAGACATTCATGTGTACTGATTTTTTTTTTAGAATCTGACTATTTCTCTATTTGTAGCACAGGGCTGCAAACTCAATCCACTTACCTATGCAAATATTTTTAATCTTTATTTCTTAATTGACATAGAGTACTAAATATTCAATAAACATATGGTTATATATGGTTATATTTTAGTAATCTTTCAAGTACTGATTGCTATGTAGTTTCTGAAGTTTGAGATAATGATTTTGTTATGGAAATGGTGAAATCAGGAAAACAGTGTGTCCAAAGATGGAAAAACGCAGGTGCCTTTTGCTTTATTAGTTTGAAAACAGGGAAGGGTTTGAACTGGAGATTATTTTAAGGTAATAAAACCTGGAATACACAGGCAAATCTATACTTAGTCATGTCATTATATGCAAGCACAACATACTAACAGGTTTAAATTTTGAAAACCTTTTTTGAAAGCTACTGAAGTTGATGGTCAGCTGTGCTTTCTGTGTGCACACTGAGGATGGGCACATAAAAACTGGAAGTACCTGGGCATAGTGTTTTATCTAATTTTAACCTATACGATATGTGAATTTTAGAAAGTGACAAGGATTATAAATCAGAACCTTGAAAAAAATTACTGTAATGAAATTCTGCAGAGAGCAATGTTAGAAAAATGAGCTGAAGGCATCATTAAACAAGTGGTAAATAAAAAGGCAATTTAGCAAGATCATTTATTTAGCAAGTGGAAGTAGACCTACTGTTGCCTCTACTTTCTACTTCCCACTGGCCTCAAAGTGGTTTTTCTTGAATACTTAACCAATTACTGCTATTAGGCAATTATTAGGAATATACTGATGCTGCCAGACCTTGAACAGGCATTGATGCAGTAATATCAGGTCTCAGGATCCATCAAGTCCAAGTTTTCTCCTGCAAGCCAGGGACACCTTTCCTATCCTCCTGACTGCAGAAACAGATTAGACATACATGGTGTGGCCATAACACCAGGTTGATTTATTTTCCTGATTCAAACTGCTATGATCAAGGGCAGGGCTGCTCTGCAAGTACCCTCAAACAGCACCAATTGTGTGATGTGCAAAATACTTTATTTTTTTTCTTTTCCTGTTCTTTGGCCCCCCCTCTTCCCCCCTTCTACCAGCTTTTTACTTCTCTTTTTCCACCCCCTGTCCCAAAGAAACTACCTACTGGTGACTAGTTTATCCCCATAGGTCCCAGTTTCAGTATACCTGTTACCGAGACAATCTCTGCCTATGTGTTACCACTGATACCTCTTCCACTAAGCACTGATGGCCTTTGAGGATTTTAAACTCCAAAATATCACTGGAACCTCATTATCTGCAGTTTGGTTGTCTCTTCCATAACTCCCCCTTCAATACCTGTGGATACAGACAGCCTTATGGCACTACCTATAATTTTTTCAGCTCTTCACCATGCTACTGCAATACCCAGTTGATTTCCCACATTGTGGACAGTGACTTTCTACATGATATTCAATTACCTCAGCAATTAGGCCCATTCAGTGGCCTAACCATTTATTTATGGTCCTAGTGACTTCAAGCAGTAGGTACAGAATTACCTGTGAAAAATACATAGTCTATATTGTGGTGTATATATATATATATATATAACTGCATAAGGCATTTCTGTCTGCAGAGGATTTCAAACTTCTCCATTGTGTGGAGCAAAGAACTCCAGTTTTAATTCCTGTTTTATGTTTTATTGCCATTAAACTTCTAGGCTTGGCTTTACATTAGCTAAAAGAAATACAGGATAAATCAGAATAAGGGAACTACTGAGAGTTTATTCAATTGTACTGAAGTATGTCTTTGTCCACTGACGCTACTTTAACTATGGTCCATGAGTTAATTGCATACATATATATAATAAAGAAAACAAACTAATGTTCTGACAAAGCAACTGCTCTTAAGAAAACAAGTTTCAGGGAGCCAGACTCCACTGTAAATCTTGTAAAACTGAAGTAATTCCATCTCTACTGCCTTGACTTGCAAAAAAAAATGACAGTATACAATAATGTAATGCACTTACTAAAATAACTGAACAGCCACGCTGGGCCAGAGTAAAAATCTATTCAGTCGAGCTTTTTAGTAGTAGACAAATGATGGCTGCTTCTGCAAAATAAGTATGAAAACAACACAAACAAATCATAATACCAGTGCACTGTCCTCATTTTCAGTAATTTAAAGCTTAGGGACTTACTGGGTCCACGCTTTTATCTTTGTTGCTATATATGCTTGTATCAACAAGCATTGATGACTTTTTTTCTCCCATGAACTAGTATAGGGGGTGAAGTCAAATAGTATCACCATTCTAGCCTATGCATAATACGATAATGTCATGTTTCCACATTTTTGCAGAGAGTAAAGTAATCCTCAAATTATGATACTTAGCTAATGAATTGGGAAAAAATGGTAAGAATCTTCTGCATATAGTAAGCAATTTTAAAATGAAAAGGCCTTAGAGCAATACCACCAGGAAAGAGTATTTTTTCAATTCTCTTTTTTTATTCCCAAATTTCTGTTTGCTGAATTTTCACTTTTATAACTCATGTAATATGTAATTTATTTATTTTTTTTTCTACTTACACACTATAATGTAACTCTTTTCATTGCTTTATTAGCACAACATAATGTGACAGGAAGAAAAAAAAATTATTAATTTGAAGTTAATTTTTAAAGTTTACAGTGATGATAGCAATTTTTCCCCAAAACCCAAGAACGTATTAAGCATAATTACAAAACCAAAAATTATTTTCCCGAAGACTTTAGATTCTAAAAATATTATGCATATAGAACAGATAGTTGAATAACATGGAAAAGAGGAACAGAAAATAAGTGCACAGTAGATTTTGGGCCCCAGCCTGATCAGTCATAAGGCCATGACTTATGGGTAAAAAATTACTATATATGCTCACTACCCCATCCTATGCCCTCCCCACATACAAGGATAGAGTGAGAGAAGGATGCTGAAATAATGTTATTAAGAATACAAAGGCAAACACTTAATATGGTGAGTTTTACTTCACTTGCAGGTCTTATTTTTCTAAAATAGTAAAAAACATATCAGGAGATAAATCAGAGCTAATCAGAGAGGTAAATGTGTATTTGTAGAATTCTTGCCTGTGTATCTCAAAATCATAACAATGCCTTTAGAGAGACAGGGACCTGTAGTGATGGGAAGTTTTAGGGCAGCTGAATAGTTCTTGCTAGATTTTTAAGAGTGGGACAGCAATTATCAAGTCTTCTATCCCAGAGCTTTGACTTAAAAATTGAATCCAAAGTGCTCAGCTCTCACAACTATAACAAAGTCAAAGGTAACCCTACTTTTTGTGGAGAGCTCTGATGAGTCAGGTCCAATTTAGTATCTGAGATGACTTGCTTAGAGCTCGATGTTGCCCTGTGTGGAACAGCAAAGCTGGTTAATTGAGGTCCCTGACCTACCTTTTATCTGACTGTTTGAAATCTCCCCCATAACACAATTTTCTACCTACTCAGTTAAGTTGATTCAACTGTGTATGTGGATTCTTGCTGTGAGCCAGACCAATGAAATCATCACTTAAAAATAATAATACCTTTTTTTGCAAGTGTTCAGCACATTCTGTTAGTTTCTCAGCTTCCTGATTCCCATCAGCTGGCTTACAGCAGAGCTTCACAAGCAGCTGAGGGGTGTGATGCATTCAGTTGGGGGCTATGAACAACTGACTGCATTGGGAAGGGAGGTAAACTGGTGTAATAATAGTTTAGACACCAGAGGAACTGTGCAGCATGGCAACACCTCACAGTCTACCTCTGGCAGGCCGCTATCAGCACTGATACCAATTAGTCCTGCTGTGCTCTGAGCAGTCACATGTGGAGCCAGATCAGCCGCTTCTTCATCATGCCCACCAGTGCTCCCACTTCAAGGAACCAGTGCAGAGGCACATGTACTGAAAGCCTCCATCACTAGCACACGTATTGTGGGGTTGGATTTTCTGGCTTTCACTATCTGTAGGGGCAGCTGTGCTGCTGAGCCTGAGCTAGTCTTGGAGTCAGCACTGGCTGCAGGGTGCTCTGCCTGTCCCAAAGTCCAGCTGGATGCATGCTGGCTCTGCATAGGGTCCATCAATGCCACCCTTAATCTGCAACACAGATCATCCATCTGTGGAGAGCTGAGAGTTACTCAGTTGGTTTTTTTTTAAAGCATTACTAAGACTGTACAGCTGAAAAACTCTAGAGTAAATCAGTGGTTCTATCTTCAGACAATAATTTATATGTTTTGCTGTGAATAAGATGCCCAAACATGTAGACAAAAACAGTGGTGGATGTTTGATTTTTAGTTAGTACTCTGTCCTGTACCCTGAATGAGGCAGGGGTCCTATAGAGAAAAATAAGCTAACCAAACCAAAAAAAAAACATCAATCAAGATTATTAACTTTCCCATGGCATGGGAAAATACAAGGCAAGTAAATAATTGCTGGTGACCTTAATTGCAGCATCCTCTAACTGTTAAAGCATCACCATGGCAACCATGATGAGGGTCTTTATATATGCTGCTCTTTATAAGTGTATATAGACAGCCTCAGATTCTGTTATAATCCTGTCATTATGTGTGTATTTATCTGGCTAAGAGTGCATTACCAAGAATTTTGAAGCACGGAAGATTGTAGTCTGTCACACTGGAACAGAATCATACAGTCATAGAATAATAAAATGGTTTGGCTTGGAAAAGGCCTTAAATTGTCATCTAACCCAATCCTTATGCATTGGCAAGGAAATCTTCAACCAGACCAGGCTGCTCAGAGCCGAGTACAACTTGACCTTGAATGTTTCCAGGGATAGGACATCTACCACTCCTCTGGGCAACTTGTTCAAGTGTTTCCCCATGCTCACTGTAAAAAATGTCTTCCTTATATCTAGTCTGATCCCAGCTCAACTCAGTTAACAACCAAAGGATTATTAGCTCAGCATCAGAAGTCCAGAAAATAACTAAGGCCAGTGAATCCCAATCAAAGAGATTTTTCTCCTGGTAGTTCGAAGTAGAACATAAACATCATCCTTAACCTGCTCCTTTGTATCTTACATAGTTCTTTATTTTACAGATGCTATTTCTGGGTACAACAGTTTACCTGTGACTGATTGGTGGTTATCATCTAGGTCTTTGAAGACTTCCTCAGATTTACATATATTTGTTCCTCACATTTGCTTAGACAATATTACCTGGTTTATGATAGAGTCTGCTGTACAATAGACAGCCAACACAGTAGATATATTTATGATTTCTATAGCTGTAATAGTAAGTTCACCAGCTGTTGTGCCAGATGTTAAAATTTATGGATTAGTATTACCAAAAGATGTGTTATTCTTGCACTTAATTATTTCTTCAATCAACCAATGTAAAACACAACCAGTGGCACCAAGGTGTATCTTGCCAGCTATCAGTGGGATTTCTCTTACAGTCATGTCTATTCATGGTCAATACCATGCCACTCCATTTGTTAATAATCTGGGATATTTATTATTTGATATCTGTTTTAAATCAGCTTGAAGTTAATTTAGTATTTTGCTTTGAAAAAAGAGACAAGTTGCTGAACATGAAAATAGGATCAAATGGTACTGTCACCTGAAATAAAGAAGTATTGTACTAAGTGCTTCAGAAAGGCACCATTATATATTCTGGTCCCATGTATATTCCCCAGTAACACTGGCACAAAAAATTATCGTATGGGATGAGTCATTGCAGCACTATGATCACAGAGAACATTTTTTATGGATATTCAATAACCTTCCAAATTACATATTTCACAGAAGTAGGCCAAATTAAGCAGTGATTGAAGACTAACATTTCTGCAAGTACCCAGATATTCAGATTTTATTAAGATAATACCAAAGAGAAGTGCTCTGCATATTAAGAATGGGTTATCTTTTTGTAATGAAGATATGAAATGGCTGTGGGTAATACAAAGGTCTTTTCTTTTGTGACCTCTTTTTAAGTTTCTGTTCCTTCTCTCTTCAGGTGCTATTAACTCATGTTGTACAAGATCAGGGTAAGATCTGCGTCACTGAAGATCATAATTTCTGAGTTAATGTGAGAGGAAAAAAAACGGGGGCACTGAACAGAGAGATTCCTGTGCATGTAGAATCTTCTGAACATGTCACAGAAATACACTGACATCACACAGCTAAGCTGCATCAAAGGGTCTGCTAGTACATGTCTTTGGACAGCAGACTGGCATCTATTCTTTATTTCTTAGTCTTCTGTTCTTTATTTCTTAGTTCTCTTAAGGAGCTTAATATTCAGACTTTTTTTCCCAGTGGGATCACAGGAACATGTAGACTCATGTAGAGCCTGTAGATTCATGCCCACCTTTAACATTGCCCTTCATATTATTTGTTGGCCATTTCATTTCCTACTCACATTTCCTTCTGGAACTAAACCAGTCAATAGCTACTACCTGGACTACAGTATTCATGTCAGTAGAAGCCTGTAGAGTAAATACAGTTAACAACAGACTTTGCCTGGTTCCGCTGGATTTGGGAAGATGATGCTCCTGGATCTGACCAGCAGTGACTTCACATGTCAGAAAAGGATCTGGTGTCCCAGGAAAATACAGCTGCAACTGCCATTCCATGACTCAGGTACAATAACTGCAGGTGAAGGATCTCATGTGGAAGGCATATATTAAAAAAAAACACAAAGCAAACCAAAACCTCATGAACTTTCCACAAAAATATAATGCAAGGAGAAAAAGAAGGTTTAAAATAGTACAGCAGAATGAAGTAAAAATTACAGATAATTACCCACTGAACCATTACCAGGCTTTTTGTAGTCATACTAGAGGTGGTCAAAAAGAGCATTCTCATTCCATAAGAAATTCTGATATTTTGGAATCTGTTTTTATTTTCATGAAAATGAAAAACTGAAATGTCAGTGTTTTCTAAGATACAGTTCCGGGGAAATATTTATTCAGAAATGTCAGAATTTCAGTAAAAATTTCTTGTTAACAGTATTGAATTGTTAAACTATAACAGATTATATTATACTACTTACAGTACATGAAAAAGTAAAATATTTTTCAGAACAGTCAAAATAAAGCTATGATTCATAATATAAATGAAAGATGATGAAGTCATAATGGAATAGTCTTATCATACCGAAGTGAGTAGTCTTCCTGTGACAGCACTTCAACTAGTTTCTCTACTTATGTGCAAATAAAATTATGTTTAATGATACTGTATCAGTATGATGGTTAAAAATTGTAAGTGCATGTTATACAAACAAGGCCACAAGCACAGTAATTGCCTGACATTATTTATTTATTTATTTGTTTGTTGTTAAACCTAAGGCATTCAGATAATTTAACAGTGTTCCATAAAGCACCTAGCATGTGTTTTGCATTAAAAACTCAGCACTTTGTCTATTGGCAAGTGCCCTCTTAGCAATGTAAATGAGTTTTAATTCCAGTACAATAATCACAGAACTTAAATGGAATTAGTTAAATTAATTAAAATTTTATTATAGAATGGTTAAACTATTGTTCTTATATGCCCTTGCATTCATGTTTTCACAGTGGTGAAATTCCTTGGTGCATTATTTTGTAGTCTTCGATAAATAACAACCTTGATGTTTAATGGCTAAATAAAGTTTTGGGGTTTGTTTGTTTGTTTGTTTTTGTTTGCTATCTATCCAGGTTTTTTATGCTGCTGGGAATTACTTTATAAAAGAGACACTTCAGATACAGTACTTCTTGTGTTCTGTAGCATGCTTAGATGTTGAAACAGTCTTTTACTCTGGATTTCATTGTTTCAGTGGGTTTTAAAAAGTATGTATTAAATTTAGTGTTTCATTGAAGGAAAATCACAAGATTTAAGAGATAGAAATCTTGCTCTCCTAAAAGCTTAAGCAATACAATTTATTATGGTCCTCCAGTGCTCTCACCAGGGCTTATCCCAAATCTGATAACATCGTGAAGATCCATCAGACACTTAGAGGAACTGGTTTAGAAAGTCCCTGCGTATATGTGCACAAATGCAAATGGGGGGAATAATTTACTTTGTTGGTGGGAAGTGCCTTCACTGGGTCTGTGCATGGCCAGCGTCCCACAGGCAGACCTTCAGGCAGTCTGTGAGACCTGGCTGTAAGGTCTTGGGTACAGTCCTTGGACACTATGGCAGGAAATTAATAAAATCATCAACACAACAGCCACTGCAGTATGTTTTGTTAATAAATTCCATTTATTTTATTCTATTCTCCTCATTTTTAGCTATGGTACAGAACTGAATGCCACTTGTTAGGTCACAATTGTGACCTCACCCATTTAATTTCCTGAAAAAGCCACCAAATGAGACCCCTCGGGCTGCTCACCCTGTCAGAGCTATTTTTACCAGCCTGTTTAGAGATGGATGCGCACACACACAGAACACTTCCCAGCTTATGTTCCTGTTAGAATTTCAGAATTTTTTTCGGAACCATTGAAGACATATGTGTAACTAAATTTTAAAGGGACTTCTGAACAGCAATCTTGTAATGAGTATCCAAGATGCAAGCGTCTGCTGTAACTACACCTTGAAACAGCTCTGCTTCCTTCATACCTGTCTCCCATGATTTTTGCTTGTAGTATCTCTTTGGATCTTTGAAGAGGGACTCTTCTGTAAACCTGCCACCAAACCTCCTCCTTTCCACACTGAATTATGGAGAGAAACAGTCAGGCCATGCCTGCATCTACTTGTGCCCTTTCCTCTCTCCTGTCCAGCTTCAACCTCCTCGCCACCTCCATATACTTCAGCACTGGCAGTCTCATTTACATGCACAGTGGTTCACAGCAGCTTGGTATAACCCTTGTGGCTTCCCCGGTTTCAGGGCCCTAACATGAATTTCCTTCAAGAGTTTTTACATCCAGGCTCTTGTCCTTTAGGACAATTCACATATTCCTCCTTTAGGACAGACAGGTAATAATCTCTGGTTCACTGTCTTCCACAAACACATGCATACCTTGATACTGTCATATGCTATTTGATGCACTAGTTTTTCTCCACAGTTCTCATGAAAACATACTCCCATTGATCTACTTTTGTTAGTTATCTGACATGTATTTACAGACTTTCTCAATCAAGGCTTATGTATGTGTGGAAATCCTGTTCTGACTGTTCCTACTATTAGCTCTGTTTTTTATGATAAATTAAAAACACAGTACTAAACCAATCTTTCAGATAGGTGTCTTCATTTTCCTTAAATCCTACTCAGTGTAGCCAGGATCACTTTGTGCTACTGAACAATTCTGATCTGCAAGACTTAATAAGTCCAAATATTAATTTGACCATTATAATAATAATCAACATTATAAGTAATTACACCTAAATTTTTTACTGTTTTTTCAGACAACATAATTATTTGCAGATTGCTATACAGCACAGAGGATTCATCTTTGTCAAATATATTTTGGATTCTCTAGCTTTAACCAGTCTTAATAGATCTCAATAGCCATCTCATATAAACTATAGTATTATCTAAAAAGGTTGGACCAGATGATCCTTGAGGTCCCTTCCAACGTGGCACTCTATGGTTTTATGATCTGATTGCTACCATGCAGAAAAGTAGAAAAACAGTAGATAAGTGAATGTATTTCCATTTTACCCTAAGCCCAAAAACTCTTCAGGCAAAGCTATTCAAAGTACAGATAAATTAAAATGTAATTTACCCGTTTCTTCCACTTCAGAAATTAATGCCTGGGTTTTTTGTTTAGCCTCTATCATTCATATAATGGCAAGTTTTAGGTCACTGCATGCAGGCAGCTGATATCTAGAAACCAACTTTAGCAGGGCTTGTCTTGTGAAAATTGTTTCCCAAACAAAGATAAAAATGCATTCCTACTAGTGAATCTTTTTATTTATTTTTTTTTCCCCAAGAAAAACTGAGGGAACACTTCAACAAACAAATACAATCAACACTGGTATTTCTCAGTTTAATTCCTCTTCTGACATAATTTTAATATTCTGACACTTTTAATTAAAATTTATGGAAATGGCTGTCTTAGAATTCTGGGATAAGTGATGAAAATCTTGTTCCTTTATCTGGAATGTATTTGTCAGAATTCTTTTTACAGAGTTTAGGTCCTCTGTTGTAATGTTATCACCTGAATATTCCAGTCTAAAACTGGTACAACAAAACAAACCCAAAAATTTGGTACAAAGCTTAGGAGTGGTTCAATTGCAAAAAGCCAGCATAAAAATCTTGAAACATTAATCTGCCCTGACACCATCTTCTGGAATGCATCTGGATAGTGGCTCCATAAGGTAGTATTTTGGGGAGTGGGGAGCAGAGGTGTGTTATTCATTTTCCTCGTCATTTTTTGTCTAAACTAAAATATTTGCAGTTTCTCCAACTTTAATTTAGAAATGCCTAATCATTATTGCTAAATTTAGTTCTTTCATTTCTATTGAAAAACACTTAATGCTTATAGCTCTTTCTAAGTTATAGTTATAGTTCTTTCAAAGAGAACTGCAGGTCAGGATCTTCACCCTGTTTATCATATTCAGTTAAGACCATTCTCTCATTCTGTATAAAAGTTTTTCTTAAGACCTGGAGCCTGAGTGACAGATCAAAGAGACAGACTGTCCCATCCATTCACAAAGATATAACTCTCACTACCTTGCATTCCAAAATCTGAAAAGTTTGGGGTTTTTTAAATTCCATATTAGGAAAAACAGTCCTCCCTACTAGTAACCATATAGATGCTGCTACAAAGATTTTGTGTCTACTCCATCAGATATTAACCATTATCTATCTCTTCCTTGAATTTTCCTCTATATTCCACCTTCTGTACTGGGTTAAATCTATTCCTCTTCTCTGTATCCAGTCTGTATCCAGTCTTGCCACTAAGTTTTCCTTGATTGGACTGCACCTCTGTTACCCACCTGGGAAAATTTTCAAGCAAACACCTCTATGCTTGACACATTCCTTTGCCACTTGGGAGGAGCTAGTTCTACACATTTGTATTTAATTTTATCCACTTTCAGTAAACCCCTTTTTTTATTAAATTGCCTGGAAAAAAATATATTGGCAAGAGTCAGGCAACAGATATAGTATCAGGACTGCCTGTCATATTGATCTGCATGGTCTTTTTCTGGTGCTTGTGCTTATCTGGTGCTTCATTCTTTGAATGTAGAATACTGATTATATACAGAAAAGACTCTTTGTTATTTTTGTTATTAGTTTCTAATACAGTGGCACACTAGCCTGTGAGTAGGACTGATGTTCATATAGATAATGACAATAACAACATCAGCAGCTTCCTCTGGGAAACGATCATGCACAGAATGTTCTTATGACTGAAGAACTGAAAAAAAATGAACTTTTGCTCTCTTTTCCTCTACAGTGAACTTCAAGTCCCCAGTTTGTGATGTATGCACCACAAAATTAGTTAAGATTCTGCTCCAGTGCAAGGTATTACATGTTGCCTGCAGTGACTTTATGAAAAATTTATCATTTAACTTTCTGCCATTTACATTAATGCAATAAAACCAGTGTGAGTTAGGTACAGTCTTCAGGCAGTCTCTTCTGAGTCACACTGATCTTGTGTACAGCAATGAGACACTGCCACCAGTCACCTGTGCTGTGACTGCATGATGAGCTGAACAGCCTTTACACTACACAGCAAACTAAAGAACATATTGCTCCAGCAGATCAGTATGCCACAAGGAGCAGCCAACAAATTCTTTTAGTATACGTCTGGAATTACTTCAGATGCCTCTAAAGTAATGTGAAATGTGTCAGTTGTCACACAGCAAGTGCAAGCTTCTTTACACTGTTACCACTTTTACTTATTTCTTTGTCATTGGTGCATCTGACTGTGAAGGAAGTAATAAGAATGAGGAAAATCTGTAGTCTTACGTTGCTGTCTTGGATTGTTAAACCCAGGACAGGAAGATGTCATTAGATTCACAAGGCAGACTAAAACCATACAAACTTGAGGAAAATGTGGTAACATAAGCACCAAGGTGCTTGAGGCAGGCAAGGATTTAGATATATAGGCATCATCTAACTTCTAGGACTATAAAGGGTGTTTTACCACCTAAAGCCCCCTTCAAATTCAGGCAAAATTCAAATTATTCAAATGTTAATATGTATTAGAAAGACTACCTTCACAAAGCTACTCTTATTTCATGTTTAACCTATGTTTAAAAATGTGAGAAGTGTGATGAACAGGCCATTTATAGACTAGGTTTTACTTCCAGTGAGGTTTGCAACATATATTTTTCTTCATGTCCTGTAGAATATATTTCACAGAAACACAGAATCACCAAATCACCAAGGCTGGAAAAGACCTTTAAGATCATCAAGTCCAGCCTATGACCAACACTACCACATCGTCTAGACCATGGCACTAAGTGCCACATCCAGCTTTTCCTTGAACACATCCAGGGACGGTGCCTCCACCACTTCCCTGGGAAGTCCATTCCAATGTCTAATCACCCTCTCTGTGAGGAAGTGTTTCCTAATAACCAATCTAAACCTCCCTTGCAGCAGCTTCAGGCCATGCCCTCTTGTCTTGTTGCCAGTTGCCTGGAAAAAGAGCCCAGACCCCACCTGGCTACAACCTCCCTTCAGGTGGTTATAGAGTGTGATAAGGTCCCCCTTGAGTCTCCTCCAGGCTAAACAATCCCAGCTCCCTCAGCCTATCCCTATAAGACTTTCCCTCCAGCACCTCAATACCCTTTTTGAAGTGAGGGCTCAGAACTGGACATAGTACTTGAGGGGAGGCCTCACCAGTGCTGTGTACAGGGGGAGAATCACATCCCTGCTCCTGCTGGCCACACTATTCCTGATACAAGCCAGGATGCCATTGGCCTTCCAGGCCACCTGGGCACACTGCTGGGTCATGTTCAACTGGTTGTCAACCAGTACTCCCAGGTCCCTCTCTACCAGGGTGCTCTCCAGCCACTCCTCTCCCAGCCTGTAGTGTTGCAATTCCTTCTTTCAGCATGAGAAGGAAAGTAAAACTTAATTCAAGGTATGGGAGGATTTACAAACCTTATTTTCTTACAGTGTCAGAGGTCTTCACTTCCTAGCATAACGTTTCTCAGGAGCAATACCCTCATAGTCCTTAAAGGCAATATATACAAATATTTTCCAGTATATACAGTATGTTTCAAGTAGAATTTGGGAACCTAAATCCAAAAGAAATATCTGTAAGAACTCTGATTAGCCCAAGAACTGCTTAATTATCCAGGAGTCTGTGTGAGATACATGATCTGGATACCTAGATATCAACACTGTCTAAAAGGGTTTCCTCTCACATCATTTGAACCTACAGTGTCAGCATTTAAGTCTGAGCTGGTCATTCAATCCTCTTTATACTGAATGACCAAAAATACATAAGGTACAATTAAGTTCTTTTTTAGGCATTAACACTAGGATGAGATCTATTATGCCATAAAAGTACCCACTTCACTGACCATATGAAGAGACTATTTTGAATGTATACATATTTGCTCAAATGACTCAGACTCCAATGGGTCTACATTTTTATTAGGAAACTTAATCTGATGCCAGCTGCATATGTCCAGATTCACCTTCATGGAGAGGTTCAGTAGCTTTTGAGTGCATCACTGGAAAAAAAGGCTGTTTCTAATTCCAACACCAGACCCAGATCTCTTGAGGTGAGTGATCTAGTAGACACCACCTGAAACCATCTATGCTTGAGTGACAAAAGGAGGTTAGTGAAGACAGAAATCTGTGTTGGATCATGCAGACTCCAAGACATGAATGAGGTACGAGAAGAGAAATTTTTAGACTCTGAAGTTTTGTCAAACATAAGAAAAAAATTCCTGCTAGATCAGTGGATTGCTTATTCAGCATGAGAATAGATGTAAGCAACCTCTGAACCACTGCATTTGTTCTGGATAATCACATATTTCATGCTGACTTCTGACATCTATAACCAGAGCCTGGCACGAAGGAATGCTAATACACAATACCTGTTGTGAAATTTACTGCTAAAGTCTCAGCGCTTAATGCTTGATGGAGGGAGGGTTCATTTACTACAAACAAACCCACTCATGTTCAGGATTACAGAACAGATTAAATTCCTCTAGATAGAGGAAGGACCTTAATGTGAAACTAACATAAGACAATATAATTTTTGGACCTATTAGAAAAAGAAAAATTTGTGGTGCCATGAAACCATATGCTGATTAATATGTTACATATGTGTAGAGTAATCTTTATTTTGAAACCATTTATCTGACTGAATGGTTCCTAGTGCAGTAGGCCCATTTTTTCCCTGTGGAGTCCCATAGTTTTAGTGCTTGTCTGGCATAACATTTTGAAGCTACAGATGCTCTAATAGCAAAACAAATACCTGCAGGACACCAGAAAGTGGATGCAAAGCCAAACATTAATGGATACATTTCCTTTTTAAAACTGAAATTGTCTCTTCTGAAAATAACAAGATTTTTAATATATTTGAAATTAATTTTTCATTCAAAACAATCCATAGATAATAGGACAGGCACTAGAACTATAAAATAAACATTATGCATCTTATCTCTAGGAGTGCAAATACATATAGTATTTACATTCACAGTATCTGCGACAGCTTTTGCCTGAGGGAGACTTTCAACTATACTAGCTGTTCCATCTTCAAGGATGGAAACTGAAGCTAGACATGGGGGTAGCTTGAGAAAGTAGTATGTACCAGTTCTTCCTGTGCCCAACAGTGGTAGTATGGTAATTCCCATAATATTGTTGAATTGAAACACTTGCTTGGCATCACTATGTTGTTTACTATTAAATTACTATGTATTAGAAATGTATCACTATATATAACCATCACAAAGGAATATCAAAAGATTATCCTCTTTAGGAAAATACTCCATCATTATCACTTCTGGCTTGAATTTACTTTTGCATCTACAGAAATGGGAGATTACCTGTTCATGCTCACTTTAAAAAAAAAAAAAAAAAAAAAGTGTTAAACTTTTGGAGATATATAGGGTATGCTGTTCACAGAAATAATACACTAAATCTAATATGTGGTTTTAGAATCCAATCTGTTCCCAGGTGAATTAATGTTACCTTAAAGAAGGGAATCCCAAAGATAATGTTTAGCATTTCCCTGGAAAACTCTTACTCTAAGAGTGATGATTTCTCCTATGCAGTTGAAATAAAGATTCCAGTGGGAAAAGAACATCACAGATGAAGC
>NW_009970718.1:764825-779776 GCF_000747805.2 Chaetura pelagica | reverse complement strand
CTGAAATTAAAAGACTTCAGAAGCAAAAAGTAAAAAATGGAAATTAGGACAAGGGGTGACCAAATCATCTAAGACATTATTTCCTTCACTCTGCTTTGCAGACACAAAATGGTCCATGACGTCCAAGTGTACTCACGGAGTTGCTCAGGAATTTATTACATTTATTAGTAGTCCACAGTCCAGAATTTCTGAGGAGGATATTCCATCCTGTGAAGGTTTTGGGTCATATTCTGAAAGTAAAATGAAAAATAAAAAAGAAAAAAAATAAAACAAAAACTCAAACAAAAACCAAAACGCAACCTAAGAAAAGAAAAAAAATAAAACAAAATACAACAAACAAACAAAACCAAAACAAGAAGAAATATAAAATTGAACAGAAGATTGACTATGAAGGTGTGATAATTTGAGAGGAAGTGAAGACTGAAAAATTGCTAGATATTCCTCACTACAGCAAACATGCAAGTGTCCTCCATCTACTACAAAATTCCTGAGAAAAACAACTTGTTATACCATATACTCATCGAGTTTGTCCTTCACACTGGATTATTAGACTAAACCAGACCAACTTCTTAGTGGCACAGTGAATTGGCTAATGAAGGAAGGACCTAATTAATCACTAGGGAAACACTCTTCAGCAAAGTGATTTTCTAAATCATTCATTTAGTTGAAAGTACTGAAAACTTTAGTTTGAAAGCATGTCAAGGCTCAATCATGCTTTATCTGTAAATGTCACTTTAAAAGTTGTCTAGAAAAAATTATGTTTGTGATAGGGTGAGGGGGAGTTAACTGAATTTGTGCCTTCCTTCATTTCTGTAGGGTATTCAATAGACCTTGACATTTGCTAATTTTATTACCCCTGAATGGTCTGAATTAAGAAATTCAGTCTTCTCTTTTTTTGCCAAAGGAGACAATGATGCTCATATCTCTGATCCTTGCGATTTGTTCTCATAGCCAGAACAGCTATTTGCTGACTGGATTTTTTCATATTTTGTTTAAATCACTTGGCACTTGGACATATGCATATGTGTTTTTTATATACATATGTATGTATATATATATATGTTCTCTGACATGGAGGTGGGCTGGGTGTTCCCTGCCATTAGTTTTTAGCTGAAAGAAACAAATTAACTGTAATAGGCTCCCTGACAGCTATAATCTAACTTCAGCCTCACAGCCTTTGCATTTTACTCACCAGGTCTTATTTTAATTCACTAGTGAACAGTCATGCATTCAAGTATAATTTGTTGTCTAAGGCATATAATTTCTTTAAGCTCTTACTGAGATCGTTTTCTTTTCCGGTAGACCTCAGAGGGTATAACTTCTTGATGGGAAGCTTGCCTTAAGAGTGACATTGTGCTTATGCCAACAGGAAATTAATACTGCAAGTTGTTCTCTGAATTGAATAGCTAGATTACAGTCCTTGTTCTCACTACAAATTCTTGGCCTTTAATGTTTAGAAATTTGTGTTTTCTGTGCATCTGTTCACTGTATGAAAAGATTCAGGCAAAGAGTCATCCTGTCCTTCAACAGTCATTTTCAGAAAAGCTCAGCAATAGCAACAGGCAGGAAACATTTGAGAAAAATATTATTGTATTAAAAAGACTGAATTTGATTCAAGCTAGGAAGAACTGGGTAATGTACAGTTTCAAATGTTTAACATCCTGAATCCTATGATAATTTCTACATTTTATATGTACCTGAAGTACATATGAATATTAACCTCTTGGATGATTCAGTCCAGTGATGTACTACTGCAGGCAATTATGTCATGCCATGTACTAAAGTTATCTAAATGCAACATGACATTTCTGCATCTATTAGGGATGCAAAATCCAGGGGTTATTTTAGATTTGCCCATTAGGAAGTTATCTTGGAATAGTAAATTACAGCTCCACTGTCCTTTGCTCGGAGGCCACTCAAAGCTGATCCACTGATGCTCTGCAGTAAATGAGAGGCAACTAAACCCTCTTCCACTAAATGACAGCTGTCTCACTTTATCTTGATTCTGCTGAAAGAATGAGGTTATATGTGGGCAGACACCATGAATAGGGAGTGACTGACTGAGACGTTGTGTATGTGGGATAATAAAAGCCCAGTTACATTCCATGAATTAGAGTAATTAGTTTATATTTACCACTGGAAAGGAGAAGCTTCCCATCACAGTGAGCATATCCATGCTTTTCTATTTCATTAATTGATTAAAATTGATTAAAAGTAGCTTATTCTGAATTTATTTCAAATAATTTTGCTAATCTGACCTTGTGAATTTTAAATCTGTGTCCAACAGCATGTGGCCTGCATCAGGAATAGTGTGGCCAGTCAGAGTAGAGAGGTGATTGTGCCTCTGTATTTGGCTCTGGTGAGGCCACACCTTGAGTACCGTGTTCAGTTCTGGACCCCTCACTACAAGAAGGATGTAGAGCTGCTGGAGTGTGTCCAGAGGAGACCTACCAAGCTGGTAAAATGTCTGGAGCATAAGCCCTATGAGGAGAGGCTGAGCGCACTGGAATTGTTTAGTTTGAAGAAGAGGAGGCTGAGGGGAGACCTCATTGCTCTACAACTACCTGAAAGGAGGTTGTAGGGAGGTGGGAGTTGGCCTCTTCTCTCAAGTAAATAATGACATGACTAGAGCAAATGGCCTGAAACTGCACCAGGAGAGGTTTAGGCTGGATATTAGAAAGAATTTCTTTACCAAAGAGTGGTTGGACAGTGGAAGAGGCTGCCCAGGGAGGTGGTAGAGTCACCATCCCTGGAAGTGTTTAAAATAAATGTAGATACAGTGCTTAGCAATGTGATTTGAGCACTGAACAGGTAAATTAGGTTACAGTAGAGGGATTTATGTTATGGTTGGACTTGATAATCTTCAAGGTCCCTTCCAACCAGAATTACTCTATGAATCTATGGCTCTATGATTATATTCAGTTGGGTTAAACTCAAGGATCTGGCATCTATGTTAAAATAATGATTTTTGTTCCTTTACAGGGAAGTCTTTTTAGAAACCAAGTCTCTGATGGTCAGATATTTGTTTTTGAATTTCCACTTAAATTCATTCATGATGAGTTACCCTTGTTTGTTCTTGGGTGAAATTTCCCTTCAGTTTTCATAACATCTATTCCCCATTGCACTTACAGGTAGCAGTCTTTTCCCTTCATGGCTTGTTTTGTTAGATAAGAAGAAATTAATTTATCTCACACAGAGTGTTGGGTTCCCTTCTCTGATACACCTAGTAGCCTTTATTCACATCTACATTCCAAATGTATCTGCCTTGAACATGTATACGATGTATGTGCTATTACCAGTGAAGTTTCAATAGGGGCTTTTAGAAAGGAATTGGGATAATCCTTGTGTGTGTTAGAATATCTTTCCAAAGGCAACTTCAGATGAATTTACTTTTTCAGTATCAGAGTGAATTAGTTGTTCGTAAGTATCTTGTGACTACCTTACATACTTAGACTATTATCCCCCTCTATTGTTTTTGCTGGCTTATCTCACAGTTAAATGCAAAAGGTCATGGATTTTAATTTCTATTGTCATGTTTCTGATTCTTTGTATTAGCTCAAGAACACCTAATTTTTCTTTTACTGAAAGAGAGTCTACTTAGGTTAGACATTAGGAAGAAATTATTTGCTGTGAGGGTGGTGAGACCTCAGGAACAGGTTGCCCAGGTAAATTGTGGATTCCTCATCCCTTGAAGTGTCCAAGGCAAGACTGGATGTGCTTTGAGCAACCTGGTCCACTGGGAGGTGTCCCTGCCCATGCAGAGGAGTTAAAATTAGGTGAACTTTAAGGTTCTTTCCAACCCAAACCATTCTGTGGTTCTATGCCTTTTCTCATACATACCACAGTCATAGAACCATCATAGAATCATAGACTATATTGGGTTGGAACAGACCTCTAAAGGTGATCTAGTCAACCCCCCTACAACAAGCAGGGACATGTCCGACTATAATAGATCATTCAGAGCCCCATCAAACATGACCTTGAATGTGTCTAGGGATGGGGTCCCCACTACCTCTCTAGGCAACCTGTTCTAGTAATATTTCTTCCAGTCACTAGGGACTTCACCTGACTGACTTGACTTCTCAAATATCATGGAGAGTGGCTTGGCAACTACAACAGCCAGGACTCTGGGGTGCATCTCATCAGGTCCCGTAAACCTATATATGTTCAGATTGCTCAGATGGTCATGAACCTTGTCTTCCTTACAGTAGGAGGGACTTTGTCTCCCTGGTCTCTGTCTTGTGAGCCATCAACTTGAGAGCCATGAGGAGGGAGGTTGCCAGTAAGACTGAGGCAAAAGAGTTGAGAATCTCAGCCTTCTCCTCATCTGTTGTTACCAGTTCACCACTGTGATCTTTTGCCAGGTGGAGATCATGGCTGAGCTTTCCTGTACACCCTGCTTGCACTCTAAGTGCAAAAGCTGCTGTTTCACCTTTCATCAACTGAGCGCCAGTTCCGGTTTTACCAGTTGCTCCCCTCATGCTCACCTGTGCACCTGGCTCTCTCTGCTCCTCTGCAATGGCCTCATTTAAATGTCCCGTGGATGCCCCAGCAATGTTCCCCCAGACATGACAGCCTCTCTCTCAAGAGCTGCTGACTCCTGTTGGATCTCTTTGCTCTCCCATGGGCTTCCCTGGCTCCAGGAACCCCCTGTTCATCTCAATCTGGCATACTTTTTTGCTAAGGCATGGCACTTACAGTTGCTGCTGCCTCTCTCCTGACTCCTCATGGTCAAGTGGTCTGTGGTCCTTCTATATTGCCAATGTAATGGAACTTGTGTTATTTTCAGATGTCAGTAATGCAAACCAGTTTCCAATCCAATATCATGAGCTGAAGAATGCACTACCTGAGTCCCCACTTCACATCCTCTTTTCATCACAACCAGCTACCTCTTTATCCTTAACTATTTTCCTACTTATTCTGAATTTTTTCTGTCAACCACTATAATATCTAATTTTACTCTTTTTCCATACAGTGTGCAAATAATGATTTTTTTAATCCTACAAGATCAAGTGCTTTATCAGATAAATATAGAAGACTAGTTTGGCACTCCTAGCCTGGGAATCTAATTGCTTTTAATCCATTTTCTATTATGCTGCAGATGTAGAAATTTCATCCTTCAATACCTGTTCTGTAGCCTGGCACACTATGACATCAAACTAATCATGTCATACTTGTCATGGACATACCTAGTAACACTAAATTGTTTTGTTTGTGGGTTTTTGTTTGTTTTTCTGAAGACATAGGTCCTGCCTTTTTTCCTGTTTATCAGTGATAAGAAAGTAGAGCTTGATCATCCTTGGTTTTGCAAGAATGTCATATTAAATCTCTCAGAAATGTTTAGGACCATTCATTAGCTGAAGAGTCTCCATTACTGACATTTTGATGAAAACTTTATGTCAGACAAAGATGTGTAGAGTACTAGAGCTAAAAAGATGTTAACTGAACTCCAAGCAGTTCAGTCAATATGACTTTTCCTTCCTCAGTCATGCAGGACCTTCTGTCTTGTGACTAGAAAGATAACTCAAAGACTTACAAGATTTGAATATATAACAAGAAAAGATCCAATAAAAATTACTACATTTGGGTTAAAAAACCATTTAGAGTGCACCAAAGAAAATGAATTATTTCTTTTTCATATCATCTGTAGTAATAAATGTGAATTATACATAGAGATAATATAAGGTATCAACAAAAAGGTTCCCTTGTAAATGCCTTATATGATCAGGCAACACAGCGACAACATTCCATCCAAATACTCTAAGAGTCATTAGATCTTTTGAACTTTGGAGACACATTTGGGTTAACAAGTATATTTTGAATTAATAAACTGTATTTTTAAAGTGGAATAGATAATTGTAATGAGCTTGGATGGCCTGACTTCTTATCTAACACAAACCAGATATTGTCAGTGGTCTAACTCCGTTAGGCTATACTTGGTTTTTAACACTCACAGACACAATCAAAATCAGATTCATGGGAGGGCACTCCATCAGTGCTGAATGGCTCAAATAATTTTAAGGACAAAATGAAATCACAAAAGGCCAGGCAATGACTCAGGTGAAAAGGAAAATGTAGAAGAGTTTGGAAAAAAAACATGAAGAAGAGGAACTGTGTTTTACCTTTTTAATCACTAGACATATTAAACCTGAACTTAGTGTTTATGATGAAAGCTATGGTAACATCACTGTTAAGCACAAAAGAGGCAATTTTAAATAGTATTTTGAAAGAACAGACTGAATTTGCACTGTGCTACTTTTCAAAGAAATCAAGTAAGATTGCACTTAGTATAAGAAAACCTCTAATGGGGTCACTGCAACAAAACCATCTTTTCTTTCATCATATGAACCTCAGAGTGTCATAAGAGTTATTGGCCCTAATCATCCTCTTTATTTAATTTGGTTTACATCAGGTCAGTAAAGCAAAGAACTCTAGTGCTAACATAATCTGCACAAATTATTCAGCCACAAATGAAGGCTGTTAATTGCCTGTACACAACTACTTTGGTATTACTGACATAGAGAGTATAAACAGGAAGGAAGACAGTCCAGGAAAGGTGCTGTATGCTTCAGTTGTCCACAGAAAATGGAGCAATAATTCAATATCAGTCAGGGATGCCCTATAAAGTGTGGAGTAGACATGATCTTCCTCAATCTACATTAGCAGGATGATGTGCTGTCTTTGCTCCATCTTTTTTATATGTCTATAGGTACCAAGGGCCCCGAGGGAGCCAGCAGATGTGATTGCTAAGCCTCTCTCCATTGTATTTGAGAGGACATGGCAGTCTTGTGAGGTTGGAAAAAAGGGAACATAGCCTCTATTTTTAAAAAGGGGAAAAAGGAGGACTTGGGGAACTACAGGCCCGTCAGTCTCACTTCTGTGCCCGGCAAGATCATGGAGCAGATCCTCCTGAAGAGTCTGCTGAGGCACGTGGAAAATGAAGAGGTGATTGGTGACAGCCAACATGGCTTCACTAAGAGCGAGTCATGCCTGACCAAGCTGGTGGCCTTCTACAAGAAGGCTACAGAGATGGTGGATGGTGGCAGAGCAACTGAAGTCATCTACCTGGATTTGTGCAAGGCTTTTGACACTGTCCCACATGACATCCTGCTCTCCAAACTGACAAGGCATGGATTTGACAGATGGATCACTTGGTGGATAAGAAATTGGCTGAACAGCTACACCAAGAGAGTTGTGGTCAATGGCTCAATGTGGAGCCAATGTGGAGGCAGGTGATGAGTGGTGACCCTCAGGGGTCAGTATTGGGACCAGTGCTGTTTAACATCTTTGTTGGAGACATGGACAGTGCGAATGAGTGTATCCTCAGCAAGTTTGCTGATGATACCAAGCTGTGTGGTGTGGTTGACACCCTAGCGGGAAGGGACACCATCCAGAGGGACCCTGACAGGCTGGAGAGGTGGGCCAATGCCAACCTCATTAAATTCAACAAGGCCAAGTTCAAGGTCCTGCACCTGGGTCAACACAACCTCAGGCAAAAAATACAGGCTGGGGGAGAATGGCTGGAGTGCAGCCCCGAGGAAAAGGACTTGGGGGTGGTAGTTGATGAGAAGTTTGACATGAGCCGCCAGTGTGAGCTGGAGCCCAGATAGCCAACTGCATCCTGGGCTGCATCAAAAGAAGTGTGGTCAGCAGGTTGAAAGAGATGATTCTGCCCCTCTACTCTGCTCTGGTGAGACCCCACCTGGAATACTGTGTACAGTTCTGGTGCCCTCAGCACAAGAAAGATATGGAGCTATTGGAGAGGGTCCAGAGAAGGGCCACCAAGATGATCAAAGGGCTGGAGCACCTCTGCTATGAAGACAGGTTGAGAGAGTTAAGGCTGTTCAGCCTGGAGAAGAGAAGGCTTCGAGGAGACCTTATAGTGGTCTTCCAGTACTTGAAAGAGGCCTACAGAAAAGGTGGGGAGGGGATTTCATCAGAGAAGGTAGTCATAGGACAAGGGGTAATGGTTTTAAACTGAGAGAACGGAGATTTAGGTTAGATATTAGGAAGAAATACTTCATTATAAGGGTGGTGAGGAACTGGAATGGGTTGCCTAGGGAGGTTGTTGATGCCCCATCCCTAGAGGTTTTTAAGGCCAGGTTGGATGAGGTTTTGTGAAACCTGATCTAGTGGTAGGGGTCCCTGCTCCTGGCAGGCAGGTTGGAACTTGATGGTCTTTAGGGTCCCTTCCAACCTTAATGATTCTGTGATTCTATGATCTAAAGGGTGGGTGCAAGGAGGAAGGAGCCAGACTATTTTCAGTAGTTTCCAGTGACAGGACGAAGGGCAACGGTCATAAGCTGGAATAAAGGAAGTTCCATTGAAATATGAGGAAAAACTTCTTTACTATGAGGCTGACAGAGCACTGGAACAGGCTGCCCAGGGAGGTTGTGGAGTTGCCTTCTCTTTTCAAGACCTGCCTGGATGAAGTTCTCTAGCATATTTGGTAGAGGTAATCCTGCTTTAGCAGGGGTGTTAGACTAGATGATCTCTAGAGGTCCCTTCCAACCCTGACAGTTCCATGATTTCATGATTCCCAAGTGTCCTGCTCTTAATTTCACTCTGTGCTCCTTGACTATACCATGTCAAAAAAAATCTTTGGGACAGATTCACACATCAAGCAAAAGGGTATTTATGAACTTTTGTTAGGTATACTACTTTTATAAATGAATGTCCACAATGTTTTGTAGGCAAAATAGTGTATTTTATACAGTTGTCAACTGCATTCCAAAAAAACTTGTGACTCTATTATCAAAGTATGCAGTACAGGAAATATATACTTCAATTTCTGTAAAGTTAAATATAAGAAGATCATTTCCAGAAGAACAAAAAACAGTATTCTCCAGGCAGATGGACAAGAAATATGAGAATTTCCTTTCTATCAAATAATAAGAGTACAAAAATGCATTAAAGTATTTATGTCTGCAAAGACATTTCAATATAAAAAATTTACCCATTTTGGAAAATCTATAGGCGTGGAATATATGAAACAGGAAAGAATTACACTGTCTTGAACATCAAATTTAACTTTCCATTAGCTTATGTTGATTATTAAATTATGCTGATGTGAGGGTTATGGTGCCCTTGAGCCAAAGTTTAACAGTCCACTTACAGTCTAGTAATAGAATTTTTAAAGAATGATGATTCTGTCATACTCCCGGTGTTATAATAGATATATTTGAATGCCCGTTCACATACAAATGTATTTAAATGAAATGAGCATCATATTAGTCATGATCTGCAACACTTCTCCGATATTATCTGTCACTTTACCTATTTAAATTACATCTAAATTATAAATATTGTGAATATCAGCAGTTAAAGTAATGTTAGCCTAACAACAAAGGAGATAGCAGAAATATTTTGTTACTTCACTGTAACCTAAAACATCATCGTATTTTATTTTATTATTGTCAGAACTTGCCTTGCAATTTTCATTTTGCAGAGATTTCTGCATTATTCTTAAAATTCATTGTGCTACAGCAGTGCAGACCTTTGTTGGGAGATGACATATCATGTGCCAAAAAATGTATACTTACTGACTGCATGGTCTATAAGGCTCTGAAATAAGGTGCCCAATGTTAATAACTGCCATATAATAATATTTCAGCTTTAAGATTATAAGGGTTTTTTAAGTTGTTTTTTTAATATCACAGATGTGAGGCATTTAATTCACTTCATTCTGTTTGACACCTTACTGCTTGTATCCTACCTTAGTGATGTCTCCTTAAATACTTTTTTCTGAGGCCGAGTGACTTCAAACCAACATTCAGTAGCAAGCATATGCCTTGAAAGAAAATCTCCTCTTTTCCAAAGGATATTTTACTTTTTTTTTTTCCACTTTCAGAATTAGGGGGGGTAGGGGAAAAGGGTCTATCAAATCACAAAGCCTGTATTAATAAAATTTGCAGGTAAGTAAAAATCATTCATTATCTAACCTTCTGGGAAACCTTTCAGACTAAATATAAGTGTTTCAGGATAAGAAAAATCACAAAGTCTTTGAAGTCAGTCAAGCTGTTCCTCTTATTGAGTGTAACATGATCTGTGCAATTTAGCAGGGAGAAAAGGGCCAATTGCACATTCAAGGTGTGCTGAATGGTAAAAAATACACAGGGTATGTGGGTCTCACTTGCACACCTCCCTGATCTGAGAATAAATAAACATGTGGAAGAGTAGCTGTGGGTGTCAAGGCCTTGCAATTAATTTAAACAACCATAGGAGCACAAGAGCAAATTAACAGTTTGACTCCATGTTCTTTCTCTGCCAGTGGCTAAAAGAGGATTCCTGAGAAAGAATACAGGAAGCATGACCTGAACAAAGAGATCATTTCCAGAAAAGATTAATTTAGTGATTTGAGCCAGAGGTTGTGGTTGAACCATAATGTTAAATGTTCTCCAATGAAGCTCAACTTTATGGATTTCTTTTTGAACCCATTTACAATTTAACCACCATGAGACCTGTAGCAACGAGATCCATAGTTTAGTAATGGAGAAACAGTGATAAGTGTTCCCAGTTTACCTTCTCCACACAATGTACATTTTTATGACCTTTCATTGTCTTTCCCTTTAGCTGTCTCTTTTCAATCTGAAGACTCATAGTCTGCTTTGTCTGTCTTTACACCTCTGCTCTTATAGTACCCTGTGGTACTGTAAGTTCCATGGTTAAATAAATGAGGGAACAAAATAAAATAATTTCAGTCTTTCTTCTCCACACTATTTACAATGGTAAAATCCCCTGTATTACCTTTCTTTTTTCTTTTTTTTTTTTTTTTTTTCTAATCTGAAGAGTTCTGGTCCATGTTATATGTAAACTCCATTTTTTAATAGGAGGTTACTTCAGACTTTTAATAATCTTTGCTTCACTTCTCTGTGTCTTTCTTAGTTCTTTGTTTCTTTTTGATAAAGGAAGACTAGAACTTGCAGAAGTTTTAAAGTTAAAGGCACACCATGGATTACTAGTGGCAGAATGATTTCTCTATTTGCTTTTCATTCCTTTTCAAATAATTCTTAACAGTCTGTTTGCTTTTCTGACCATTGTAGAACATGTGATGAGATTTTCAGATAACTACTTAAGAAGATCTTTTTTCTCTGAGTCATTTTAAGTAATTTTAATTTTATCATCATGCATATATTTCTCCCCATGTGCATTGCTTCCCACTTACTCACACTGAATTTCATTTACCATTTTTTCACCCAGTCATTTAGTATTATGAGATTGTCTTCTCTCTTGAGGCAACCAGTTGTAGTTTCCACTATAAGAATATTTTCTCAGAGGCAGATAACAAGGGTAAATCACTCAGACTTGTCATGTGAGAGAAGATGGTTACTGTCTTTTCTGACCTGTATTCAACAACCAATGATAAAGTACATGCCTTTATCCACTTTAGATCTCTATATGTATCTCTATGGCCAGAAGAATGCAATACAGATTGATATAAAACATGCAGTTTTATTTGACTTACCCTTTATAATGAAATATGCACTATGAGTTAACAAAGCCAAGCTGAAGAGGGAGGATTTACTTCTTGCTAAGGCAAAAGCTGTTTAGTAGCTAGCAAAGTAGACAAAATGACAACTGGTTTAACAAAGACACATTAGCATTTCCAGGAATGTGAATTAATCCACTGCTTTGGATTAAGAGGGATAGTAAGCTGTCTGTCTCTTGCAGAAAGAAGACATTAAAAAAGTTGTGGGGAAAGAGATTATATGTCTGGAACCTTGGTGGAATCAAAAGGAGAGATCAGTTATAAAAGCTAACATACATCATCAAGACAGAGTGCTCTCTAATAATGTAACATGAGAAGAAGGATGAGAAAAAATAGAAAATCCCTAACAACCAACTTGCCTGGAGAATTCATCACAAATTACATAATTTTGAGAAATAAAGAAGAAAAACATAGCTATTTCTCACCTTAAGATTAAAGCCACCAGATTAAGCATAGTTTTTCTCCTCTCTTCACCCCCATTCTTCTGTAAACATTGTTTTCCTCTTTTGCATGTTGTAAACAAAACAATTTCTTCTGCATTTTAGTTACCATGGTTTAAGTTAAAAATACGGTATACAACTGGCAAGTTATTAACAATAAGGTATTTCTTACACAAAATTTAAATAAATCTATTAAACAAGTTTTCTAAGATACCCATGAGAAAACCCAGACTCCTAGGATATTATTCCAAGTACCCAAAGCATAAAAGGGTATTCCATTTTGTTTCTACTTAAAGCAGACAGAGGAGTTGCAACTGGGGCAGGGTGAAGGGAAGGGTGATGAGGAGCATGATTAGTGTCTCCTCTAACTATTAGGGATCAGAATGCCTTCCCGTATTGAGGGACCCTGTGTGCCCTGTGAGTTTTCTTCAGCTGCTCTTTGTGATTGGGTATGAAGATTTCTCACTTCATTATTTTCCACACTTGTGAGTTTATTTAGTAAGGCATGGAACAGCAGAGATCTAAGCACAAAATCTTTAGTATAATTATTCTACCACCCAGAAAACTGTTCACCTATGCCCACTGCATATATCTAATTTTTCAGGCATTTTCTAAGCCTTACAAAACAAACCTTCTTCCTTCTTACTCTTTTTGAGGTTTGTTTAAACTTGAGTATCTCACATGTATCATTTGCCCACGATTACTGATTCTTTCTATTACATTTGTGTAATGTATCTTGCATCAAAGTCACATGTTCCACAGTGTGGAATATATTTGCAAGAGTATATTCATCCTGGTCATTATTATACCTTTTAACAAGCTGCCTGATATGGAAATGTGGTCTATAATCCTAAATTAATTCTAAAAACACTTTTCAGATTTTTAGTCCTATTTTCTCCTGTCCATTCCTTGAATCAGGTTTGCTATAAGACCTCAGTTAGAAATGTAGCGGTTCTGGTTTTGAGTGTTTCATAAACTTCTGGGTAAAAGTCATCAATTTTGTCTTCCTTTATTTTTGTTTTCAGCAACTTCACAGAGTTTTAAATATCCAAGATAACAGGTTTAATTACATTTCTTTTTGACTCTGTCTTTCAGGTTCGTTCCTGACTAGATACCTTCAGTGACAAGAATGACATACTAATGAAGATTTATGACATTTTAACAAAATTGTTTCAAATAATAATCCTTTCATTGGTAGCTAACCATGGATAGTGGCATAAACTGAAAGATGTTTAAGAATTAATATAAGGACAACTTTTCTATATTAGTTTCTTGCCAAGCAAACTGGGAGAGGTAAAACGGCACAGCGAGAAACCCTGGTAGAGAAAAAGCCAGAATAACTGTGAAAATCAAAGCTTTGTAGAACAGTTGTTAGGAGAGAATTATTTTCTCTCTTTTTCTTTTTTAATGAAAAATATTAATGCATTTCTGAGCAGTTGAATAAAATAGAAATATAATTATTCAGTATACCAAGCAGCTCCTCAAATGAAGAGTGTTTTAGCAGCCAGCCAAGACAGCTAGCAATAGATGCAATATAAGCACTAATAGACTGAAGAAATAAGTATTCCATTTCCACTTTTAAGAAGGTTACATAATGGTGTACAAAAGTGATTGATTTGGTGCACAAGAGGTGACATATCATCCTTCTAATCAGAAGGATTTTTAAGCACGTTCACATGTTTTTTTAAAAACAATCCCTCCACTGTCACTGCAATACCCCATCTTGCACATATTTTTACTTTAAAATGTCATATAATTTTCTGGAAATACAAAATGATCCAAATAAATTATTTCTTGCTAATCTTCCTCTCATCTCAAAATTCAAAGTACAATTACTATAAAAGTGGTTTGTTGTTTGTTTGTTTGTTCTTATGCAAAATAATTAAAATAGAACTAATAGGAACCCATATAGATATGAGGAAGGATTTGTTGCTCTAATGTCAGTATGTAAAGATGCAACTGGATCCAAGCTAGTAACATGTGGTCAAGGAGAGAAACAAAAATTACCAGAGAACAATTCTCTTGGATGAGGTGGGTATCTGACAAAGGGCTCAATCTCACTGTGGTATACATTTCTCTGCAACAATTATACTGCTAGCCTAAGGAAATAATCTGCATCTAGCTTTTAGATATCAGAATTTAGGTGATATGAAACATGTCTTTATTGACTACTACACAAAGACATTGTAGTTAAATGAAGCAAACTGATGAAAGTGGGTCAATGGGGACAGAGAAGATAACAAAAGCCTCTAATTTTTTCTAAGGTCATTTTATAAATAAAGGCAGACAAAAAAACCCAAAGAAACAAAATAATTCCTGTCCTGGTTTGAGCCAGGATGAAGCCAATTTTTCTTTTTGCTGATTTTTTTTTCCTTCAGTAAGCTTTCTTGTAACTAGCAACAGTGTGTTCTGCTAGGCTGATAAGACACTGGAATGTTTTTCTAACTACTGAGGCTTCAAGGTTGCACCTTCACTCTGCAGGCTCAGGCACTATGGGGAGATCTGTGACCCCCCGTAGGAGGCTGAGTTAGATGGACAGCAAAATTAGCCAAAGATATTCCATTCCATATATCTACGTAAGCTCAGAGGAAGGTCAGAGATCACAGGAGACAACTTCCTTCCTTCTTCTTCTCCCTTTCTCTTCTGTCCATGGCCAGCGTCCGGGGAGGACTCTGTTCATCCATCACCGTCGATCCTCAGCCTTGATCTCTCGTGACCCCCATAACTCTCTGCTCTGTTCCAGCAGCAGCTCCGGGATTCCTCAGGACTCTTCCCAGTTCAGGGAAGTGCTGTGGGAGTTGCTGGGGTGGGGGGAGGCGAGAGGTTTTTTGCTCATTTCTGAATATATTTGTATATAATTGTATATATTTTCTTGTATAATTCATTAGTGTTTTAATTAAAGCTGTGTAGTTTAGTTTTCAATCCAGCCAAGTCTCTCTCTTTTTCTCTCTCTCCTTCCCTACCTGGGTTGGGGGGAGGGGGGATCGAGAGCATTGTTGTCGGACCTGAGTCAAACGGTGACA